>NC_137159.1:3630200-4062700 GCF_951394435.1 Stenella coeruleoalba | reverse complement strand
TTTTCAGAGTCTTTGAGAATGTATGATGCATGAGGTGGCCGGACCAATGGACAGTCTAGAAAATTTTGCAAATGTAGATCGATTTAACTAGAACGAATAAAGTATGGTTTTAAATAATTTAATAAGATGCAACTATCATGAGCCTATGTTATGCGCTTAACACTAAGTGCATCCCAGAAGAGAGGAAATCAAAAGCCAGGAAGGGTAAAATTTAATTAATTAATTAGTTAATTAATCAATCAATTAAGCAGCTGGGAAAGACCAAAATGCAGTGAGCAAAAGGTGTAGTCATTTACAGAGAGTGAGGTTAGACCTGGACAAGAACATTATCCAGCATTTATTTACCACTTACTGTGTATTGAAATGCTATGTTTACACTTGATAATATGTTAATTCTCGCATAAAGTTCTGACAAAATTGAAGATAATAAGGTCGCAGATGGAAGAGTTTTATCTATCCCCAAAGTCCATGCAATTTCTAACATTCTGCACTTGCACTTAGGAGATGTGTTAGAAAGCTAGAGGAATAGCTTGGCTGTACATAAAAGGATTGGGAGCTGGAAAAGAGACAAAAGGTGAGTTTCTCCAGAGGCCTTGCCCACACCAGCCCTCCATGAGCATCTGGGCAGGGGCCGCGGTGTAGATGGAGGTGAGTCACGGCAGGGCCTTTGCTGGGAAAGCACTGTGACAAAGGTGGTGCTGATGCCCAGCAGGGCCTGAGTGCAGGGAGCTTGAAGGCAGAGGTCCAGTGATTTCCAAATAAAGGAAGCAAGAGAGAGGCCAGGAGCACAAAGGGAAGTGAGCTTGCCTAGAAGCAGCTCTTTAGCAAGAAAGGATGCAAACTCGACCTCACAGATTTTGAGGCTGGTATTGATCAGAAGAAGGTCTGTAGCCTCAAGAATGGGCTGCCCTTTGAGCTCAGTGAGCTACTAAGTGCAGCAATGAGCCTAGAAGGACATGGACTGTGCTTGGTCACAAGATGCATGGGGTGCTATCCCATATCATTGCTAATGTGGTAGGATTGGAATTGATTTCTGCACAAATAACAATTTAAAAGGAGGTTATACCTTTCCCATGCACAGAAAAATTACAGGAAGGAAACTTGGAAGATTTCCTATACATAAAATTTTATAGGAATACAGAATAAGAATACATTTTATTAGTTCAAATTTCCAACACTTGATTCACCTAAAGAATTTCAGTCAAGCATAAGTATTGGATAATATCTGCAATAATTAGAATCATTAGTGAAATCATGAACTAAAATTGTACTTATACCTTGATATTCTTCTTTCATTAAAGCCATTAGCTGCCTGTTACTAAAATGTAGTTTTAAATCTATTTTAATTGCATATTAAGATCCAATACATACTTGAAAGATAAAGCATACAATCAAGAACTTTCTTTAAAAATGATTAGCTTTGGTCATATAAGTACAGAATGAACTTACTAAAAATTCTGTTTAAATGGAATTATTACTTTGTTATAAACATTGCATTTTTTGAAGATGGCTATGTATAGATTTACCTAACAAGGAATACAGTGGAAAAAAAAATACCTATAGGGATAACTAGACTTGACAAAATTTGTAGCCAAGGAACTGAACTGCCAAAATCAAAGGACTGTTTTTATTATTACCTACTTTTTCATTCATTCATCCATTTGTTCATACATTCAACAAACATTTCTTAGCATATCAGAGAGTTTGCTATATGAAAATGATGAAATCGACTTTCACCTACTCTAACTCACTCATTCTTATATGTCTACTTAGCCCACAAGTCATATGGAATCTGTTTTCATCGTAATTCACAAATGATCTCTTCATCGTAACCCCTTGCCTACTAAATTAGGAAGTCATCGTTAGCATCATTGTCTAGAATTGCAGCAGCCACCTAATTGAGCTATCACTTTCATACTAAAAGAAAGGATAAGAGATGACATGGCACATTTGAACTCCAGGCAGTTCAGCATGTCTGGAGGAGTAGGCAAGAGGGCTATATCTGGAGAGGTAAAAGGGGCTAAATTATCAAGTATTGTGTTTAAATTCTGTTGTGGACAGTATAAGAAAATATTGAGGGTTGTAAACGAGGGAGCAGCATTACGTGACATGCATGTAGAACGTTCAGATGGTAGATCTCTGGTTATGTGAAGAAGTGCTTAATTAACAAAGTATCATATAAACTCAAGGTATGATCAGTGTTAACTTATTTTCCTCATTATACTTCTCTCTTCAAGTGAGACATACTGTCCTTTTTATCATTTCATTTTGTTTTATTACACTTTAGTTTGGTATTCCAAGTACCAGTAATAGTACCTAGCCCATATTAGGTATACAAAGTAATGAAGATATATATCAGTTAAATATGACTTAAAAACTAAATGTAAAGGGGAAAACATTACAATTTTTAGAAGAAAGTATGAAATATCTTTAGGTATGCAGTGTGAGAAAGTTCGCACATAAGGCACAAGAAGTACTAACTTAAAACAGGATTGATAAGTACATTAAAATCAAGAAATTGTATTCATTAAAAGGCTAAAGAAAATGAAAAGAAAAGGCACAAATTGAGAGTGGATGTTAGCCATATATATAACCAACCAATATCCAGAATATATGAAGAACTCTCATGAATCCATGTAAAAAAAATCCATAGAAAAATGGGCAAATAAAATAATAGGCATTTCACAGAAAAGGAAACAAGAAGAATCAATAAACATATGTAAAGACATTTGATCTCCTTAATAATCAGGTAAATTAAGTCACAATGGGATGTCATTTACAACCACCAGGTTATCAAGAAAAAGGAATTAAAAGTCTAACAAAGCCAAATGTTGGCACAGATATGGAAAAACCAGGAACTCTGCTGTCAGTGAGAGTGAAAACCTCTGTGGAAGCAAATTGGTATTATCAAGTTAACTCTCATACATGCCTCAATTAACAGGCAAGAAAATGTTCATAGCAACATTGTTTGTGAGACCAGAAATCAGTCACTCACGGAACAAATAAATAGGTAAAATTTTCTGTAATTACATAATGAAATACAATATAGCAACAAAAATGAGTACACTAGAGCCACATGCAACAAAGATGAACCTTAGATATATCATGTTGAAAAAAATTAGCACGTTGCAAAGTATACTTTATTGCAAAAGGTAAAAACTTGGATATCATATTTTAAGAAGTTCATAAAGAAAATAAATAATACGTTGCTTAGGGATATTTCCAGGTATGATAAATCCATAAATGAAAGCACTTATTATTATTGTTGTTATTGTTTATTATTATTTTAAATTTAGGATAATTTTTTTCCCATTAGGGGCAAACAAGAGTATGGGATTTGGCTGGGGAAGGCTATGAGGTTATCAGTGGTAGTGGTAAGATTCAATTTCTAAAGCTGAGCATTTCAGAGGTGTTTATTATTATGTTTCATAAATTACATATATGACACCTATATTCTTTTGCAGGTATCAAATTCTCCCCAGCAAAACCTATAAGAATAATGTTCAATGTAGAAAAAAGTGAACAGGTAATATTTAGTATTAATATCTAGTAAAGAAAGTGATATTATTGCAATTTGATCTGAGATGTGGAAACATCTATTTCGCTTATGTTTAAAATGAAGAACAAAGTCTCTATAATTTACCGCATCGCCTCCCTCTCCCAACCATTACCTAGGCTCTGAGGGACACCGTATCACTGAGGACCCTCCACAGCTTCTTCTGCCTCTAATGCTTTCCTCTAGTTCTAACAGCACCTGGATCATGGCAGCCTGGCTCATCTCTCTACGGTGCAAAAGTCTAAACTCTGCAGCACGACGTTCCTCTTACTTTCTCCCAGAATCCACTTCCTACTCACGCTTCCGGCCTCATTCCTGTTTACTTTCTGTGCTGTTCTTCACTGACATCCAGGCTCCTGGACATGATAGCATTAGTGAACACTCATGTGTCTCTTACAGTGCCCCAGATGCTCTTCTAAGTCCTTTACATATATTAACTCATTTAATCCTCACAGCAGTCTTAGGAGGTAAATGCTATCATTATAGTGATTGTATATTTGAGAAACAGGCTCAGACGAATAATTTGTCCAAGCTATAACAGCAAGTTAAATGGCAGGGTGTGAATTTTTCTGCTTGCAGTGGATGACCCCTTATACCTGACAGGTTGTTTTGCCTGATCCCTGCCTGTTCATCTAGACCCAGGTTAATTGGATACTTTCCTGATCCCACCCCCAGCCATACCCAGATCCTAAGACCTGAGCAGGGCTGATATCCCTGTGCTGCAGCAGAACCTCTGGTACAATGGCTCTGTTAGTAACTACCTCCCTAGGGGTTTCACTCTTACCATCATGACCACATTGTCAATTCCTGGCACACAACCATACTCAAAACACGTTGATTAAATTCATGAAGGAAAAAAGGCATTGAGCAAAAGAGCGATCCAAGTCCAAATTTTAGAGTCTTTCTTTTATCTCTTCACAAATACTATTCTCTGTATTTCCTCTGACTAATTAATTCTAAACATTATTATTATTATTAAAACAGTGAGAGGAAAGCATTTAGAAGCCATGCAAACAAGTAATATTTGAAAGTGTTTGTGATGCTCTGTTTGTTGTATCAAGCCAAGTTAATATAATCAAATAAATAAAAGAAGCTTAAAATAATAAATGCAATCTTATCTTGAATAACTTTCGATGAAGTCTGTATTCTGCAGGTGAGTATAGTTCTAAATAACTTAATGCATTAATTATGGCTATTTGAACCCTCTTAGAGAATAACTGATTCCCTCCAGCTATAGAAGAAAAAGTTTACAATTATGACACTGGGAGATAAAAAAATTGTATTAGTTTGCTAACGTTCATATCAGTTTAACTGTGGAGCTCGGCTGACACTGGTCCACACAAGGTAAAACCAGGCACTGGGCTGAGAGAACTTAGGAACCATTCCATACTCACAGAAGTCCTAGATAATAATGATCATGAAAAAAAGAGATAAACATCTGCAGTTTTAGTCACATAGCTTCAGACCTGATCCATTTGCAATCATTTTCTACAATTTTAATCAGAACTATCATTTTATTTTTTTTGAATTTTATTTTATTTTTAATACAGCAGGTTCTTATTAATCTATTTTATACATATTACTGTATATATGTCAATCCCAATCTCCCAATTCATCCCACCCCCCCACCCACCCCCCACTATCCCCCTTGGTGTCCATACGTTTGTTCTCTACCTCTGTGTCTCTACTTCTGCCTTGCAAACTGGTTCATCTGTACCATTTTTCTAGATTCCACATATATGTGTTAATATACGATATTTGTTTGTCTTTTTCTGACTTGCTTCACTCTATATGACAGTCTCTTCGTCCATCCAAGTCTCTACAAATGACTCAATTTCGTTCCTTTTTATGGCTAAGTAATAATCCATTGTATATATGTACCACATCTTCTTTATCCATTCATATGTCGATGGGCATTTAGGTTGCTTCCATGACCTGGCTATTGTAAATAGTGCTACAATGAACATTGGGGTGCATGTGTCTTTTGGAATTACAGTTTTCTCTGGGTATATGCCAGTAGTGGGATGCTGGGTCATATAGTAATTCTATTTTTAGTTTTTTAAGGAATCTCCATACTGTTCTCCATAGTGGCTGTATCAATTTACATTTCCACCTACAGTGCAAGAGAGTTCCCTTTTCTCCACACCCTCTCCAACATTTGTTGTTTGTAGATTTTCTGATGATGGCGATTCTAACTGGTGTGAGGTGATACTTTATTGTAGTTTTGATTTGCATTTCTCTAATATTAGTGATGTTGAGCATCTTTTCATGTGCCTCTTGGCCATCTGTATGTTTTCATTGGAGAAATGTCTATTTAGGTATTCTGCCCATTTTTTATTGTTTTTTTTTAATATTGAGCTGCATGAGCTGTTTATATTTTTTGGAGATTAATCCTTTGTCCATTGATTCATTTGCAAATATTTTCTCCCATTCTGAGGGTTGTCTTTTCATCTTGTTTATGGTTTCCTTTGCTGTGCAAAAGCTTTGAAGTTTCATTAGGTCTCATTTGTTTATTTTTGTTTTTATTTCCATTTCTCTAGGAGGAGGGTCAAAAAAGATCTTGCTGTGATGTATGTCAAAGAGTGTTCTTCCTATGTTTTCCTTGAAGAGTTTTACAGTGTCTGGTCTTACATTTAGGTCTTTAATCCATTTTGAGTTTATTTTTGTGTATGGTGTTAGAGAGTGTTCTAATTTCATTCTTTTACATGTAGCTGTCCAGTTTTCCCAGCACTACTTATTGAAGAGGCTGTCTTTTCTCCATTGTATATCCTCGCCTCATTTGTCATAGATTAGTTGACCATAGGGCTTTCTATCCTGTTCCATTGATCTATATTTCTGTTTTTGTTCTGTTTTTGTTCCAGTACAATATTGGCTTGATTATTGTAGCTTAGTACTATAGTCTGAAGTCAGGGAGTCTGATTCCTCCATCTCCATTTTTTCCCTCAAGATTGCTTTGTCTATTTGGGGTCTTCATACAAATTTTAAGATTTTTTTGTTCTAGTTCTGTAAAAAAATGCCATTGGTAGTTTGATAAGGATTGCACTGAATCTGTAGAATGCTTTGGGTAGTATAGTCATTTTCACAATATTGATTCTTCCAATGCAAGAACATGGTATATCTCTCCATCTGTTTGTGTCATCTTTTATTTCTTTCATCAGTGTCTTATAGTTTTCTGAGTACAGGTCTTTGACTTCCTTAGGTAGGTTTATTCCTAGGTATTTTATTATTCTTTTTGTTGCAATGGTGAATGGGATTGTTTTCTTAATTTCTCTTTCTGATCTTTCATTGTTAGTGTATAGGAATGCAAGAAATTCCTGTGCGTTAATTTTGTATCCTGCTGCTTTACCAAATTCATTGATTAGCTCTAGTAGTTTTCTGGTGGCATCTTTAGGATTATCTATGTATAGTATCATGTCATCTGCAAACAGTGACAGTATTTCTTCTTCTTTTCCAATTTATATTCATTTTATTTCTTTTTCTTCTCTGATTGCCATGGCTAGGACTTCCAAAATTATGTTGAATAAGAGTGGTGAGAGTGGATATCCATGTCTTTTTCCTGATCTTAGAGGAAATGCTTTCAGTTTTTCACCATTGAGAATGATGTTTGCTGTGAGTTTGTCATATATGGCCTTTATTATGTTGAGGTAGGTTCCCTTTATGCACACTTTCTGGAGAGTTGTTATCATAAATGGGTGTTGAATATTGTCAAAATCTTTTACTGCATCTACTGAGATGATCATATGGTTTTTATTCTTCATTTTGTTAATATGGTGTATCACATTGATTGATTTGTGTATACTGAAGAATCTTTGCATCCCTGGGATAAATCCCACTTGATCATGGTGTATGATCCTTTTAACGTGTTGGATTCTGCTTCCAAGTATTTTGTTGAGGGTTTTTGCATCTATATTCATCAGTGATATTGGTCTGCAATTTTCTTATTTTGTAGTCTCTCTGTCTGGTTTGGGTTATCAGGGTGATGGTGGTCTCGTAGAATGAGTTTGGAAGTGTTCCTTCCTCTGCAATTTTTGGAAGAATTTTAGAAGGATGGGTGTTACCTCTTCTCTAAATGTTTGATATAATTCACCTGTGAAGCCCTCTACTCCTGTGCTTTTGTTTGTTGGGAGATTTTTAATCACAGTTTCAATTTCATTACTTGTGATTGGTCTGTTCATATTTTCTATCCCTTCCTGGTTCAGCCTTGGAAGGTTATACCTTTCCAAGAATTTGCCCATTTCTTTCAGGTTGTCCATTTTATTGGCATAGAGTTGCTTGTAGTAGTCTCTTATGATGCTTTGTATTTCTGCAGTGTCCATTGTAGCTTCTCATTTTTCATTTCTAATTTTATTGATTTGAGTCCTCTCCTTCTTTTTCTTGATGAGTCCACTAAAGGTTTATCAATTTTGTTTATCTTCTCAAAGAACCAGGTTTTAGTTCTATTGATCTTTGCTATTGTTTTCTTTGTTTCTATTTCATTTATTTCTGCTCTGATCTTTATGATTTCTTTCCTTCTACTAACTTTGGGTTTTGTTTGTACTTCTTTCTCTAGTTCCTTTATGTGTAAGGTTAGATTGTTTATTTAAGAATTTCCTTGTTTCTTGAGGTAGGGATATATTGCTATAAACTTCCCTCTTAGAACTACTTTTGCTACATACCATAGGTTTTGGATCACTGTGTTTTCACTGTAACTTGTCTCTAGGTATTTTTTGATTTCCTCTTTGATTTCTTCAGTGATCTCTTGGTTATTTAGTAACGTATTGTTCAGCCTCCATGTATTTGTGTTCTTTACATTTTTTCCCTGTAATTTATTTCAAACCTCATAGCGTTGTGGTCGGAAAAGATGCTTGATACATTTTCGACTTTCTTAAATTTACTGAGGCTTGATTTGTGACCCAAAATATGATCTATCCTGTAGAATGTTCCGTGTTCACTTGAGAAGAAAGAGTAATCTGCTGTTTTTAGATAGAATGTTCTATAAATATCAATTAAATCTATCTGGTCTATTGTGTCCTTTAAAGCTTGTGTTTCCTTATTTATTTTCTGTCTGGATGATCTGTCCATTGGTGTAAGTGAGGCATTAAAGTGCTCCACTATTATTGTGTTACTGTCAATTTCCTCTTTTATAGCTATTAGCATTTGCCTTATATATTGAGGTGTTCCTATGTTGGGTGCATATATATTTATAAATGTTATATCTTCTTCTTGGATTGATCCCTTGATCATTATGTAATGTCTTTCCTTGTCTCTTGTAACATTCTTTATTTTAAAGTCTTTTTTTATCTGATATGAGAATTGCTACTGTAGCTTTCTTTTGATTTCCATTTGCATGGAGTATCTTTTTCCATCCCCTCACTTTCAGTCTGTATGTGTCCCTAGGTCTGGAGTGGGTCTCTTATAGACAGCATATATATGGGTCTTGTTTTGGTAACCATTCCACGAGCCTGTGTCTTTTGGTTGGATCATTTAACCCATTCACATTTAAAGTGATTATCAATATATATATTCCTATTACCATTTTCTTAATTGTTTTGGGTTTGTTTTTGTAGGTCCTTTTCTTCTCTTGTGCTTCTTCTCTTGTGTTTCCCACTTAGAGAAGTTCCTTTAGCATTTGTTGTAGAGCTGATTTGGTGGTGCTGAATTCTCTTAGCCTTTGCTTGTCTGTAAAGATTTTGATTCCTCTGTCGAATCTGAATGAGATCCTTGCCAGGTAGAGTAATCTTGGTTGTAGGTTCTTCCCTTTCTTCACTTTAAATATATCGTGCCACTCCCTTCTGGCTTGTAGAGTTTCTGCTGAGTAACCAGCTCTTTACCTTATGGAACTTCCCTTGGATGTTATTTGTCATTTTTCCCTTGTTGCTTTTAATAATTTTTCTTTGTCTTTAATTTTTTCCATTTGATTACTGTGTGTCTTGGCATGTTTCTCCTTGGGTTTATCTTGCCTGGCACTCTCTGTACTTCTTGGACTTGGGTGGCTATTGCCTTTCCCATATTAGGGAGGTTTTCAACTATAATCTATTCAAATATTTTCTCGGGTCCTCTCCCTCTCTTTTCTCCTTATAGGACCTATAATGTGAATGTTGGTGCATTTAATGTCCCAGAGGTCTCTTAGGCTGTCTTCATTTCTTTTTTCTTTATTCTGTTCCATGGCAGTGATTTCCACCACTCTGTCTTCCAGGTCACTTATCCATTCTTCTCCTCATTTATTCTGCTATTGATTCCTCCTAGTGTATTTTTCATTTCAGTTACTGTATTGTTTATCTCTATTTGTTCTTTAATTCTTCTAGGTGTTTGTTCTTTAATTCTTCTAGGTGTTTGTTAAACATTTATTGCATCTTCTCAATCTTTGCCCCCAATTCTTTTTCCAAGGTCCTGGATCATCTTCACTATCATTATTCTGAATTCTTTTTCTGGAAGCTTGCCTATCTCCAGTTCATTTACTTGTCTTTCTGGGGTTTTATCTTGTTCCTTCATCTGGTACATAGTCCTTTGCCTTTTCATTTTGTCTCTCTTTCTGTGAATGTGGTTTTCATTCCACAGGCTGCAGGATTGTAGTTCTTCTTGGTTCTGCTGTCTGCCCTCTGGTGGATGAAGCTATCTAAGAGGCTTGTGCAAGCTTCCTGATGGGAGGCACTGGTGAGGATAGAGCTGGGTGTTGCTCTGGTGGGTAGAGCTCTGTAAAACTTTAATCTGCTTGTTTGATGATGGGTAGGGCTGAGTTCCCCCCCTGTTGGTTGTTTGGCCTGAGGAAACCCAGCACTGGAGACTCCAGGCTCTTTGTTGGGGATAATGGTGGACGCTGGGAAGGCTCATGCCAAGGAGTACTTCCTAGAACTTCTGCTGCCAGTGTCCTTGTCCTCACAATGAGACACAGCTAACCCCCACCTCTGCAGGAGACCCTCCAACACTAGCAGGTAGGTATGTTTCAGTCTCCTATGGGGATACTGCTCCTTGCCCCTGGGTCCTGATGCACACACTACTTTGTGTGTGCCCTCTAAGAGTGGAGTCTCTGTTTTCCCCAGTCCTGTCAAAGTACATCTCATTGTGGCTTCTCCTTTGTCTTTGGATGTGGGGTATCTGTTTTGGTGAGTTCCAGTGTCTTCCTGTCAATGATTGTTCAGCAGTTAGTTGTGATTCCAGTGCTCTCACAAGAGGGATTGAGCCCATGTCCTTCTACTCCACCATCTTGAACCAATCTCAGAACTATCATTTTAATTCTGTGATTTTAATACTTCCTTAACCAAGGAATTATCCATACTTTCAAGATCCCAGAAAATTCCATCAAGCCTCAAGCACAGAATAGACAGTGTATTAGCTATGAAACACAGCCTAATCTTGTGTAGAGATACAAAAAATTACCAGGAAGTTCATGAAAATCAGCCAATTCCCCTAAAGTAATCTTTTTTGCGACTCTAGGATTAAGAGGTACCCTAGAAATATTTCCTTTAGGTAAGTGTGTAGGTTTTCACAAGATCTTTGTAAAATCATCAAAACATTAAAAAAAACAAAAGATAATAAAAATTAATTTTAATCTTTTAGTTATTACTTGACATCAGTAAGGCAATAACATTTTCTCTCCCTCCTTCTCATCTCCTTCTCCTTCTCTTCCTCCTTTTTCTTCTTTGTCAAGAAATTTGATTAGTTCTGTTGGGTCATGTCCATGTTCCCTGATTTGATGGTATAGGAAACAATGGAAGGAAAAGATGCAGAGAACAGATAATTAATCATTATATGGGATTTCTTGGAAAATATATAAGATGGAATATAGTTCCAAATAAGGTTGCAAATCAAGAGCATTGCTATTCACTTAAAAGTGTCCACTGGAGTGGACAAGTGAAGTCAAACAGGTGGGGGAGGCAGGCGAGTAGCTGCTAGACCTTCATCTGTGCTCACAAGTGCACTGGCAGCTGGGAGAGTGGGAGATCAAGGGACCACATGGCTGCAGAAAGAGCCCAGGCAAGTCCGTCAACGTGACCTACAGACCTGTGTGCCCCATTTGAAGAAACTCATTTGCAAATCTCTCAATAGTTTCATGCCTTCCTAAGGCGTTAAAATGCTCCATCCAGGATATAGAGGTCAAGGAGGGACTCCAGTTGGGGAGCATGTGTCAAGAGCCTTTGATCCTTTCTGATAAAGAAATAAGAATCACGGATGATTGTATTAAAAACATTAAAACTATATCAAAGCATCAAATCCTCCTTTCTCTAAAATGGTAGGTCACTGTAAAGAATTAAATAATTTTTATATTTAAAATATGTTTCCTATTTTAGGATTTTGGCATTTCTACAACATGAAGCATATGCCAAGTCCTTTGGTAATCTTCATTCTTTCTTTAGCATTTCTAGACACGCCACTCTATTAAAATTGACAACGTCATAAAAAAAAAATCTTTACTCTGTACCTACCAGGTGCGTGACACTTTGCTGAGGCAGAATTGATAACTATTTATAGTGGAATATTGCATATATTTTTAAAGTCCAAAGATAGCTGTGCTGCCTGCCTGTGTTGTCAATAATAGAAGTTCATGACATTTGATTTGAGTCTTTGTGAGAGGCAATGTTATTCTGATTTAATAGCTTCCATCTGCTCTTCTCATTTTCAGTGCTCCTTTTACAGTTTCCAAATTCCACCCTGTACCCTCCAGGGAAATTTTCTCAAGCATTGATTCTATTCATCTATGAATTGGAGGAGGGGGGAGTGTTCTCTTGCAGCCTTATGGTTTTGTTTATTGATCTTGATTGTTAGGCAACTTGTTGACATGCACACGCACACACTTGTTTTTCTATTTCTTTTTCTTTTTTTCCTTTTTTTCTTCTTTTTGGTATTGGTAAGGGCGTGGTAATCAGAAAGACTTAATTCCTGAACAAAACATAGTGTTGAGGTATTCCTTTACAGAGTTAAACAGAGGAACATTCCATAAATTAAAATGCATTAAAAAGACACCCCTTCTATATTGTTAATCTGTCACTGAACAGTCCATTACTATAAAACAAGAAAAATACCTGTTCAAATTTACTTGTTTGAAATAAAAGAACATGATTCTAAAACTTACTTTACAATTATTACAATGTATTGCAACGCTTGTCAAACATGAGCACAATTAACACAAATATAACACATTTGGGAAGTCTCATAGGCCTACTGGCCACTTGTGGCATTATTTTTAACCTTTTCGTTTTAAAAGTAGGTATTACAGTACCTGGATAAAAATAAGTATAATTCTATCTGACATTATACACCATCTGATTTCATGCTAGATCCCTGAAGTCAAATATTGAATGTACAGCATTTTTCCCTCTACTGCAGTAAAGTCTTTCCAAATGTGTTCACCTTCATACAGATAAGGAGGATGAAAAATAAGATAACTCATGTTTTACAAATGCCCATTATGTTCCTGATAAAATTAATTACATGTGCTTTATTATTTTTTGAGAAGCCACGTTTTATGATGTCTTGACACTGCAACACTTTCATTTTCAATATAAAAACCTCAGGTGGAGAGACATATAGATATATTTCAAATTAATAATGAAAGTGCCAGAAATCTATACTTTCGGTAATGCATTTCCTATACCTATTGGCCACAGAGTGGAGTTAATATTTTCAGACACACATTTTGAGAAATTTTACCTTAACTCTTTAAGGAAATGTGAGATACATTAAAAAAATGACATTGACTGTGTTTGGGGTGATGAGAGCTGCCATTGTAGAAGCATGGAAGAAACTTAGACAATGAATAAGATGTTTCCTTCCGGGCTTCTCTGAATGTACTTTCATTTTCTGAGTGTCATTTCACCATAGACTGGCATGAAGGGCTTTCACCCCATCTTTTTACTCTCTGATAACAAATAGCTGAATATCCTTGTACAAGTTAATTTATCAGTGTTTCACCTGTTTGACCTAGGCCCTTCCCTTCAAGTGAGAATTTCTAGGTTGAAAACCAAATTAAAACCTTCTCCTTTATTTTGCTGTGGCTTCCACTTTCTATTTTACATGATTTTTCTCTATGTATCTAGGTAACTAAAATAAATCGTCTATCAAAGCATTCTACCTTTTCCATGATATGCCTTACCTGGACTCCCATTGCACTCACCTTGCATCCATTTTCTTTATTAACAATACTTTAGCTTATTTTGTGCATACTTTTACCCTTGTCCTCTACTTAACTAGATTTTAAACATTTTGTTGGCCGAGGACATGCCTTTGTAACCTCCACAGCATAAGACTTAGTGCCTTAGACTGTTTTAAAGAGTGGTTTTTAATACTTCTTTACCAGAATGAAGCTCCAAAATAGTCATTTATGTCTACATTTATAAATTTATTCATTCATTCCACAAGCTGTAATAAAGACCTAGTATGTGCTCATCATTGTGGAAGATACATGACATATGAATATATACAACACTAAATCCAGAGAATCTGAAAAGGACCCTCTAATGGTAATCCTCAGTTTAGGATTATAGCTCCTGAAACAATATATTATTTTAAAATAATAGCTGTAGTAGATTTTCGCAGAGTAGATATTCTAAAAAAAAAATGCGGATAATTAGATCATCTCAAATCAATTTCATACCACAGTAGTTCCTAGCCTTTAGCCCTGATTAATTACTTAGTTAGATCCTCTGTTAACCAGTTATTTCTCACATTTTAAAATTAAAAAAAAAGTCAAATAAAAGTTACTCTAAATAATTTAATTTTTGAGGAATTCATTTCATTATCACTAGCATTACATTAAACATTTTTTTCTCCCTTTGTTTTATTATTCATCGCTTTGGTAAATTTTAACTAGTTAAATTCTCTACTTTAAATCAATCTTTTCTTTCTCTCATGTCGATATTTTAAATGTCCTTCTTTGATCTAATTTTTTCTTTTTCTTGGTGTTCTTGGACCCACTGTTGAGTCACCTATTAAAATATCGATGTCCATTCTATCCGGAGGCAACAAACAAAATTAAATGTATTGTACATCCTTTACCTTCAAAATTAATCTGGAGTACCAACGTGGAGGCAATTTATCACATAACAAAATTATAATAATTGCTGTCTAATATTAACCACACTTCTTAAAGTTCCATCAACTTTTCAGTGTATTCGTATTTTTGTTCCCTTTTTCTAGATTTGCATTTTCTGAATTTAAATATAATTTTATTACTTTAGACATTTAAAAAATTTATTTAGTTCCATTGAATTGGTATTCCTTGTTCGTTCCAGTATTTGTAACACCACTCTAATTTCAAATTCTAGTACAACATATTTTATAATCATCCTCATTTTTTTCAAACGTTATATATAATCATTTTAATAAAATATCAATCGCTTTGACTTTCTCCTGGAATCTCTACTCTCAGCTGCAGCATCATAGTACATTTGAATATTGTGTTTTATGTTAATTCATATCACTGAGTCAAGCTTCACACTAAGAAAATTTAGAAGAAAATATTCACAGTAATATCAGTCATCATTTTAAAAATGCATATATATTTCACAGTTAACTTTAAGATTTATTAGAGATAACTGCCATTTTTGAAGACTGTACATATTACGCTTTATTTGTATGCCATGTTTAAAACCAAAGTCTTATTTTCTTCTTAGATTGAAGTAAAATTCAGCTTTTTATTTGAAGGACACCAACATTACCTGATTTTCCCCATATAATTCTTTCAATATCCTTAGTTTTAACGTTTTGTTTTCTAAATGAAATTCTACAATAACTTGCTAGAAACTTTTTGTTTTGTTCTTTTTTTCTGAGAGATCTTCCTCACAGACTCAAACGATGAAACTTTATTCAAGGAAATGAAAATATGATGTGAACAATTGAGAGGAATCCCATCCAGAATGACCTTCACATTTGCATAGCAAACTTACAAAACGCCAGTTTCTTTTTCTGAATTGTACATTCATAAACACTTGATGTCTGTATACATATTTTCAAACTTTCTGTGCTAACAAATATTGGTCAGACCAAAACATGTAAGTGGTTTTAGCATTCTAAATTTGGATTCCTTCATAAAAAGCTTCAAGAGGGAAAAATAAATGACAAGTAAGTTTGCACCTCCTCAAAGATGATCAAACCCATATAAGCACATAGTAATAATTTTGACTCTATGCTATATCATCTGCACAACGTCCTGGGGACAATAAAACACTGAACAAATAGGTCCAACTTCAAGACTCTGATGATCTAAATAAAGTAATATAAGCAAGTAGAAGCACCAATAAATACCTAGGCAATGGCCTGATATAAATATTTATGAGTATTTAATGTAGAAATGTTGACAGTTACAGAATATCCTATAGTTAAAGGAATATGATGTGCAGAATCTTGAACAAGCTTTTTTAACAGAAGACCAGCCCTCTCAAAATATAAGTAAAGTAGTCGATATTAACATGACACAAATGCTGATGGCCATTACAAAACATTCTGGGAGAATACCAGGGTCCATGCTGTCAGGGTTTATGAATGGTAAATTACCTTTGTGTCCTTCCCCATCTCCAGTACCAGTAACCACAATCCCTATGCGAACATCTGTTGCCCAACCAATAACACTCTGCAGCCAAAACTTGACTTGAAAGAACAATTTCCTCCATAGATTTAGTGGTGATAGGATGGTTTGGCTAGTGACTCAACAGACATACTAATGACTATTCAAATATCCTGGATGTGGCACATGTGCTGCTGAGGATGGCTAAATGAGATAGAGAAGTGAGATCCTTGCAAACAAGCCTGTCTTTGAGGTGGGGAGAACGTGAAAGGTGACCGAGTATGGCATTTAAAGTCACTCTACCTATTGGCATCAGTTTGGCTGGCACATTTTCTACACTGTTTTGCAGCTGACTTTTCAAAAGGTTTCTAAGAGAAAGAACCTCACATTTTAATATGTCAATCGGAAATGTGACATTTTGTTTTTCGGTTTTATTTAAAGAGCATCCAATCAATAGTTATTTGGGGGATTCTTGTATTCTATGGGCTCCCTTCTCTCTCTCTCCATCCCACTCCTCACCGTAAAGTATCTGCATCTGTTACTTTCTAGAAACCTTTTACATATTCCAGTCATTTTTCTTAGGCTTTTGTGTTTCTTCGTTGCCACAATTTCCCCCTTCTTTCAGCCACAACCCCAGGCACTTCCTACTAGAGAACGACACCAAACAACATGTCAAGAGCCTTTCAAAATTGCTGCCAGATTTCGGTGACATTCTTACAGCATATGGAGTACTGATGTGCTGAAAACAAGGCAGAGAGCTACCTGATGCTTACCGCGTCAGGAAGTTCCAGTCTGGTGAAGTGCTCTGGTTCAGATTTGCAACATAAACAGGACTTAAACTGGTTTTTAACAAAGCATCTAAGTAAAAGTTACCAAAAATGTCTTTTTCAATCAGTTATGTCCCACCCTTCAAGCTCTGTCAATAAAAAAGGAAATATTAAGATAAAGCAAAACCTGAAATTATCCCTAAGGGATCGTTGTCAATAGAATAATTTAGTTATAACTTAAATATGTTATATGTTATCTTAGATCAAGACAACATGACGTGAGAGCTGAATGCTCGCTATTCTTTGTCACAGGAGGTTAACCTCTTACTGAATATGAAATTCAAGTTGAAAAGGAAAATATAAATGAGTTAAGAAATTCAGTAAATACCCATTCAGATAGCATTCAGTGAAATAATCATGTGCTTTATTGGGATATACCTTTTAATTTTTTAATGCATTAGTATTTGTTTACTATTCATATAGCATATATGTAAATATATATACAAATTCATATCTATACATATATGTCTATATGTGTATATATATATATCACTTTAACAGTTTTTTTTATATTAGAAAATTACCATAATAGTAATACGAGTATAGAATTATATAATATACAACAGTTTGGGGCAAATATTGCCATTCCATGATTTCCAGATGGAGGTAAATGTATCCCATTCGTTCATTTCCTAAATAAAATTTAATCTCACTTTTCAAGATAAGAATTTAAAGATTGAAACAAATAATATTAGAGAATGACACAAGTGCCTAGAACTGATCCTTGCAATTCAGATTTATTATAGATTTAAATCAATAACCCTTCAAAGACATAGTTTTATCTTAAACTATATATATATATAACTATATAACTATAGTTTTATATATATATATAACTATATAACTATAACTATATATATATATATATATATATATATACATTAAAAAAAGTTAATAGATTTTCTGAAGTGAATTAGAGTATGCAATGGAGAAAATCCCACTCATACCTACTAAAAAGTGGAAAGGAGTGGGTAGATCCAAGAGCAAACAAATAAACACACGCACATTCATTTTATCAGTCACCCTTTGCTAGCTTTATCCTAGTTTTGTTACTTACCATTTGCTATTCTTACACTCTAGCTATATTTAAACCCTACAAAACTAGTTTATGTTTCCTCTTTTTTTTTTTTTTTTTTTTTGCGGTACTTGGGCCTCTCACTGTCGTGGCCTCTCCCGTTGCGGAGCACAGGCTCCGGAAGCACAGGCTCAGCGGCCATGGCTCACAGGACCAGCCGCTCCGCGGCATGTGGGATCTTCCCGGATCGGGGCACGAACCCGCGTCCCCTGCATCGGCAGGCGGACTCTCAACCACTGCGCCACCAGGGAAGCCCTATGTTTTCTCTTTACATGATGCAACTGTAGATAAAACAATGATGCTCTCAAAATCTTGCAAAAAGGGGATACACATCCGGCCACTCACCAGATCCACTTCTGAGGATGTTAATTTGCCTTCAGCCAAGATCCCACTTGGACATACTGTAATCTAAAACCTGATTATAAAATTAAATACCACCACCATTATTCATCGTTCTTAAAATAGTAGAGGAAGTAGAAAAAAATAGGGAAGGATTGGTTAATATCTTCAAATACATACTTAAAATATGGACTTGTTTTAATTTCTAGAGCTACGTATTAGCCTGTGTTTGGTATTTGTGAATTCCTTTTCCTACCACTGTTTCCCTTTCTTCAGCTAGGGTACACAGAGTCTAGAAACTCAAGGAAGTGCACTTTTATCAATAAATGTGATGTGATCCCACTTTATGTTCCATCTTTTGGGATTTACACCCTTAAAACACATTCCACACATAGTTCTTAGATATCCAATGTAAATTGTCAAGATTTTGTAATTATTCTGTACTTGTCTCCCTGGGAATGTTCTTCTCTGATTCTGGCTATAGATCTGAAGTTAAAAAAGAGACAGTAAATATGAACCTTGAGGAAGATGGGCTTTCTTTTGCAAGAAACTGGTTCATATATGGGCAGTATAAGGTCTTTACCTTCAGAACGAGAAAATCACACCTGACAGGAGAAGAAGACCTGCTTCTGTTGGAAAGGCAGGCTCAATGCAATTCGGAGATTCAAGGTTCTCAGAATTTTCTGAGTCCAGCCAGATGGCCCCTCTAATCTTTCCCACACCTCCCAAATCAATATCATAAGCTTTACATAGAAGACATGGGAGGCTATACATTCAACTTGCTTTGTGATCCTGCTACAGGAACAATTAAGACTTGGGGCTTGTTTACCTATTTCCGTTCCACAGTTCAAGGACGTAAGAATTAAGTTTTACCAGAACTGCAGTTTTAGTAAGATGTAATTTTCTAAGAAAAGAACTAATTCTCAAATTTTTAAATGTAATGTTGTAATGATGAAACTTCTAAGTATCTTTCAGAATACTTATAGAAGTCATTGACCCCTTTTTCGTTGTTGATGAAGTTTGTTTGTGGTATTTTCTATGTAGATTAGTCTTGTCAACTGTTTAATAATTATTCAGTCTATTGGAATATGGTCTCTCTTTCATTAATGTTCACTCTAACTTGATTATTTATTTCCTTCTTTAAGTTGTGGTTTACATTCTGGCATCTTGAAATAAATAAGAGAATTGATTTTGGACTTTTTTCATTTCCGATATATGCATTCACAATAACATTTTATACATTATAATAGCATCACAAAAGTTGATATGAAATGTTTCCTTATAATTCAGATCATAATTTTTATTTTCATTTTTCTTTCTTATTTGATGAGTGAATATTACCTAATTTCTAAAAATTTGAGAACTTTAAATAAAATAGCTATTTGTCATTGATATCTAGTTTAATTATACTGTGATTAGAGAACATAGCTTACATAGTTTATTTCCTCTGGCATTTGTTGTTTCATGGGCCCAGCATATGATCAGTTTTGGTAAATGGTCCCTGTACCCATGTACGCTGATAAATACTATATATTTCTTGTGATATGGTGTTTTAAATATTGTCAGTTAGGTTACATTTGTTGATAACAGTGTTAAAATTTCTGCTTACTAATTTTTTGACTGCTTTTTTGTTGTATTACTGGAAAAGATTTGCTCAAATAACCCACTATGTGTTTTTTGTCTATATCTCCATTTATTTTGGCAATTTTCACTTTCTCTACTTTGATGATATGTGTTTAAGTATATATAACTTTAGAAGAGGTGTATCTTACATTTTGAAATTTTAATCACTAAGCATCTCACTTTATACTTTACAATCATGTCTTAAATTTTATTTGTTTGAAATTAGAATATCTACATAAGCTCTTTTTCTCTCTCCTTGGATGAATCATCAATTTTTCTTTATGTGAAAATGGTTTGAAATTTGAAAATCTTTTCACCTCTGAAGGATATTCTTGCTGGATATATAATTTATCTCTTATCAGTCTGGGAAAATTCTTGAGCATTCTATCTTCAGAAACTGCTTCTGGTTTTTTTCCTGCTTCCTCTCATTTGGGACTACAGCTATTTTTCCCACATGTTCAACTCATTTCAGTGTTTTCTGCCAGTTTTTTTTTTCCCTGTGTGATTTTGTCTGAATTTTCATTGTATCTAGTGTATCTATTGTATCTGGACTTTATTGTTTTTAGAGCTCTATTGAGCTATATTTAGTCAGTCGTTAGATGTATCTGTTATTTCCTGGTTATTGTATAGGTATCTGTACTCTATTTATGTACACACCTAGATCCTTGACACAGCATGCATGTACGAGCTCTCAGTTCTCTAAGCTGAAACTCCAGGTGGTTTTAATTGGATTCTCTTCTTAGGGTCTCATCGGGTCAAAATCAAAGTGTTTACCCTACTAGTCTCTCATCTGGAGGCTCTAGAGAAGAATCTGATTCCAAATTCATTCAGGTTCTGAGTCTAGTTGCTTGCACTTGGAGGACAGAAGTCCCCGTTTTCTTTCTGGCCGTCAGATGGGGGCTTTCAACTCCTAAGTCACCCACATTCTTTGACATGTGGCCCCTTCCAACTTCGGAGGCAGGAACAGCAGGTTGAATCCCCCTCAGATTTGAATGGCTATCTTCTGCTACTGACCATAAGAAAACTCTCTGTTTTAAACTGTCCATGTGATTAAACTAGTCCCACCTTGTTAATCTTCTTATCGTAACATCGGCTAATTAGTAATATAATTACTTTCCTTTGCCATGTAACCTAACATAATCACAGGAATAATGCAAGATGGAAAATGTCATGGAGTCCTCTAGAATTCTGCCTATCACAGTTCATGTCAGATACAGAATATCCATTTGAAGTTTTCCCTGAATTCTCCAAATTTTGTTTTACTTTTTAACATGTTTATTCATCATAGTCATTTAAAGAATGAGACTGATTACCCCAAGTGTGAACTATGTTACACATCTGTCTCTGTTGCTTCACTTCTCCCCCCATACTTGGTTATCTTTATTGAATGCCTGTCACTGTGTATGAAAAATTGTAGATTTAGTTTGAGACACTGGATGACTTTATCTTCCTCCACAGAGGATTTATTTATTTATTTATTTTTATTTTAGCAGACATGACAGCTAGCAAAAATCATCTGAGATTGAGCTGATGTGACAAGAGATTTAAATCTTTAAAAGGATTCTTCTCATTATGATTTATCTAATTCCTTTTTTAGGATTACAGTTTATAGCCTGTGATATTTATCAACTACTTCCTACTTGGTGGACCTGAGATTCACATCTCATTCTTTCCTTTAGAGACTGCTCAGGGCCCTATTCTGCTCTTTCAGTTGCTCTCAAGCTATTTTCTGCTCAGCTTTTCCATCTCACATCCATAGTTTTAGAATTATTAAATGCATCAAGGCACAAAGTATTATGAAATATTAGGCTCCCCTCTCTTGACTGATCTTCTCTTCCTGATTTGAATGTCTCTGGTCCTCATTGTTTTGATAGTTATCTGATGTCTCAAACAGATGGGCTTAAAAAAAATCAAGATTATAGTTGATTTTATTTTAATTAACTTTATTGAGGTAAAATTTACAAACAATACAACGTACACATTTTAATTATGAAGATCAATGAGATTTGACAAGTAAATATACCCAATGTAATCATCACCACAAAATTAAGACATAAAGCATTTCTATCACTTGAAAGATGCCCTTGTGACATTTCCCAGTTGTTCTCCAACTCCACTCCAGAATGACATTGATCAACTGACCATCACTATGGATCTGTCATTACAGAGTTTGACATGAAGGTAATTAAACAATATGATTTTGTTTTGCCTTTGTTGTTCTGACTTCTTACTTCAAAGTAATATTTTTTTGGAAATTCATTCATGTTGCTACACATATCAAAAATGTGTTTCTTTTTATTACTGAGTATTATTCCATTATATGAAAGAGTTTATGCATTTACCTAGAGACAAATTTTTGCATTGTTCCAATTTTTTAATATTATGAATTAAATTGCTTTAAACATTTTTGTACAAGGTTTTGTGGACATATGTTTTACTTTATCTTGAGTGAATATCTAGGAGTGGTGGTACTGGGCCTTAACATAAGTGATTATTTAGCATAATAGAAATGATAAACTGATTATCAAGTAGTTCTATCATTTTACATTTCCCGCAACAATGTATAAGAGTTGCGGTTCCTCTATATCCTTGTCAACACTTAGTATTGTCATTACCTTAAATTGTAGCCATCCTAGTAAGTGTGTAATGACATCTCATTGTGGCTTTAGCTTGCATTTCTCTTAAGAATAAAGATGTTGAGCATTTTCCCATGCTCATTGGCCATTTGCACACATTCTTTGCAACAATATATATGCAAATCATTGCCATATTTAATTGGGTTTTTATCCAAATATTGAGTTGTAATGATTCTTTAAACATTCTAGATACATATCCTTTTTCATATATACATATATATGAATACATGAATATTTTCTTCTAGTGAGCATCCTTGTTTTTTTTCATTTGAATGATGTATTTTGAAAGCCAACTTTTAAAATTTTAATAAAATGAAATTTATCAATTTTTTCCTTGTGCTTTTTTTTCTTATCTAAGATATTATTGCCTACTTAAAAGTTTGCAAGGATATTCTATCATGTTTTCTCCAGAATTTTTTCCAGTTTTATATTTTCCACCTGGGACTATAAACTGTTTCAAGTTAATTGTCATGTAGAGTGTGTGGTAATGCTTAAGGTTGTTTTTCCAGGTAGATATTGAGTTATCCATCACTATTGGCTGAAAAAGACAGTCCTTTTTCCTCATCGAATTATATTGGCATCACTATCAAAAATGACAATATATGTGGGTCTATTTCTGGACTCTCTATTCTATTCATTAATATATATGTCCATTCTTACACCAATACCACACACTATTGATTACCTCAGCTTTGTAGTAAGTCTTGACTAGGTAGCGTCAGTCTTCAAATTTTGTTTGTTTTCAGAATTATGTTGGCTATTCTAGGTGCTTTGTACTCCCAAGTAATTTTCAGAATCAGTTTGTCAATTGCTACCCCCCTAAGCTGTATGGCACTTTGATTAAAATTGTGTTGAATTTATGGATAAATTTTGGAAGAATGGTTATTAGATTATATTAATATAATATTCTCCTAATCAAGAAATTTTATATATCACTCCAATATTTAGATCCTCTTTAATTTTTCTTTGGAGTATTTTGTAATTTTCACTGTACAATTATGTATTTGTTTATGACACCTTGTCTGATAGTCTTTCCCTGACAATTTGTATTAAACACCACCTTACTCACTATCTCTCATGACCCTGTTTAATGTTTCTTCATAGAACTTATCATTGTCTGGTATTATGTCATATATCATTTTGTTTATTTTTCATTGCCCACCTTACTTAATGAAAGCAAGATCCATGAAGACAGTGGAGCTAGTATTTTCCTTGTTACCACTCTATCACCAGTGCATGGTTCGTTTTTGACACTGACCAAACATTCATCAAAGAAATGAAACAGGGGCTTCCCTGGTGGCACAGTGGTTGAGAGTCTGCCTGCCGATGCAGGGGACACGGGTTCGTGCCCCAGTCTAGGAAGATCCCACATGCCACGGAGTGGCTAGGCCCGTGAGCCATGGCCGCTGAGCCTGAGCATCTGGAGCCTGTGCTCCGCAACGGGAGAGGCCACAACGGTGAGAGGACTGCGTACCGAAAAAAAAAAAAAAGAAATGAAACAGAAGCATTCCCACTCTAGATACACTATGGCTTGTCTGCTTACAGAAAAACTTCCTTGTTCCGTACCTTTTGTCATGGACTTATTTTTTCTTTCCAACTTGGTCTTGGTTATCTCATTTCTGCCTTACACTTATATGTTTCTGTGATCCATCATTTCCTCCATCTTGATTGGACTTTCCTAAATAAATATTTTCAGAGAGTGAGCCTTTCCAGGGAGAGTCTCTCTAAATTTTCCTCTTGAAGGCTGGTTTCATTTATTTTATCACTGAAGAGTAGGAAAGAATAAGGTTTAATATTCCTTCCAATTATTTATTATACATATCCATGTTTGTTTTCTACAGGAGCAAATTGGAATGCTTGGCTTTTTAGTATGTGCTAAAAGATCTCTTCTTTTCCATGTTCTAAAATGAGGTCTTCAGAGTCCACCTCTTTTAGAGATAGTGTGGTATAGAAACACTACAGATGGACACTGTGTGATAGAATCTTAGCTCAGCTAACATCTATAACTTGGCCATCCTGTGCCTTACTTCATTCAAGCTGTAACAAAGTACCTAACTTACGGGTTTATTGCATTGGACCTAATTTAATAGATTAGCTTACGTGTGTGTAAAATACACACACACACACACACACACACACACACACATCCTTCACTTAGAGCTATGTCTGATATGTCTCCAGAACTTTCAGTTCAATACCACAATTTCAAGTGCACATATCCTCAATAAAGTACAATAAATAGAATAAAAGCACATAAAACTAAATGGAGAATTTTTGCAGCTCATTTGGATCATATGATAAATCCAGAATATCTCTTCATAAAAGATTATGTATTTAATAAAGTGAATAAAAAGATATTTAAAGATAATTCTAAGTTCTTATTTTTTCTTAACTCCTAATATATGACCATTATGAAAGTAAGACTGGAAGCAATTGTTAATAACATTTTAATTTGTTTTTTATATTATTAATTAATTCTACTTATACCAGGTGCAAAATCTACCCAGACAATGCTTTGCTCAGAAAATACGGTATTATAAACTTTGTCAAATTTGGGAATATTTTTGCAAGCCACAAAAATAGCTCAAGATTAACTTATACTTTTGTTTTTAACCAGGCTCTTACTCTTCAAAAAAAATAAGTTAAAACATAAATTACTAGTATTTTTATTTTTTCAGTATATAAAATGCAATGAGCAGGATAATAAAATATAGAATTTAGTCATATAATAAAGAGGTGACTCAGTGGCTACAAGGCCTCGTTTTCTGTGTGCACACTTTAGAGTTATATAGAAAAGATTTAGAATAAATGTAAAAGGATATTTTATTGGCTCTTAACCTCAGTGATGTCATCCATGTATTTGTAAAACTGATAACATTGTAGAGAAAGCATAATATGAAGAACCAAGGAAATACGCTCCGCTTCTGACATTGTCTTCTTCTTAAGCTGTCTTTCCTTTCTTTTATAGAAATTGAGTTGAAATAATGGTTCTAAAATATCTTACTACATTAAAATTTTCATCAAGACTCCATCAAGAAGTTTTTGGAAGGGATTCTATTATTTCACCTGCCCACTAAACATTAATTGAGAACTAGAATGTAAATTCTACCTGGGCAAGCATTTTTGTTTATTTTATTCAGTTTTACATCTTGAAAGCCCAGAACAGATGCTGACATTAAAAAAAATACTCAATAAATATTTGTTGAATAAAGGATGAGGGTACTGACCTAATAAAATTCAAATATTAAATATTAACTGAGAAAAATAACAAAATAAAAATTGGTATTATCATGGGGCCCTCATGCTCTAAAAATCTGGAGACTGCTGACTTCTGGTCTAATGAATTACAGGATTTTTATGGGCCTCTGGAAAATTGTGTCTTCTTAGCCAGATACATATTACTTCAAATCTAAGTTAAAGAGGAACTTTTTATACATACGATTTTGTGTATGCATTTTCTTAGCATCTAAAAATAAAAACAGCCTTCTGGCATTTGACAAATACTATCAAAGTGAATAAATTGGGAATTAATCACATGTGGTCATTAGGGCTTGATGTTTGCTCATCTATGCTGAGACTGAAATCAATCAAATGAACTAGCCTGTGTACAAAATGTCAGTTGATTCTTGGCTTGCAAACAATAAAGCTAATAAAATTACTTTTATTGAGCCCAGATATTATTACATTAATAAAATACATTGGGAAGAGTTTTTTAAAAATCAATTTTATTTTCATACTCACTTTTTAACTAAATAAAATTAACTACAGGCTTTGCTCTTATTCTTTCTTTTTCCTGCTTGTTTTGTTGTTCACCTTGATACATTGATATTCTTACTGCTTGATCTATTGTAATAACCTTTTAGTAAGTTTCCCTGTCTTGAGTGTCTCATCCATTCAATTTACATCAAATGGATAGCACTACCTCTGTCTCCTCCCCATTTATGTGATGGACTCCCCATCACATAAAGAACAAAGTCCAAATTCTCTCCCTTCAAGAAATGATCCCTGCTGCTTCTACCTGTTTCTTAAATATATTTCAAACACAGGCATTTCCCTCCATCACCACTGCCAACATCTTCGTTCAGCCTTCCTCATCCTTCACTGCAGTAGAAACCTCCACAACTCTGCTCTACTCTTGCTGTCCTCTACTTATGCCATATGGTCACTGGAGTTAATTTGCTATTAGATCCATTCTCAACATTTTCTGTGCTGATCTTTATCACAGGGAACTATCTCCTAGGCTTCATTCTCCCTGGTTGGTTTCACAGTAGGTTATGAAAATGGAAACGTAATTCCAGCTTCCATCCAATTGTCACTTCCTCTGTGGCCCCAGTTAACACCAGGAATGCCAGCCATGGCTTTCTCTTGCATCAGAAGCTCTGTCTCACCACCTGTTCCCTGTATCCTTTCAGCCTAATGGTAAATAGTGTCTTCCAACCGCACCAAACCTATAGGTTGCCTCACTATCCCCTTTATGCTTTCCTCATTCTTCTTTAACACTATCAATTTTCAGTAATAAATGCTTCAGTTGGAAGCATCTGAAGTTTTTTGTTTGTTTGTTTGTTTGTTTTTCAGACTGAGCCTTGATTGACATATGCATCTTCCCATTATACTTGGGATGAAATTCAGTGGCCTTTACCATAGCCTGTGAGGCCCTCTGTGACCTGTTTCTTGCTGACACCAGTGGCCCCATCTCTACTCTCCTTTTCACTCACTGTAAATTAACTTTAATAATACCCTATTCCTGCTGCTGGGAACACTCTTGCTTCCACTGAATCTAGGAAAACCCTACTCATCTTTTAATTCTAAACGTGAATACAATTCTTTATGGAAACATTCACTGACCTATAAGTTATGTTTTTCCTTCTGTACCTTAGATTGCTATCAACTATTTGATTACATAATGATTTGGTTAAATTATTATCTCCCCTACTAAGCCTCAAATACCAGGGATTGTGTGTAAACCAAGAAACTAGCAGAGTGAATGATATAGCGGAGACACTCAACAAATATTTGTTGAGCTGTCCTCACTTGTACAACTTTAAAAATTACTGTGTACTAGGTACTACGGATACAAAGAATCCATATCCTGGTGGGGAAGAGAAACAAAGACATAGGATTGCGATAAATAACATGCTAAGTGCCACGTGGGGGGGATATAGATACAGAGTGATATGGGAAAATCATAGAGCTGGCTCTAGCATGGACTGGGGGAAGGAAGTTGTTGAAAATCCAGAACTAGCACAATTAAAACCATGAAATCAATAAATAGTTATTTAATAACAGTTTATTGTACGTATAAGAACAGTTCATAAACTGGAAGCTTCCCAGTTCAAAGACTGGTATGAAGCTCAAGGGCATGAAGTTACAGGATAGCTCATAAAGTGAAAATAAAGAAGTTGTTACAATGATTGGTTATTACCATGAGCATTTCCAGACAGCAGGGAGTTGGTTAAAAGTCATTACCTCATACCATTTTTAGGAAGATGACTTAAGTTTATTCTATGATTGTCAGAGGCATTCATAAGAAATAACTTAAGCTAAGTTTCACTTACATTCATGACATAAGCTAGATTTGGTTTTGCTTACGTAGCTTAAATGTTTTTTGCCTGCTCAGGGGGTTTTCAAGTCTTGTCTCCATTTTGTATTTACTTTTAACGTTGGGATTGTTAGAATGACCAAAGTTATACTGGTGAACTTGGAAATATAGATATTTAAAGGAGGAAGTCTCAGTTGTAAATGCACCTAAGAATCCAGGAATATTAAAAATCTCCAACGTCCAGGCTTTGTCCCTGAATAAATAAATTAACAATTCTGAAGTAAATCCTTGTTTTCTGTGGGTTTTTTTGGGGGGGTGGTGTTAATTCTATTCTGCAGTGAAGATTGAAAATAACTGATATATTAAAGGGCTCTGTATGTGCAAAAACATAGAAATGTTAAAGGAACCTGAGACAATGAACTTCACACAATGCACTTCCACTTGGATTGCTGCAAAGGTTAACTGAAGACGAGGAGATTAAGAAAAAACACCAAAAAATGAGGCTACAGAAGCAGGGACTGAGTGAAAAACTATTTTTTTTCAATGTATAATGATATAAATGAAAAACTATTGGAAAATTTTAAGCAGGAAACAGGGGGTCTGATTAAGTGAGAAAGATCATTCTGCTAACTGCATAAGAATAAATTATTAGGCTAGACAGAAGCTGACTGTAGTCCTACGTGAATATGATTTGGAGACTTGTTTGCAGGGGATCAAGACAAAAAGCCTGTGAGAGCACTTCCCTGGTGGCGCAGTGGTTGGGAGTCCACCTGCCGATGCAGGGGACACGGGTTCGTGTCCTGGTCCGGGAAGATCCCACATGCCGCGGAGTGGCTGGGTCCATGAGCCATGGCCGCTGAGCCTGCGTGTCCGGAGCCTGTGCTCTGCTGCGGGAGAGGCCACAGCGGTGAGAGGCCCGCGTACCGCAAAGAAAAAAAAAAAAAAACAAACCTGTGAGAGATGCCAGGGGTGTGTTTGCAAGGAGCTGCTTCTGGGCTTCCCCTGTCCTGCTCTGAATCTAAATTCTAGTATCTTTGTGACTAAAGGAAGCTAGTTCACAGCATACATCTAAAAATAAGCATGATACAATCTTAGGTTTTTAAACTACAAACACCTTTATTTCATACAGTTTCCCAGCTTCAGAAGCCTGAATTTTGAGGCTCTGCCTCCACCTTGTACTCACTGTACTTAAGGCGTGATGACGTCGTCCCTGAGCAAGCATTTCCGGGTCAAAGGACATTGAGTGTTTGCGTCTGATTCTAAGCAGGCTTTTCGCTCTATGAAATCCATTTACTAACGGAATGATCATCCACAGTACTGGGGGGGGGGAGGAATTCAAGCAGCTATTTTTCTCGTTTCCTCTGGACCTCGAAAAGAATAAGTTTCTGAGGGTGAAAGGGCAAAGTATAAACCACACCTCACAAGGAGAAAAACAAGTGTGCATCTCCGTGTGTCTCTGCACCTCAGGGCTAAGAAGCCTTAAACACTCCCTCTTACTATTCTTGAATGTGGCTGGTGAGAGTCCTGCTTAGATGGCAGCAGTCAGGCTCAGGGGACCATGGGGCCAGAGCCCCTTGGGGATTTCAAGCTAGAGACTCAGCCATTCTCGCCAGCTGTATGAGATTGAATAGGGCCACCCTGAACAGTAACTTTTCTTCCACCTCCGTAGGAGACAATCAAGCACAGGGCGTATTTGGCCTCATGAGTGCCCTTCTCTCTTGATTCCCCATGTGGCCAGCTGCTTCAAGTGCTTCTCATGCCAGCTCTCACATCAGTTAAGCTGAGGTTCCTCAATTGGTCCCAGGTAGCTGAGGGTGTGGGGTGTTTTAGTTGGGACTAAGCTCTGGTTCCCATATGGGGACAAGTATATTATTACACTTCAGCCCACTAAAAAAAGCCTAAGTGGGGAAGTAAAAGCTTTGCAGGTGTTCTCCCTAATAGACCCAAACATTGCGGCTTGTGTATACTTTTATTTGCAAAGTGTTTTTCTCTGTCTGCATGTTTAGAATAAGACTAGTGTAAAGCACTGCTGTTTAATTACTAGCAGGGCCAAAGGTTTCATTTTAATTCAGGATTATTTAAATAAAAACATTATTTATAAATGAAGTGCTGTTTTCTGTCCAAACATGTAAGAATGCTGCTTCTAGCTGAGATCCAATGCTGTTACAGAAGAATTAAATGTTGTTTCTGTCTTTGTGTTGGATTTTTTTAGAATTGGGATTTCTATTAAACCACTCATTACTTTAATCATGCCCAATTTTAAGATAAAATAAAACAGTGAAACACTCTTATATAGGAGTATTTCATTTACACCAATACTGATTTTCTTATACACTAGCAAGATATCGATATTACTGTTTTTCCGTCTGGTTGATAAAATCCTGTGCTTGTCATCATAATATTATCATGATGAAAATGTACATTAACATCACCCTATACACATTACTTGTTACTTTTTGAAGCATTTGTACATTCATCTTTAATCAGCAAATATTTATTGAGAGGCTACTTTGTTCTAAGCACTGTGCTTTAGATGTCAGGGGTTGCAGTCAATTTGGAAAAAGACTTGAAATACTGACAGGGCAATATCCGACTGTGATATTTTATCTATATACTTATCTATGCAATTATGTACTGCCTCTTTACCAAAAGCATTGAGGCAGCTTACCAGATAATGTCATGAAAATTGTCATAGCTTTTCCAGGTCTGTATCTTCATTCAGAACATTTAAAATCCAAGAAAATAATCCATAAGCCTTTTCTTTTTCAAATGTAGAGTGTAGGTTCTTGAATGAGGGAAAGACCAAAAAAAAAGTACCAAATGCTCCTCAAAATATTCTCATTTTAGTAATCATTCATCTATTCCATAATTGATTAAAGAAACATTTATGGTTGACTAGATGACCAATGTGAAGAAACAAGACAATCGTAAAGTCACTCAACTAACAGGTGGTTGGTTAGGATGATTAGCTGGAGCTTTCTTTTCTTGTATTGGCTAAGATGACCAAATCTTATTATGAAAACTTTAGCAAAGATGGAGTTCATTGAATCATTAACCCATGTTGGAACACATGCATCTTAGGAAAGAATTGAAGACAAAGAAGTTTGCAATTCTCTAAGAAGTGCCCTGCAAAAGGGGGATTATATGCCATCCTCATGGAAAAGCAATTCATCCATTGGCCTTTAAGCACATAAAATTTTAGGTATCTCCACATGTGTATGAGAAGTAGTGATTAATATTTTGTAGATTCTGTGGAAGGTATATCTACAATTAATTAATTAAGGTGATAGTGGAGACTTTGTTAGATTTCCCAACTTTCCCCCCTTCTTTTCTCTACTTTCCTACTTGTGTCTCTAGTGAAGTTCCCCTATACTTAGTGTGGAGGTCCCTCCCTAATGATGTTCATGTTTTCGTAGGGAACAGTGTGCTCATGAAAGATGACTAACTTAAGATATTACATTTTAAGCCTTCAAATTTATCTTTTGATGTGAAAAACATCTAGAATGTCTAAATATCATAATAATGGGCTGTCTGTTCTTCACACTCATAAGACTGGGTTTTTCATTTGTTTTTTAGAAATCTAAAGGGTATAATGTATAAAGAAAAACATTAAAGGCAAAGTTGAAAAATAAATATAACTGCAGCTGAAAACTGTCATGCTTAATTTTCTTCAAAGCATTTTGTTTAGTAGTTCTTATTTGTACTAGTAAAATTTTAAAAAAGCACTTCATTTTTCTGCTGATACTGATTTGGTAGAGATTTTAAGTCTCCTAAATATTGTCTTCCTACGATTATTATATTAGTCAATACTAGTAACAGTAATGATAAAATCAACATTATTTGTTTAGTTGAAAGTGAAGTTTAAATAAAATAATTTGATATACAATTTGGAAAAATTCTGTTTTATTAAGCATTTGTGGACATTCAAATTTTCTTTTATTCACTTTTTCAGAGATTCTTTATTTCAAAGTCAGATCTTTTCACAAATAACTAAAATTATTCAAAATTACTTTCAAAATAGCTTTGAACAGCACATGTGGGAGCAGAATAGTTTTTGGATAATGACAGGGATGAGCCTTTCCTCAGAACTCAAGCTAATAAATTAGATTTGTTTAAGGTCTGAAAACTTTCAGCTAGTGTTTTTCTCTCCACCTTGCTTTACATACCTCAACACACCCCTCCTTTCCCTGAGTGCATAACTTGGAAATAGACACAGGATATTGTATTTTCTGAAGATGCAGAGCAGAGTGTTAGAGAAAGTGTGGCTTTGTGGGCAGATTGCTGGATAAATAGACAAGGCATTCAGGCATCTAGTTTTAATCCCTTCCTCTCTGCATGATACTTGATTGTGATCATGAAACTGAATTGTTTGAATCACATGAGCTTATCTTTAAAAAAAGAAAGAGGAATATCTGGCAAAGGCAGGATGAACAACAATTCGTGATTCAAATTTAACTACCTCATCTGAATGGTCTGTTTTGACATTATATAAAACTCTTACTTTGAAGATTTTGTAGTTATCATCCATCTTGTTTCCTTGTTTGACTGACATAGTTAAATTCTTTATCATTCTAATCTATAAAGTTATAAGAAGAAACACTTCCAGCCAAACCACTTGCCTACATAGCTCAAAGGTATTTCTGTACAAGCAAATGAAGTTAGTGTCTTTCATGTGGAAGAGAAACCAGCAAATGTATGAAGAGGTCAGTTGGACTTTATATCCATTTTAGGGCTGGTGCAGCTCATTCTTCTCTCACAGAATCTGGCAGTTCCCCAATTCTGATAATACAACGTACTCTGCATATATTACTTTTCATCTTAAAAATTCCCCAAATTAGGAAAATACTCATTCAAATAACAATATAAACACATTTCCTTATTAAACTAAAATGCTTAGGTTCACTTTTGGCATTTATCTGGGTATAATTGCAAGTGGAAAGTATTAGAATTAAACCATAGAGACAAAAATGAAATGGATTTTTAAGCATAGACTATCAGATATTATTTCTCTTATTTTTTAAAGCTTATAACTAAAATAATAGGTTTTAGAGGCTGTCACTTTCGCTAACAACTTATAATTTTTATTTTTCTGTTGGTCTTCATACCTTGACTCATGGTTATAATAATCTACAAACCCTAATTTCCACCCACAAAAGGCATTACAGAAAAATGCTATATGACTAAAAGAACAAAATTGGACCTACCACTTGTATTTACTGTAATAATTCCTTCACTATTATAGATAATTAGCATTAATGCTATAATAAGTGTTCAGTTTGAGTTGCTTCATACAAAACCACAGTCACTCAAAGTTATTGATCTATTAGGAATTAAGGGGTTGTCCTTGGGTCACAGTCTAAGAATCATCGAGAAAGGATTGAGTATCCCTTAAATTACATTCAGAACACATGTTCATTATTCATTTTAGCCAAAATTTTCAATATCTGACTTTGAAAATATGTTTCCTTCTTCTTTTTTTCTTTCAGAAATCTCAAGTATCTAGTAATTGTCACTGGAAATGGTGATTATGAATTTAAATAAATATAAATTATTCCTTTTGTCTGTGAGAAGGAAGTTGCAATGTTCTATAATAGTAAGATTTAAAATACAGAATGATGAGAGTATTGTTTTTATTCTACCTATAAAATGGGATCCCAGTTTAACAGGCTCCTTCTTTTGTATTTGCAGTGCCTGTTTCACATGGACACTGACCCCATGGAGAGACATGGGTACATAGAAGTTATAGTGGTAATTGGGGGAATCGTTTTCAGATTCAAGGAATAAAGAGCCAGTTACAACGGAGGAATGATGTCTTCTTTAGTACATTAGTAATGTAGAAATTCAGAGCTCTATTTGAATTAAAATGACCTCTGTGGAATAAAAAAATAAATCTAGTACTTGGCACACATGCTTAGCACACAGTAGGCACTCAGTAAAGCTTCTCAATGAATGAGCAAGTGAACAAGTGTGTTCATAACCGTTAAGTTCCAGAGGTTTCCTCAGTTTCTCCAATGTCCTTGCCAGTCCTTGGTTTCTGGTAGAACTTACTTACTCTGTTTCCACTTCCTGGGACCCTCTGACTTACCACACTTCACCAGACCTTTCTCCACTCATACCACATTATGTTGAAATTAACTTTTTACATGATGGTCACCACTGTTATACTGTTTAAGTTCTCTGAAAGCAGAGCCAAGGTGGTTCCTGACTAACTGCTCCCTCTCCCTCCTCCTCCTTTGCCGACTTCTTATCCAGTCTCATTACAGCCACCTGAGGCACTTGTTTCAAAACCAAATTATATTGTATTATTACTTTATTAAAATGATTAAAAGACCTCCCACTGTACATATGAGAACACCTAAACTATTCCATTATCTGATGTTTGTCTTCTCCACAGTCTTTGTGTACTTCCCTCCTTTTCGTCCAATGTGCTTCAATCTTACTACTTTTCTTTCAGTTCCTTCAGTAAGTCCAATTCTTTTCTATTTCAGTTCCTCCTCTCCCTGGAATGCCCTGCCCAACTCGGCATGCTATGATAGCTCAGCCTTAAGATCTCAGTTAAAATATTAACTGTTCATGGGAGTCTTTTCTTATTTTTCCTATTTTAATAAGCCGATCTGCTGTGCACTGTGTTTTTCTTCATATGAATGGTTGGAATTTATAATTAGATATTTATTTGTGTGAACTTCCTGGGGTCAGGGTCCATGTCTGTTCTAATCATCATAATAAAATTATCCTTCATCATGGTAGCTGGCACATAGTATATTCTTATTAAATATTTATTCAATAAATGAATGCATCTTTGTTTTGATTCCAATTATGAACATTCTGAAGGAAAGAAGAAGAGACTAAAAAATGTGGGGAAAAGAACAGTTGATGAACAGTTTTAGAACACATAATAAGAACTTGACTTTGAATGGTAACATAATTTCTGGAAAGGTGGAAACAGGAAGTTTAAGTTTGTGGATGCCTGATTGAATCAAAAGGATGGAAGTGAAGCATCACTCCATACACTCCACTTAAGAACCTCTTAAATTATATTTGCCTATTTTAATGTCCACAGAATATTCTTATGTGAAACAGCCTTGAAAATAATGCACTGGAGGCAGCAGGGTCTCAGGAGTCTGACTGGGAAATCAGATAGATGCCTTCTTACCTCCATAGACGTTCAAGGGACCAATGAAATAGTTATGGAGTGTAACCAGAAGTTTTAACTTTGTAAACAATAGCATATACATGCAACAAAGACTCTCAGGAGTTTACTTATTTATTAGTTTTTCACCTTACTGAAAAGTGATCAATATGATGGCTTTTGACGGTATTGAAAAAGTAAAAAAGGAATTGCTGGGATCTGCTTCTTCCGTCATTTTGTTCTACCGCGCATCAGACCCAAGTTAACGCTACAGGATTTTTATTGTTACCTTCAAAATGCTCAAGATAAATGACAACAGGAGAGATATTAGTATAGTTTGTTACTTACAAAAGATATGAACAAAGTGAAAAATATCCTTCCATCATAATCAAAACATTATTGACTCTTTTTTGTACCAAATACTATTCTGAAATCCTTTTCAAACTCCATTCATTACCCATTCCACTTAAAGGAAGGCAAGATAAGTAAGTTAATAAAGATAAAACTCAAGCCAGTAAACGTGAGTGTATGTTTAGCAGATGGCATAGGTATAAAATTTAAGCTGTTAGGAAGGATAAAGGGACAACATGTTTTATGTGTATTCGATTTACTTATTTTATTCCTATTTCCTATTAAGCTGCACAATTCTCAGTTTTCTGGACTGCATAAACTCCTAAAAACAAACAAACCAAAAAACACCTGCTTCGTGCTACTGTATATATTAAGAATTCTCTACAAATCCTGACATTATGTGACTCACATGCAGTGCAGTTAAACATGGGGAAGACAAAATGTCTGAGTTAGTAATCTAGATCTCCTGGTTCCTCATCATTTGTGTGTGTGTGCTTGTGTGTTTTTCCTGCAAACCTCATTCTTGAGAAAGGAAGAGTTTACCGTCACTCCCTCGACTCCATACTTGAAGTATAGCTTTTGTCCAATAAGGGATTGAATTTCTTTTGAAGGTGCAGTGATCAGCTGAGTAGAATGGCTTCCCCACTGGCCAAAACTGAAAATGGAGCTTTAGGGGTATCAGGCTTCCATCAATGTCAGCCATCAATTTGTGTCCACACAAGTTCAGATCATTAACTCAGTGAGAAAATTGTCAGATTTAGAAAGAATCTGAATGACAGTTTTAAACTCTCAAGGCAAACTATTTCCAGTGTTTTATAATACTTTATAAATATATAATACTTTATATATATATAATATATAATACTTTATAAATTTATAATACTTTATAAATATATAATACTTTATAATATCCATCACTGTGTACGGTTTGCTTCCAAAGCATCACTCATTATTATAAAGCTTTGACTGCTAGTAGCCCACCACTATTCCCAACCTTTGCCCTCTATCCAGTGATCTGCATTTAAGTATCATAGATTCTCTTTAAGAATCTAGTAAGAGCTCTTTTCCCTTAAAAATGCACACATACAATCATAAATTCATGAACATACACATACACGCACACACACACAATTACTGCATATATTTCAAATATGCCAAAATCTGTCTGTGCATCCCAAGTTTAGAATTTCTTCTTTAACCCTTTGATTTTACTTTAGCATCAAAAACAAACCAAAAAATATCCTTTTCTTAATATTTTGACAAACCTCTGGTTATTGTCCCAGTTTTATGTTCCTGACACTGATTCCCACAATTGTACCATCTAATACTTACCCTGAGGAAAATTGTCATTTCCCTGAACATAAGCAAAGAAGCCAGATAACATTGCTTTTAGTGGAGGATGGAAACCATTCTGTGAAGGGCAAGTAAATACCTTTGCTGATACCTGAAGATGTTTTCCACTTGCTGCGAGTGAGTAAAGATCAACCTCCAAGCCTTGAGTCACCTTGATGATCTCAAAGGAAAAGTGCTCTAGCCAGAAGTACACATTACATTTCCTTGTTTTCTGTGGATTCCACAAGACCAGGCTGGAAGATTTAAGTATGACTATACAGAAAGCGAAGAGAAAGCCAAAACAAAATAAACAAAAGGTAACATGCACGTAGAAAAAAACCCACTTCTTACAACGCAATGATACTATATATGCTGATAATGCTCATGATGGTAGACATCCACCTGTCTTACTTCCCACGGTGGTCCAATGTCTACACCAGGACATGTTGCTAGTAGGAGCACAGTAAATATTTATTGAATAACTGAATACACAATAGCTTACTTTTCATTTTGATTTCTTGCCTAGGTCCTAGTCTATTTCTGTCCAGTAGAGGAAAGTTCTCCATTTCAGCTCTCAAGCATGACTACGTTCTGTTAAGCTCAGATCTAGGAAAGGGAGTGAGAGAGCCAACTTCACTACCTGCCTGTATCTTACTTTCTAGCTTCAGTTTCAACCTCTGTCCTGAATATTTGACACCAGAAATTCTCTCAGAAATCCTCACCCTCTGCCTCCACTCCTTAAAATAATAGTAATCTGCACCAAAGTCTTAAAAAAACACTCATAATAACCCATAGCTCAATAAACCTAAAACTACCAGAAAGTGGGTTAATTGCACTAGGTTCCACTCAGTGGGCATGTTGTTTTAATATCTCTACTTAAGAAGAGGTCTTTGGATTCTTAATATAGCTCTTGTGTTTTGTTTGTATTTGTTTTCCTATGGCCAATTAAAAGATGATCAGCTTATTTAATCAGCAGAGGAGTGCCAAATGAATTACAAGAAAATTAGCAGAATAGTTGAAGTAGCTGAAATAAAAAATGGGGAAAACTGAAATATCAAATATTACTGGTAAGGCTATAAATTGATACAATCAGTTAGGCAAATTATTTGGCAGTGTCTATTAAAACCTTAACATATTAATACTCTATGGACGAGCAATTCTAATCCCAGATATGGGCCTAATAGAAAAGTATACAAGTATTCACAATGAAAAAATGTGAAAATATTGCATAGCAGCATTATTCTACAATAGTCAAAAATAGATGCAACCCAAATATTCATCAACAGTAGAATGGACAGATAAATTGCAGTGAATTCACACAATAAAATCCTACATAGCAATGAAAATGGACAAATCTTGTGCTACTTGCAATAACTCAGAGGGAACTCTGGTGAAGAACTGTAAGACATAGTGAGTACATACTGCATGATCCCGGTGGGCTTTATTGATATTAAAAATGTATACAAAACACCTCCCTAAATAAATGCATACCTTTCAAAGAAAGGAATCAAATTTCCCTTGTTTAAATATATCCGCCTTGACTTTGACTTCTGGGACGATGGAGTAGAGATATTTTAGTACAACTAAAATCCAGACATTATATGTAAAACAAACATAAGAAAACTCTAAAAGGTGGAGAGAATAAAGCAGACTGTCTAGTGATCTGAGGACCAGAGAAAAGTCTTAGTGGTCAAAGTCCCTGAATTTTCTTTTTGCTGCATATATGCCAGACATGGAGGTGAGGTGCCAATGATCCTGAAATAACAGCACAGACAAAAATGTCCCAACAAAAGCCAACTCTATTTAACAAAAGGACCAGGAAGGGGGAAGACTAGCAAGACAACAACAACAAAAAATCTAACATTTGTTATCATCAGAGTTCCAGAAGGAAAAGAATTTAGGACTGAAAAGTACTTGAGTGAATGACTGTAAACTTCTCTCAAATTTGCCAAGACAAATAAACATGTATATTTAAGTAGATGAAGAAATCCAAAGTGGGATCCATACCAAGACACATCATAATTAAACTTCTGAAAACTAAAGACAAAGAAAAAGTCTTGAAAGCAGCCAGAGAAAAACATCTTATCTGTAAGAGAAAAACTGTTAGAATTACAATAGATTTCTCATCAGAAACCATGGAGGGCATGAGGACGTGGCATACTATTTCTAAGGTGCCAAAAGCAAAGAACTGTCAACCCAAATGCTATACCCAGCAAAAATATCCTTCATGAATGAAGGGAAAATCAAAACAATATCAAATGAAGGGAAACTAAGAGAATATGTTGACAGAAGACATACCCTAAAACGACTACAGGATGTCCTATAAACAGTAAAGAAATGATTTTAGACAAGGAACATCGGAACACTGAGAAGATGAGAGAAAACAGTGAACCAAAAAATATGGGGAAATACATTAGATTTTCTTTCTCTTGAGTTTTCTAAATTATATTTTATGATTGAAGTGAAAATCATAACATTGTCTGACATAGTCCTAAATGTATGTAGAGGACATATTTAAGACAATTAAAATATCAACAGCAGAGGGTAAAGAAGCATAAAGTGAGGTAATGTTTTTCTACCACACACAAACTGCTAAAATAATGATGCTGGTAGATTATGATGAAGTTCATATGTTTAATACAGCAAAACCACTAAAAACAGCTATTCAAAGAGCTACAATAAAAAATACAATAGGTAAATCAGAATAGAGTTCTAAAAATTATTCAAGAAACCCAACCAGGGGTATGGAAAAAAACAGGGAAACAAATATCAGAGAGAAGAAACAAACAAACAAACAAAACCCAAAAAATAAAATGGCAGACTTCAACCCTAAAATGTAAATAATTATATTAAATTTAAATGCTTTCAATACACCAACTCAGATGCAGATGTTAGAGAAGTTGATAAAATATATTACTCAACTAAATAACGTATGTAAAATTCATTAAAAATATACTGTTATTATCAGATTGGATGAACAAGATGAAAAAAGATATCATGAATGTTCTAAATAAATAGAAAGACATACCATTTTCATATTCATCATAAGACTCAACATAGTAAAGATGTCATCTCTCCCCAAATTAATATGCAATTTTAATGCAATTCCTTAGATAAAATACAGATGAGTATACAATTTATATGGGAAAGGAGTAGACTAGCCAATACAATTTTAAAAAATAATAATAAAGTAGAAGAAATTGTTCTGCCCACTTATTATAGCTTATTATATAGCTACAGTAATGGAGGCTGTGTAGTATTGAGAGTGATAGATACACACAGATAAATGGAAAGAAACAGAGTTTCCAGAAATAGACCCACCCAAATATGCTCAAATGACATATTTTTGGCCAAGGTAACAAGATTCAAAACAATTCAATGGAGAAATAATAACCTTTTCAACAAATGGTGCTGGAGCAATTGGATATCTATGAGGAAAAAATAAACTGTGACTTTAGTCTTAAACCTTATACAAATGTTAAGTTATAAAATTCAAGATGATACAAATTTAAATATGAAAAATGAAACTGTAAAACTTTTAGACAAAAACATAGGAGAAAATCTTGGGAATAAGACTAGGCAGAGTTCTTAGAATTTATACCAAAAGATAATCCATAAAAGGAAAAATGGATAAGTTGGACTTTATCAAAGCTAAAAATATTTTCTCTGTGAAAAACTCCACTAAGACAAATAAAAGCTGTAGAGGCAAGAAAATATTTGCAAACCACATATCTGACAAAATCTAGTATCTATTATACATAAAGAACTCTAAAAACTTACCCCTTATTTAACAGTAAAGCAACAAGCTAATCAGAAAATGAACAAAGACATAAAGATAAATTTCGCATAAGAGGATAGACAGAAGAATAGCACATGAAAACATGTTTAACATCATTAGCCATCAGGATATGAAAATTAAATCCACAATGAGACATCACAATGCACTTATAGGCATGGCTGAAATAAAATGTTCTAAAATATAATGCTGGCATGATATAGAGAAACTGGATCATTCATACATTGCTGGTGGGAATGAAAAATGGTACAGCCACTCTGGAAACCAGTGTGAAGCTTTCTTAAAATAATAAACATGCAAATATATGAGTCAGCAATTGCATTACTGGTCATTCATCCAAAGAAATGAAGACGTATGGTCACACAAAAATCTATACAACATCAACTTCATTCATAATAGCCCCAAACTGGAAACAACTCATGTACTTTGGTGGGTGAATGGTTAAACAAAGTATGATACAGCCATACCTTGGAATTCTATTCAGTGTAAAAACGAAGAATTATGCAGAGTGAAAAAAGCCAATCCCAAAGTTTACGTGCTGAATGATTCTATTTATATAATAGTCTCAAAATGACAAGGTGTAGAAATGGAGAGTAGATTAGTGGGTAGCAGTGTTAAAGATGGAGTAGAGGTGAATGGAAGTGGGTGTAGTTATAAAAACGCATCTTAAGGGATTCTTATGGTGATGAAAATGTTCTGTATCTTGACTGTATCAATGTCCATATCTTAGTTTTGATATTTTATTATAGTTTCTCAGAATGTTACCAATGGGGGAAACAGTAAAGATTACATGGAATATCTCTGTATTATTTCTTACACCTGCATGTGAATCTATAATTTTCTCCATAAAAAGGTTAATTAAAAACTACCCATCTTTAGTGTTTAATAATATACTCCACATACAGAATTACAGTTCAATAATTGTTGACATGCTTTACCACTTAAACCATTTCTACTGAAATCACTGATAAATCAGTGTCTACTGATAACTATTATTTGAAAATTTACTTAAATTTACATCCTAATTAGTTTTTGCCTGTGTGAACCATAGCTAGAAGGAATATGTGTGTGTTGTATGTATGAGTGTGTTTGTGTATTCTTAAATATGATGGGTGTTAGGATGTCATATGGCCATTTCTTGGGGCATACTTTCACAGATGGAATTAAAAAGTCTTTGCATTTTAGAGTCCTTTACAGAGTATTCTTTTGCTACTATTGTGTGATGTCTCTGTTAGTCTGCAGATGACCTATATATTACTGAAATAATTTGCTTAAAGAAGCTACATCAATGGTTAATAATAATCAAAACAATGTGTTTCAGACTCAGCAATCCCAAATAATGAATTCTAATAGTGAGTTCTTCTAAAATGGGTTTTTAAAAATTTTTTATGAGCGCTGTATCATCAAAATAAATAGGTAGAATCCCAACAAGGAGAAAGAAGTAACTAACGTGTACTTGATACCTACTGAAGCACCGGACAGTAGGATCAATTTTCCATTTTCTCCACATCAGTCCTCAATAATAATGAGGTGGATATTCTTATTCCCATTTTATAGTGAGAAAATTGAGATTTAGTCAAATCGAATCTTTACTCTGGGTCAGACAGCTACTAAATGCAAAAGCTAGCGTTTCAAAAATCCACATTCTTTCAATATAGTATTAGACTGCCTCTCAAATCGAAAAAAATAACCAGGATGTTTAAATTATGTTATGTTTACATTTAAAAAGTCTCATAAATTTTGAGCCTTAGTTACAATATACACAGGAGAAATATTTAGAAAACTAAAACTGTCTCAGTTGTTCTTTAATCCAATCAAATGATCTCAGATACTAAAAAGTATATTGGTATTTTCCCTTTTCATTCTTGGACAGTATCCCATGAAATATTATCTGACAAAGACGTCCCTCATTTTTTTCTAGATTTTTCTCAGTAGTGACCTTATTTTGTGGATATTGCTGAAAATAATCCTCCAGTCATTCTTCTGGCCCGCTAAAAAGCTTGGTTCCAGCATGTCACTAGTGATTTATGGCTACTCACTGCCTGACATCATCAAGGGGGTAGAATATATATTTGCCCTCAGGAAATGAAAAGGAAACATAAATAAAAATCGCATGGTTGATTGGCCTGTTTCTGGTGAGGTAGAGGCCACCTTAATAGAAATCACTTTTTTCCTCTCTTTCCCTAGCTTGCTCTATCACTAAAATAAATGGAATTTTTGTCTCCACTTTTACCATATAATTAAGTGTGAAATTATGTGATGTACACCCAAAGTGCTGAAGCAGTCCAGATGAAGGGAAGTGAAATTAGGTGTTGTGCGGTCAGCAAAGACCAGATTAGAAGTGTCTCCTGCTAAGGGAAGGAAGAGAACACTCCTGGCCAGGGCAGTGACCGTACCGTCATCCCCCAGCTATATTGGTTATGAGAAGGAAATAGAACTGGCCACAGCAGAGGCTAAATGCTGAGGGGAAAGAATAAAGGGTTAATTAAGTAAGTGGGATTATAGAGCATTGTGAGAACAATCCAAAATGCTTCAGTACAAATGAACACGTGCCATCTCAGATACATTTTCAGATTATTTTCTGATCTCCATGCATTAGGAACAATGTATTACTTGCTGAAGGTATATTACTAGTGGTTTCTTATCTTCTCATAATGCTTTAGTTTTCAAGATGTTTCTCTCACATTTCTGCATTTGATGTACTCAACAGAACTCTCAGGTAGAAGAAGCCGTCATTACATACCTTTTTACAGATCATAAAACTTAGGCTCAGAAAAGTTAAGGATCTTGTCCACCAGTTCCAGGGAGAGTTGCCCACTGCTGGCTTATTGCATCCTACATGATGCTGTGTGGTGGACGCATTCAGATGGTATAACTTCCTCTGTCTCCACATTCCCACCATGGGGAAAGTTCTCCACATTGCAAAACAAGTAAACTTCCCACGGCATTGCATCCTTCAGGGAGGCCAAATGCAAAGGAAATAAAGGAGAGCTAGTATGTTGACCAGCTACTACTTGCCTTTAGGTTTAAACCATCATGAAACTTAAATATAACAAGGTATTATTATATAACTTTCACACACACACACACACACACACACACACACACACACAGAGGCACACACGCATATACACAATAATAAAGCTAAGAGAGATTACATATGTCCTCAAGAATACACAGCCAGGTAGTGGAAGCTAAATGGTGGACTGAAATCTACTATACTTTTCCAAACTGTTCTTCCCAAAAGTATTTGTACAGTGCTTTCTTACAGAGGAGACTAGAGAGGGAACAGAAGACTTTTTAATATAATTTAATCCACCTAACATTTTCATAAAATCAGTATTAGGAAAAATCTAAAGCTCAGAGAAGTGATGTTATCTGCTCATGGTTGTAGAGCTGACAGAAGGAAGAGTGAACAGACAAGGGTTAACCAGCCGGATATGGGTAAGGCATCAGAGGCTAATGATTGTGCTTTTTTATGTTATTCTACAGTATCCAAAACACATGAATCAAAGTTTGAGAATAGCACAAATATTTGCAAAAGCCTTGGGTAACATTAGTCTTAATGCTCTCAGTCGTTCTGCGTTTGCCTAAGTAGCTACTGTTCTCAGAAAATACCCAATTAAAGTCTTAGGAAATCACAGGAGCACATCACAGCATGGTGTTTTATCAGGTGGATACCACCAAAGAACTTACAACATTGGAGGAAAAGAAATTTGCATGGGCTATAGTGACTTGCCAGCTACATGGTAGGGATTCAATAAATGGCATTTGCGTGGCACAAGAGTTGGTGCTGATGACAGAAGGGTTAGTAATGGGCATGGTTGTAATTTAGTTATTGCCTTGGAGTTATCTGTGTGCAGGAGAGGAAGTTCTGTACCCTCCGAGAAATCAGAAGTTGGGGTCATAAAAGGGAAAAGGAGACTGAAAACCATCTTTTGTTTTCAGTTCCGTTTTGGTTTAATTTCATATATATCTCATCTCTATGTTGGTGTATTCTGATGAGAGAAAAAACATTTGATGAATTTAATTTTAGAAACTCAAATTATTATGGTAACTCAGCAAGAGAATGTAGATTCTCAGGGCAAAGAGAAAAACTTAAATAATATGTTTATTTTTTATTTGTTCATGTCTCATATATGGAAAGAAGTAAGTGGAACTTTTTTGCGGTACGCGGGCCTCTCAGTGTTGTGGCCTCTCCCGTTGCGGAGCACAGTCTCCGGACGCGCAGGCCCAGCGGCCATGGCTCACGGGCGCAGCCGCTCCGTGGCATGTGGGATCTTCCCGGACCGGGGCACGAATCCGTGTCCCCTGCATCGGAAGGTGGACTCTCAACCACTGCGTCACCAGGGAAGCCCGTAAGTGGAACTTTAATAGTTATCTTTGACAATATTGACTCCCTGGGGCATCCACCCACAACAGTCAGCTGTTCTATTTCTAAATCATTACATCCAGTTAGTTACACAAGGATTAGGTTCAGGAATGATTTGCAAAGCCAAGAAGAGCCTCCTCTCCAATTTCTCCTCCTTTTTCATGATCTTCAAGCTATCCTTCCTCTTTCCCCTCTTTGTTCTCTTTTCTATCATCTTATATCCCTTCCTTTTACCATATATGTGACTCCTAGTATTCTGTGGCTTTTTCATTGTCTGAGTTATAATAGTCACTGGTCCACCCCACATGCCAGAGTCTTACTTCAAAGTGTAACCAGAATATATGTCCAGGAGCAAGATCCTACAAGTTACATCCAGAAGGCTCCCAGACACTCTTCTGCTACCACCTATTTACTTTTCGCTGTTATCATTCTCGTATGATTTCTTTAAACACTTTCATCACTCTCTGTAGTATGAAAATAAAAATAACACCTGCCCTATCTAGTCTATGTAGCCAGCCAGTCTTTACAAGCATAGGTTTTTAAGCCACACACCTGGGTGAATCTCTGAGTTCCAGCATTTACTAGCTGTATGAATTTTGGCAAGTTACCTAAATCCTGTAAGTCTTTATCTATAAAATAACATGTAATAATGGTATCTATCGCATAGGCTTATTTTAAGGATTCCAAGAGAAATTGCACTTGAAGTATTTAGTTGCACAGTGCTAAGTATTTGTGCACAAAGTACTTTTCATTGTGCTGAGTGTAGTTAATAGACACAATAATAGCACTCCCCAAAGATGTCCGTGTTCTAATCCTCAAAACAGGTGAATATGTGACCTTACATGGTAAAAGGGACTTTTCAGGTATGATTCAGTTAAATATCTTGAAAGGTGAGGTTATCCTGGATTATCCATCTGGATCCAATGTAACAACAAGGATCCTTATCAGAGGAGGACATGAGGGTGAAAGTCATAGAGATGAGTGTGACAAAGGCAGCAGAGGTTGAAGTGATACACGTTGAAAATGGAGTAAGGAGTCACGAGCCTTGGAATGTGAGCAATCTACAGAAATCAGGAAGAGCAAGGAAACAGAGCCTCCCATAGAGACTCCTGAAGGAGTCTTGATTTCAGCCCATAAAACCCATGGAAGACGTCTGACCTCCAGAACCGAAACATAAAGTATTGATGCGTTTTTAAGCCTCAAAGTTTGTGGTAATTTGTTACAGCAGCAACAGGAAACTAATACAACTGGAAGCAGGCAGAACTGGAAAAGGAAAAACGTAAGTAGAATGGCTCTCATCACCCTGCCCTTTCTCTTCCATCTGTTCTCCCCTCAAACCAGGCTCCTTAGCCACACCCAAGAGAGACAGCAAGTGAAGATGGATGAGACTGAGGGAGAATGAGAGAAAAACATCTTGTTGGCGGTAGAGAGGATATTCTACAGCCGTCTTTAAGGGAAGAAATTAAAGTCATGAAAACCACAAATAAACCAACAAAAACAACAAAATCTTAAAAGAACAAAACAAAAATACTCTGTGTTTTCTTTTGCCACATCTATGTTTCATTCATTCCTCCACTCAACAAGTCCAAGATTGTAGCCAGATCTCTACAACAGAAAACGTTTTCTTGCCAATATCTAATAGCCAGCATGTCGAAATCTAAAATCGTCATCTTCTTCTTTCTACCTCTACATCAAAACCCTATACAACAGAATCATTTAAATAAGATACAGAGATGCCTTAAATATTTTATTTAAACTTAAAACTTGTGGGAGGGATAAATTGGGAGATTGGGATTGGCATATGCACTCTACTGTATATAAAATAGATGACTAATAAGGACCTGCTGTGTAGCACAGGGAACTCTACTCAGTACTCTGTAATGGCCTGTATGGGAAAAGAATCTAAATAAGAGTGGATATATGTATATGTATAACTGATTCACTTTGCTGTACACCTGAAACTGACACAGCATTGTAAGTCAGCTACACTCCAATAAAATTTTTTTTAAAACCTTAAAAAAAAATCCTATACAACAAGTGATGATTTCGTCTGTATCCTGTATTTACAGTTTTAAGAAATTCACTTAGCCTCTCAAATTATGAATCTTAATATTTTCATCAATCACTACATCACTTTCACTAGTCTTAGGAGTATTTTATCAGAGACATGTATCTTAAATCTGTCCCACCCCTTACTATCCTTATTACCTCTTGCCTGAATATTTGTCTTACATATTTTACTGGGGCTGCAGGTGCCAATCTCTGCTCTCTTCAGTTTAGCAAAGCTGCTGCCATGCTCACCATCCCAGATCACACTTTTGACCTTGTTTAAAGATGCTGATGATGAGAGAGGGTGTTGAAGCTTGAGTAGGGTAAGGCTCGCACCCAGATGGTAGGGAAGAGGTAGAGCAATAAACGAGGTAGGCAAAATACGAGTCGGGAGAGGAGAGGCATGGGAATGGTGGTGTTAAGTGAGTTAGACACAGGGGTATAGGTCAAATGAGTATGTAAAGGACAGTAGGAACAGTTTTCTCACTGTTTGAAAAGGTGGTTGCACATAAAGGGTAAAAACTAGAATGAATTCTGGGATGTTGGATTGGAATGGAGATATCAGTGTTAACTCATCATTTTCTATATAGATATATAGATATAGGTATATACATATGGATATATGGGACTGAATGTGTGTATATATGTGTACATATGCATATATATTTTGTTTTCTATCCAATGACAGAGCTTAGAAGGAGTCCTTCACCAAGACCAATGTGTACTCCCAGCACATAGATCTTGATTTCTGAATACCATACGGTAGATCAAGGCTCCTTGGAGAACTGACTGAATTCAGTGCTGAGGCAGGAAAAGTACAATATGAACTTGGAATATCTTAGTGCCCCTGAGCAAGGAAGTGCTCAAAAAAAAAATGATTGTGACTTGTCAAAAAACACAGAAGCGTCTCTCAATGGCCAGATATGGTAGAATTTGATTATCAAATGAAATAACAATCATAAGAGGTTAAAACCATGTGGTTAAATTGGGGATTGATATGTCTATCTGGATATAAACAAACAAATAAATACAAAAATAGACACTTTGATGAGGAATGTGATATTCACATAGTCTCAAAATACTTTTCCACATTTTTAAAAATTAAACTGCATAGGGAAAAAGAGGTACTTTACATTGAAGAGATCTGAGACATACCACCTTGATCAAGTGATCAGAGATAACATCGGAAATAATGGGACAAACTGACCTTGTGTGCACCTGATGGGATGCAGTGAAGGAACACTACATCCTTTCTGCCGGAGTTGTACAACCTGGGTCTAAATGTAAAAGAATATTAGGTAAACCCAAACTGAGGACATTCAGCAAAATAACCAGCTGAAATATGTGAATGTGTCAAGTTCATGAAAATCAAGGAAAGGGTGAGAAAATAATCCACACTAAAGGAAGCTAAGGAGTATAACAACTGAATACAACATGTGTTTCTGGACTTGATCTTTTCTTAAAAGGAACACCATTGGTAAAACTTGAATGGAGTCTACCAATTAAATGCTAACTATACATCAATGTTAGTTTCCTGATTTTGATGATGACATTGTAGTCATGCAAGAGAATGTTTTTATCTATAGCGAATACATATTAAAATATTCAGTGGTGAAACGGCAACATGTCAACAATTTATCCTCAAAAGATTCAGGGAAAAAAAATTATGTCTTTTGCTTGAAGTCTAACTGTATGTTTGAGGTTATTTCAAAGTAGATATTTTTTTTTAATGTTTGGTGACCTCCTAATATCTAAGGACATAATTCCACAACATCCATATGCCATTCTCATTCAGTCCTTGCCTACCATTTTTCTTTCTGATATATTTTATTTATTTTCATTCATATTGACCTTTTGCGAGCCTCTAAGGTGAACACTTTGGTATGAGGTCTCAATTTTTAGAGACAAAGTAACATGGGGAAATCTTGATAAGCTTGGAGTGAGGTGTAGATGACAAAGAAGAAAAAGAAAAAGAAAAGAACTGGACACGCTGCTATATTTAAAATGGATAACCAACAAGGACCTACTGTATAGCACAGGGAAGTCTGCTCAATATTCTGTAACAACCTCAATGGGAAAATAATTTGAAAGAGAATAGATACATGTATATGTATAACTGAATCACTTTGCTGTACACCTGGAACTAACACAACATTGTTAATCAACTGTACTCCAATAGAAAATAAGCATAAAGAAAAGAGAAGAAAAGAAAAGAACTGGAAATCTTGCCCTGGGGCAGAAAAAGATTGTGACCGGCTACTATGTCTCAAAGCCGCTAGACTACCTCCATGTACTAGCTGAATAAAACACCTTCCCTTTCCCTAAAGAGGCTATGTTCTTCATGATTTTGTGTTTTCATTCATGCTCTCCCATACACCTGGATGGTCCTTGCCTGACCCTCCTACCTTTTTATTATCTTCTGTCCACCGTTCAAGATCATCAGTCTTTCTAGGGCACAGTTTCCTCTTAGTCCTCCCATCATGCTTTGTACATAGCTATGTTATAACCCCATGTTGCACTGTCATCATTTGTTTACCAATTTGTCCCCTGCACTAGGATGTGAATTCCTGGGGAATAAACATTAAGTCATATCCATCATTGTAGCCCCCAGTGATACTACAGAGCCTGCCACCTTGTGACCATTTATTGATAGTCATCGACTAACTAAATGAATGAATGAGTTATGTCCTGAGTGAATGAATGAATGGATGACAAATCAAAGACAGAGCAGAGCTTGAATTATGGTGAAAAATTATTAACTAATTTTGCTCTTTGGTAAAAGTGAGACCATGTGGCATTGTTATGGTCTGGGAAAGAGCATCAATATTGGATTTTTGTGTATCTTTTCAAAGATGACAATGGTTTGTTTAAGTTTGTATGAACTTTCATTATGCTTAAATATGGTTATTTTGTTAGTATTTGAAAACATTGCTTGGTGGGAAGTTGATGATGATTACAGTAAGAATCCATGAGAAAAGAGAGGCTGGAACAAAAAGGGCTCTTAAAGGTTGATAAACTAAAATCCAAACCAGAAAAATGGGATTTATCAGGCCAGACCACCCCTATTTTCACCCACCTCTGTTTATAGTAGCACTTAAACAAACACTGACCTTTATAAAACTTTGAGGGAAAATGTGCATTGTGTTGGGCTTTTGATAATTTGGAGAAGAGAATAAATTACTACAGATGGATGAGTTGTTACTAATCACAATACCTTAAATTGCCAAAGATTTGCAAGGTAAAAACTTATTTTTAATTATATATAAACTCATAATAAAAATATGCTGTGTATTTAGGAAAAGATTTTGTACCTATCCTGAGAACTCTATCAAGACATAACTGCATATGTCTTCAGTTTTAAATTAATAATTTCGGAGAGTGCTTTTGTTTAAAATTTGTTTCTAATGGATAAGTCTTCTACTGTTAAATATGATGTGAAATACTTCGAAAGCTCCTTCATTACATGATTGAGTCTTCCTCATTTTTAGATTGTCTCCCTCTGACCCAGACACACTGCACTTTGGAAGTTCTAAGTTCTTATTTCCAAGTGAACAAATACAAGTAAGGCTATTTTTTTGTGACAGCAGCACAACAATCTCAGCCAACAGTATTTATGTCACTTTAGCTGCCTCTTCGATTGTTACAATATTCCATGATTCTAGCATTGTTATCCTATAAGTGTACTTCACCAAAATGTGGTAAAGATATTTTGATGTATGTACATGGTGGATCATTTATATGAAATTAGATGCAAGTTAACTTTAAAATGTACACGTGAGTTGAACATTTTGGGTTTCCCTTTCTCTCCATATAATCTAAACCAGGTTCTAGGTAATAGAGAATTTTAATTTTTTTATTTATGTTTTTTACATCAGAAAAATGATACATATGCAAGTTTTTGAAGTGAAAGCATCTAAGTGAAGCTTAGGTGCCCCTCAAACCACACTGTGATGGTGAAAACAAATAGAAGCTTTGAATTCATGTAGATTTTCCAATAATGCTTTGAAAAATCTTTAATAAACATTCTCTCATTAATCCCTTTACCAGGCCAAGCTGCAGAATGTGGAGATGGTAAACCAATAAATCTATCAAAATAGAGAGAAAATCTGTCTTATAAGGAAGCTACCTCCATTCAATTCATCTTTTTCCTTTTTTTTTTTTTTACAATTTATACTAATTAGGTGTCAACTTTGTGAACATTATTGTGTGGGGAAGAGAGAGTTAGGAAGGGTTTGAAATAGTGGGTCCCCATCTCAGTTACTCCATGCCTCAGTCTCTTTTGCAGAGAGAAAGCCTGTCCATCCTGACAGCCTTGCAGGGTTGTTATAAGATCAAACACAGGCAAACGTTCTCTGTAAGTTCTAAATGCTTTTAAAAATCAACAGAAACCAGTTCCAAAAAACAGAAAGGTATCCTCCGCAAGTTAATAATCAGAGCTCAGCAATTGTGATTATATTTTGGCAACTGGATGGCCTCCCTGCACCTGCCCTAACCATTCAGTTATTTTCCCTCCATGGCAGAGTGGCTGATCCCCCACCCACCCCCCGCCCCATAGCCTTCACCATGTAAAAGGGCCTTGAGGCTTTTCCCTCTGTCTTTGTGTTAATACCAGTATATGTGAAAGGAAAGACCTCCAAGGACGCACATGCTCTGGCCTAGGTGCCTCTGAGGCTGCTGTCCCCTCTCCCTCTGCTTGTGTACGCTCGTCCTACCTGCCTTGCTCGGTTCCTCAGGGACTGTCACACTGTAGTGCCTCTACCTATGCTCTCCTACAGAGCCCCCATGTCTGAATTACTCTGCCATCTCTCTCCCTCCCTCCCTCTCTCTCTCTCTCTCTCTCATACATACAAGGACACACACACCTCCCCTAATGAAGTCCTACTTATCTGGTGGATCTGAATACTTCATGAGATTATCTTTCACTAACCTTTGAAAGTAGGTTGAACACCCTTCCACCTCTATAAGACCTCACATTGCTATTCTATGTGCCCCTTTCCCTGCCATGTAGCACTTTTCAAATCATGTCTGCTTATAGTTGTATGATCATTTGACTTACAGCTGTTTTTCCTCTAAATTTAACCTCCATGTGAACAATGACTTTCTTTTTGCTCATCACTACATCTCCAGTTACGAACACCATCACTTAACACTAAATAAATATTAGTTGAACAAATAAATTTATTTTATTTATTTTTTGCTGTGTTTGGGTCTTTGTTTCTGTGTGAGGGCTTTCTCCAATTGCAGCGAGCAGGGGCCACTCTTCATCACGGTGCGCGGGCCTCTCACTGTCGCGGCCTCTCTTGTTGCGGAGCACAGGCTCCAGATGCACAGGCTCAGTAGTTGTGGCTCACGGGCCCAGTTGCTCAGCAGTATGTGGGATCCTCCCAGACCAGGACTCGAACCCATGTCCCCTGCATTGGCAGGCAGATTCTTAACCACTGCGCCACCAAGGAAGCTCAGAACAAATAAATTTGAGACAAAAGAAGGTCCCCAAAGTGTAGAACACATTTAATCATGTTCTCTGACAAACTCCCAATCTAAAGTTAAGGCTTGACTATTTACCTCTGAGAAAGGCTCAGTCTACTACCAAAAAGGATAGAGAAATGGCTACTTCCTATACTGTGTTGGATTAGACAATTTTGAAGTAAGTTGCCACAAGAGGGAAGTGAGTTAATTTATTAATCTTCCCAAATATGAGCTTTTCTGAAACCTGCAACATTTCCTTTCTTATATTACAGAAAAAGTGATAGAAAATTTTCATAACAATATAATTTTATTGCATAGATGAAGAAAATGAGGAAAAATTAATTCAAAATATTTTACCCTTAAAGATTAACCCGGTGAAGTCACATTTACAATCAATTCTTCTTGATAAGTGATAATGGGAAGAGAATGTAGTTTATTCAAATCTATAAATGATACAAATTAACTCTAAAAATTTTCTTATTTCAAATTTAGGAGGACTGTTTCAGAAATTTCAGAAATCCCTTTCTATTTTGTTTTGCTAAGGGAAATATTAAAAACAGTTTAGATTTTCTGTTCATACACCAACTAATATAATTCTAGAATGTCTAGTGGGTTTTGGAGAAATACTGTAATTAAAAATCCACCTCAAGGACTTCCCTGGTGGCACAGTTGTTAAGAATCCGCCTGCCAATGCAGGGGACACAGGTTCGAGCCCTGGTCCGGGAAGATCCCACATGCCGCAGAGCAACTAAGCCTGTGCACCACAACTACTGAAGCCTGCACTCTAGAGCCCACGAGCCACAACTACTGAGCCCACATGCCACAACTACTGAGCCTGCACTCTACAGCCCACGAGCCACAACTGAGCCCATGAGCCACAAGTACTGAAACCCGCACGCCTAGAGCCCGTGCTCTGCAACAATAGAAGCCACCGCGATGAGAAGGCCGTGCACCACAAGGAAGAGAAGCCCCTCTCGACACAACTAGAGAAAGCCCACACGCGACAACAAAGACCCAATGCAGCCAAAAATAAACAAACAAACAAACAAATAAATACATAAAAATAAAAATCCACCTCAGATAACCGTAACACCTTGTGGAGACTCAAAATATTTCTTGTATCGGAAAAGAGCGATAGAAACCCGGAATATGATCTGCATTCTGTTACTATTTGACTTTGCTTCTTTCTTGTGCAGAACAAAATAGGAAGGAATTTATGCTACTATTTGTTTCAGGCAGGTCACCTCATCCTCCTGAACCATTGTTTCCTCATCTGTATTTTAAGAACCCACAAGGCATCAGGTCATAGAAATAAAAACCCACCAAAAGCAAAATGAGACAAAATGATTATCTAAGTATATTTCTCTGTTAGAGAGGAAATAATCATTGCTCAGATTTCTCATTGATTTTACTTTTAAAAAAAGAAAGAAATGTCTATTGTGACAGATCATGTACATCTTTCCGTATCTGACTTATTTTATTTCCCCAAGCTTCAACTCCACACATTCACTCAGATCTAATCCATTCCCCACGGAACTGCCTTATTTCAGGCTCTGATGAGATCAGATCAGCCCCTGCAGGACCCCTTTTAGTGAAGCAGGAGATAAGTGTGCTTGATTTTTCCCTAGTTAGCTGTCTGTAGACATTTGGAGAGATTTCAGACTAAGATTCTGATTAACCTGCAGAGGGAACATTCTATCATATTTGTATATTATATTTGCATATCGTTTGCTATACTCTTGAAAAAGCCCTTGATGTTATCAGTTTCATGGTAATCAATACCAATATCAATTTTTACTAATAACAAAATGAAATATACTTTAAGGAGTATCACTCTATCCATTTTAACCAATAATAAAAGTCTCCCCAACGTGGATAACTGAATCCTCTTCAGTTCCTTAAATAGTTACGGAAATGAATTCTCCAAAATGTCTGTCCTTAAAAAGAAGAGGAAGTAAGCTATTCAAAATAAGTAAGTCATATGAACATTTATTTCTCCCCTTTACCGAAGAATCTGAGGCATTGTGTGGGATCCCAAATCCAAGTAATTCCATGTAGGGCGTGGTCCACATTCATCATTCCTCATAATACATGAGGACACTTCAGTGTATTTGGGCATGATTTAAGCCCAGAATAAGACTTACTATTTCTTTTCTAATAAAAAATAGAAAAGACTTCTGGAACAGCAATTTTATTCACGTGTTACATTGGATGTAGGAGAACTCCTAAACGCAGATTTCACGACTTTAAAACTCATACATCCCTAGCATTAATATATTTTTATAGGAAACAAGAAGGCTAATGCTTTGAATTTCTGTATTGGGCGCAGTACATTTTCTTTCAAATAAGTTTCTGAACAACTTTGGGGTTAGAAACAGATGTAAGGGGATGCGGTGAGCTGAGGCTTTGTATGTGTTTAAGGTAGCAGTGATATGGCAAAGGCCATTACCACCTGGAATTTGTTAACACAACTGCTTCTAACATCCGGAGGAGAGCTATCACGTGTCTTTAGCTGTGTTGATGTTGCTGTTGTTAATGTAGTTTTGGATGGTGTTTCTATAGCGGGGCCTCTGCACTGGGCAAGCGTGGAGTCCCCCGGGAGGGAGTCCCAAGCTGCTTCGGGACAACCCTCCGAAAGGGGCAAACGGAGTGGCCCTTGCTCTTTCCTGTTCTAGCTATATGAGATTTTCGTTTCCAGCCCGGGGGAAAAAAAAAAGTCTTATTACGTGTTGTTTATGGTTCTGTTGCGTTAGTCGGTTTCTTTTATGAAACCAGATACAAGTTGTGACATGCTGTTAATTCAATCACTAATAACCAGCTCAAATTGCAAACCTATGTCAGCAGGTTGGTGTTGATTAAGCTGTGGCCGCCACTAACATATTGTTTTAAATGCTTGATAAATTCTATTTTCTGCAGCGATAGACTGCTTGGGTTCTACTTTTTCCCTCTTCTCTCTAAGCCAAAAGAATTGCATCAGGGCCTCCCTGGTGGCGCAGTGGTTGAGAGTCCGCCTGTCGATTCAGGGGACACGGGTTCGTGCCCCGGTCCGGGAGGATCCCACGTGCCGCGGAGCGGCTGGGCCCGTGAGCCATGGCCGCTGAGCCTGCGCGTCCGGAGCCTGTGCTCCGCAACGGGAGGGGCGACAACAGTGAAAGGCCCGCGTACCACAAAAAAAAAAAAAAAAAGGAATTGCACCAAAGTCCCTCTGCGCGTCCTCTGCAGCTTCTGCTTTCCCTCCCCTGCAAGGCGGGCTGGTAACCACTAGAGGGAGAAGACAGCCGGCTTTATTGAAGGCTTCGCCACCGAGCCCCACGGTGGAGAGGCTGTCCGCCGACGGGCTGCCAAGAGAAAGGGTGTAGTGTATTATCAAGGTTTGCAAAAATAGACGAAATAGGCTTCTTATAGCATGCGAGAAATTTGCTTCTAATAAATTAGAACTGACTGCAAAGACGGTTACAAGGTTGGAGCGTGCTTGCCTGTTAACTCGTAGTCCTGAGCGTTAGCAAAATGATCTATGAAATCAGAATTAACCCTTATGAAAACAAATGGCTTTCTCCTAAGGACGGTAGCTAATGCACATAACATGCTAGGAGGAGTAGCCAGGAAGTATGAGGAAAGGAATCAAAGATGATGGGGCTGCTGGGTGTAGAGTGAAAACTCAGCATATAGCTCATTTTCTGAAGTCTTCCAACACCTGTTCCCATCACTTTAAAGCCCTACATTCTATAGCTAAGAGGGAGGATATGGTGGGAGACATCAAGGAAAGTAAAATATTGATATTAGTAAACAAAGGGGGAGGGGAGAAACTTTGTTGAACCTTCCTGCACCTTCCAAACTGCAATATTGTAACATGTACAACTTAAATTTAAAAAGTCATCCAAGATGAACGAGCGACCCCATATACCATTTGAGCACTAGTTTTTAAAATTAAAAAAAAAATCCAGTTTGACCTTTTTAATCTTTTATTTTTGCTTAAAAAATAGAAAATATACTTAATATCAGTATTGTTAAAGTGCTATAAGGTAGAACTGGAAGCTGTTCTGTGTACTCTCCTGAGTGTAATTGCACTAAGATCATTCGGTTTCCATTTGGAAAGCCAGTGGCAATTACTGGAATACAATGTATCATGCATTTGCTCACAGGATATAAAACGTATATACTAATTCGCAATAAAATGTAACAGCTGTCAGTGCATTTTCTGCTCTGTTACTTCAATAAATTGGAACTCTGACTAGAAAATGGGAATATTGCATTTTTATACACTCTGTAATGTGTTTGCTTTTTGAAAATACAATTTATTTTTTTCATGACAAAAATTGTGGTTTGTTATTACTGCTAGTGGATAAATATTCCTGTATCAGAATGAATTACATATGGTATCTGTAAAGGAGTAGTAATATTTTCTGCTTTTTATTGTAGCCTGTCTCCAGTAAACAAAATACACTTAACCTACTTCTGTCACATACTGAGTGTGTGTGTGGGTTTTTTTTTTCTTTCTTTCTTTTTTCGTTATAATGTCTGTGTGTAGGGGGTAGGGAAAGGAAGTAGGAGTTTATCTTTTAGCCTACCTTCTCAGGTGGCTGGGTTGATCATTAACATTTATTTCCAGATACCATCATTCCCTTCAGAGCTTTTTTTTTTTTTTTAAAGTTTCCAATCTTTCCTTTCATACACTGGCTAATCAGGTTTCTTTAGAATATGAAGCAGAGGCTCTGAGTTTTATTTAAAATAAAATGCCTGCACATTTCTGTAATTTTGTTACTTGAGGTCAGACTTTTCACAGATAATTAGCCTTTTACACACTGTGAAATCAACCTGCATTGGTTATTTGGCTAGATTCTTTGCTTCTGTTCTTTATTTCCCAGAAGGTTAACGTGCTGAAAATCTAGCTTCAAGCTCATAGGACTGTCTCTTTGTGTTGCTAATTATCCCGTTGCATAATTATTAATATCAGGAGCAGGAACAGGAAACAAGTACACCAAATAGTCGGGAACACTGGTGTTCTGGCAGGAAGCAAGTCCTGCATTCATAGACTGTGCCTGTACCAGTATCACAGGAGATGGGAGCGCTCCTTGTTAAGGATCATTTATTAACTGAGATCATCTTTTAGTTCGCCTTGGGGTAATGACTAATGTCAATGGCAAATTTCACAGTTGTCTAGAGAAATGAATTAAATTTGTAATAAAAAGCCCTTCGGCTTGTTGTACATGTTCATTTATTGGAGTAGTTGATCTAGGAGGACTGTAAGGCAACCAAGAACATCGGCTTAATTTTCCTTACATATAAGAGTGACCTTTAGCTCCGTATTGAAAAAGTTACCTATTATGGACGGGTAAATTAAATGTGAAGTTCCTCTAATGCAAAATAAACTAGATGGCTAAACTAAGTTAAACGGCCTTTGAGCCTGTAAGATTCTTCATAGAAAAATATTCTTTCTTTTCTAATATGACTCTTCTATTTAAACCATCATAAAATAAGTCACTTGACATATAAGCAGAAGAATAAGGTAATTGAAAGTGAGATTTCCTACAGAGTTACACCGACTTTGACTCCTGCAAGTTCTTTGGGTGGTTTCATTTTGTGCTCTGGTGCAGAGTTTTTGAAAGTGGCGTTTTAACACTCTCTTTACTTCTAAATTTGCAGTGTTTTTTGTTTTGTTTTGTTTTGTTTTTTACTTGGTGTAACACATTGGCACTGTAATTATTTATGGAAAATTTTGTGTTGCTTTATACAGTTAAGGAAAAGCATATTTCCCAGGAGGAGGAACAATTACACCACTGTCCCTCTTTCTGATTTAGAAAGACTGATTCCAGATTCCTTTTCTGAGAGAGAATTGGACTTGGAAAATGATAATTACTTTTAAAACAAGCACTATGATCAAGCACGGTATTCTCATTTTATAGCAGAAAATATAGAAGCCAATCTCTTTATGCAATGTTATCTATATCGTAGTGCACTTGAAACAAATTATCTTAATTGAGGTACCCACGCAGCTAACAATGGCAAATGAAAAAATAGACATTATTTTCAGCAAGTAAAGACAATTGTAATATTTATGAAAATTGAAATGGACTCTTTCTTTCTGAGAGGTGAACTTTCATCACATTTTTAAGTTTAAAATAATGCCTAAATATTTTCACTATTAAATCATATTAGGAAAACATTTTCACGGACCTACAAAAGTCTTCATTTCCTTTTACAGGGGGACCCTCTATACTCAGAAAAATACACGTGGACTTCATGTTATTGCTATACTAGACTTACTGCTAAAGGTGAATCAAAGTATCTAAAGGGCCCACGGGAAATAAAAACAATAATTAAAAACAAACACTCAGAAATGTTGATTTTAGTTGCCCTCATTTTTAATTGTATATGAAAATGCTTACTCGGAGCTTATTTCTTCCTGAATTCCAGGTTTCTGGAGCCAAAACAAAGGCTTAATTTTTCTTAATTTAAATTATTTCTCCAACTACTTCTCTCCATGTGTCCTCTTTTAGCCTAATGTTTGATCTATGTTATACCAGCTATTGGATCCTGCAGAAATGGATGGGTTTACCCTAGAGGTGTTTTGTCTCTGTAGCTTGTTGGTTAGACTCTGGGGTCTACTATATGCTTATTCATGACTTAGGAGAATCTTGGAAATTTGAACTTTTTCTTTTCTCCCTACTGCAGATGCTCACAGCATTCCTAATAAGGCCAGGAAAGGAGTTCACAGTCCCGTTTTACCCACACTCTCACCTCAGCCCTTTTCAGCATGTAACCTTATTCTCTGTGGGATTACTTGGATGAAAACCAATTAGGGAGCAGCTCGCAAGATAAATGCATACAGATTACTCCAGATTGGACACAGCCCATGCCAACTAATCATAGAGTGTATGATGCCCTGAATGGAATAAATATTAAAGAGTTGAGAGGAAATGGAGACACAATATTGAGGAAGAACTCCGAATGCCAAATCAGAACTAACGCAACACGTAACTGAATGTATGGACTTCCTTCCACCCCACCTACCGCTCCCTCCTGTTTTTCATTCTTTGTGGAGATGTGCCCACAGGCCTCCTGAAGTGCGTTCTCCTTTGCTAATCCTCCCACAATGGTCCCCATGAGTTTCTGAGGGGACCCCATGCCCTTCATTCTAGGACTGTCAGTTTCTGTCTAATAAGCCAATCTCTCTCCTTGCCTCTTGCAGACGGCCTCATTCTCAAGCTGGGAGGGGACAGTGTATCAAAGGCCAGGACAGCTCTGAGAATTACTGAATGGGCAAATCAGTAGTTAGTGACCATGCTTTTCAGCGTGCTTACTGGAATAAATGCAGTAAAAAAGAGGGAGGAGAGGGAGACTTCTAAGATACCACAAACTTTCCGGACACGGTTCAGAAGCCTCACTTAAGTGACAGAAAAACTACAACTACAAAGTTAATGACGAAGTCGCCACTTGTGATGATGGAGCTCTGTGGGTCAGCTTTTATGCTTTTCCCTGGCAGCTAGAGGGGCAAGGGGGTGTCTCTGTTTCCTTCCTGATCTATCTCAATACAATCTCTCTTTCTCTCTCAATCTCTCTCTCTCTCTCTCTTTCGCTCTCTTTCTCACGTAGATTATATGGATAGCTTGCAAGCTAAAAGTATTAAGGTTGGACGAGTACTTTTTGGTCAGATATTCAAAGATCCCCTCCTCCCTTGGGTCCATCTACCTAATAATTTTATATACGTTAAGTTCTTACGCTAAAATCAGATGGATGGAATCATTCCTGGATTTCACATAGACTATATGATCCATGCACATCCTATTCCTATTAAAGTGGACTCACACTTCATGACTGAGTTAACTGAGTTACTGTGTATCATAATTATTTAGCCGGGTCCTCCCGAGTGAGAAGTCCAGTGACTGATAAACTGGGGTGTGTGAGGAGGTGGTTATAAAGTCACTGACAAGGTCTGCAGGCTTTGGCAGAGGATTGGTTTGGCCCCTTTTAACCTTCTCCTTTTGTCTTCACTCCCTGTCAGTTTCATTAGCTTTCCATGGGATCAAAATCCGTGATAATTACAAATTGGAATACTGAAAGTGAGAGGCAAATATACTCCTTTTTTTCCATACACTGTACGAAAATGACATTCATAAGCCTTTTAAACAACTAAGTGGAAAGAAGAAATGTTCTTATAAAGTCACATTTCAGGAGAAAGGAAGGTAGAATGCCTGCTTTTTTCTGCGTACAAGGGGATTACTGATTATTTCTGCTTTTCTCTCACACTTTTCTGACTTCTGCTGATTTTCGACAGTAAAAATCTTTTGTATTTAAGGGAAGATAGTAATAAGAAATGCTCTACAGTGTGGTGGTTTAGGGTGAAAGGAAGGATTGCAAAGTTGAACAATCCTAAGATTGTATACCTGCTACTAATTCCTCATACTAATTCCTATCAGTTTCTAGAATTCATCAAGTTTCTGCCTTGGAGTCTTTGCATACTCTGTTCTCTACTCTGGGAAATATTTACATATCTCCTTCCACTCTCATCACCTTTGGAATTTTCACATCCTTTGTGCCTCTATTTATTATACATGTGATGTCTTCAAAAAGACTCTCTCCCCACTTAACTCATACGTGGTCATTTCCTTCCTAAACTGACACGTTAATTACATGTTGGTATGTTTCCTGGTATAATAGTATTTGTCTTTCAGGCCAGAATGTTGGTTCTCCTGAGGTATGGTGCCTGCAGTTTGCACACCTGATAATTACACAAGGACTGGCACATGGTAGTTCCTTAAAAACTGATGTCATCTTTTTTTTTTTTTTTTTTTTCGGTACGCGGGCCTCTCACTGTTGCGGCCTCTCCCATAGCAGAGCACAGGCTCCAGACGTGCAGGCTCAGCGGCCATGGCTCACGGGCCCAGCCGCTCCGCAGCATGTGGGATCTTCCCGGACTGGGGCACGAACCCGAGTCCCCTGCATCGGCAGGCGGACTCTCAACCACTGTGCCACCAGGGAAGCCCCTAAAACTAATGTCATCTTGACGAATGACTAAATCGGTTGTGAGACCACAGTCAAATTCCTCATCACTGCTAAGCCTCGGTATTGTCATCCTTAGAATTAGGATACTACCTCCTTTCCAGGGCTGTTATAAAGAAAAAAATGAGATAATATTTATAAAGTGCTTAGACAATGAATGCTAGTATTAAGATTATTGTATTCTATATTACCATTTTATTAATTTTTTGTTAATAATGATAATAGCAAAAAAGGGAAGCAGAAGGTTTAGAAGATTTGTGAATAAAGTATTTAAAAACTGAAAAAACAACCATAAATTTTAGGAATAGCTTGTAGCGGCTGACCCTTTTTTGTGTGTTGGGGAAGAAGTAGGTGAATTGGACCTCTCCCTTGTTTAAATGTATCCTTTCACTCCAGCAGTGAGAACCCTGGTTCTAACCACCATCCATTCATGTTCATAAGTGTTCAGCTCCAGTATACAGGCGTATTGACATCAGAATGGTTAACCTATGTACCAGTGAGTAAAATGCTTTATCAACTACAGTACAGTGCTTATGTATAGTTCCTATTTCCTTTAGTCTTACAAATTCTACTCGTGTCCAAAGTTACTTAGTTCAGAGCCATTTTCCTCCACCCTCTTCAGGGAGGGTGTGTCCCACATTTTTAATGGAGTTTGATTCTGTTGTCACGTTATCCACAGCATCATGGAAACCACTGCTTTGTTCACTCTCTTTTGTTTGCTCTCCCAGAATGTCATATAATTGGAATTATACAGTATATAGAATTTTCAGACTTGCTTCTTTTACTTATAAATATACATATAAGATAAACCCACATATTTTGTGGCTTGAAAGCTCATTTCTTTTTCATACTAAATAATGCATGTATGTGCTATAGTTTGTTTATTCATTCACTTACAAAAGAGAATCTTGGTTGCTTCCAAATTTTGGTGATGATGAATATAATCATAATTATGCTATCAGCATTCATGTGCAGGTTTTTGTGTGTGTGGATATGTTTTCAGATTAGTTAGATAAATGCCTAGGAACCTGATTGTGGGACTAAATGAATGACTATTTAGCTTTGCAAGAAACTGCCCAGCAGTCTACCAAAATGACTATATTTTACGTTTCCCCCAGTGAAGAATGAGAGCCCAACACCCTCACCCGCATTAGGTACCATCAGTTTTGAATTTTAGCTGTTCTTATGACTGCGTAGTGGTCTTTTGTTTTGTTTTGTAATTCTGTAGTGACCACTGACATTGAGCATCTTTAATATGGGTATTTGCTATCGTATCTTTGATGAAGTGTCTGTTCAGATCTTTGGCTCATTGAAAAAAATTGGGTTGTTGGTACTTATGTTGAGTTTTAAGGTTCCTTGTACGTTTTGCATACAAGTCCTTTATCAGATATCTGCTTGCCAAGTATTGTCTTAGAACCCATGCCTTGTCTCTTGATTCTTTTAAGTATTTTTCACAGGGCATAGGTTTATAATTTTAATAAACTCCAACTTATCATTTTTATTCTTTTATGGATTTGCTTTTTGTGTTGTATTTAAAATATCATCACTAATCCAAGGTCACGTGGGTTTTTTTTTTCTCCCATGTTTTCCTCTGGAAGTGTTATAGTTTTGCATTTTACATGTAGGTATATGTTCCATTTTAAAGGAATTTTTGTGAAAGGTGTAAGGTCTGTGTCTAGGTTCATTTTTAAAAAGGAACCTTTGGTTTCAGCACCAAAGGTCAGTTGATTATATTTATGTGGGTCTATTTCTGGGCTCTCTATTCTTTCACATTGATCCAACGACCTTCTTTTGCAAATACCATGCAGTCCTGATTAACTGTAGCATTTTGGTAAATCCTGAAATTGGGTATTGTGAATCACTCAACTTTGCTCTTCTTTAGTATTATATTAGTTTTGTTCTAAGTCTTTGCTCTTTCCATACAAACCTTGGAATCAGTTTGTCGATATCTGCAAAGTAGCCTTCTGGGATTTTGATTGAGATGGTGTTGAATCTATAGATTAAGTTGAAAGATTTGACATTTTAACAGTATTGACTTCTTCGATTCATGAACATGTAATATCTCACCATTTATCTTTGATTTCTCTCTCAGGGTTTTGAAGTTTCTTGCCTATAGATGCTGTATATATTTTGATAGATTTACATCTGTGTAATTTTTTGCGTGTGTGCTACCATAAAACATGTTTTTATAAGAGTCACATTCCCACTTTTCATTGCTGACATATAGAGAAACAATTGACTTTCGTATATTAACCTTGTATTCTGCAACCTTACTGTACATGCTTAGTTCTGGGAGTTTTTTTTTTTAATAGATTCTTTGGGATTTTCTACATAGATGATCATGCCACCTGTGAACAAAGACAATATTAATTCTTCCTTTCTAATCTCTATATTTTCTTTCCTTTCCTGATAATTGAATGAGCTAGGACCGCTAGTACTCTATTAAATAGGAGTGGGGAGAGGTGACATCATTGCCTTGTGCTGATAAGAGAAAGTGTCCAGTTTCTACTGTAATGGTTAATTTTGTGGGTCAGTTTGAATGGGCCACAAGGTGCCTAACTACTTGGTCAAGCATTATACTAGGTGTTTCTGTGAGGATGTTTCTGGATGAGATTAATATCTAAATTGGTAGACTGAGTAAAGCAGATATCTCTCCCTAAAGTGGATGGACCTCATCCAATCAGGTGAAGGCCTGAATAGAACAGAAAGGCTGACCCTCCCCCAGGTAAGAGAATTCCTCATACTTGCTGGCCTTCGAAATGAGATATTGGTTTTTCCCTGCCTTTGTACTCGAACTAACATATCACCTCTTCATGGGTCTCGAATCTGGATTCTGCTGGCATTTGAGCATGAATGACATCATTGTCTCTTCTGGTTTTCAGACTTTGGGACTTGAATTAAAACTAAACCATTGGCAATCCTGGATCTCCAGGTTGCCCTCACCTTTTAGATCTGGGACTTGTCAGGCTCCATAAGAGCACGAGCTAATTCCTTTTAATTTTAATAAATCTATCTTTCTATAATTTATCATCTATCTATCTCTCTGTTATCTATATATCTATTATCTCTCTATCTATCTATTACCTATTATCTATGTAGCTATCTATCATCTGTCTATAATCTATCCTTCTATAATCTATCTATCTATCTATCTATCTATCTATCTATCTATCTATCATCTATCCTGTTGGCTCTGTTTCTCTGGAGAACGCTGACTGATACACTACTTACCATTAAGTATGGTGTGAGCTGTAGGCTTTTGGTAGATGTTCTTTAGCACCTTGAGGAGGTTCCCTTCTATTCTTCCTTGCTGATATATATATATATATTTTATCATAAGTGGGTGTTGATTTTTTTCAAATGCGTTTTATCTGACCACCGACTACATTTTCTCTAATTTATTTCTTTAATTGAGTGAAGATAAAAGGACAAATAGCTACAAAGCCTTGAGAAGAGTGCTTGGTGCGTAAACTGTTCATTCAATAGCTCTCATTGTTACCGTTATGATCACAAACATTATAACTGTTCTTATTCAGGGTTTCACACATTTTGATAGGTAGTTGACTCTTATATGGTGGTCACCCAGAAAGAGAAACACAGTTGGGGAAATATAAATACAATGATCCCCTGAAGCACAGAGTAAGAAATGGAAGCATGCCCAGGACAAAACAAATATGTCAAAAGTTTGCTCAGGTTTGCCTCTGAAGGTGGAAGGTCTTCACCTCTCTCTTCCTCCATTTGGGCCCTGCTTCCAGATCCTAAGACAGAAATTATCGTCATTAATATTAACCTCTGTGATATAAAGGCTTATGTTCTATCCATAGAACTCAATTGCCCCTCATTATATGGATTCCCTTGGAGTGAAAATGAACTTCAGTTTCAAAACCAATGTGTGGAACATGAATATTTTTTTAAGTCTGGGACTGAGACCAAGGAGATGAAAATAAGGCTTCACTAGGAGTACTGGCTCGTTGAATGTCCAACAGAACAGCTATGACACTTAGATTGCCATCTTCTCATTCATATGCCTGCTTTCATGCTGTGTTATGTCCTGGTTTGATGAGACCATATCTGTTTGCTCATTTTGTATGATTGAACATATTCTTGTGTAAGTTTCATGCATTCAGGGATAGTCTCATAGACAACAATACAGGGAGCCAAACAAAGATATAGAAGTCTAAGATGGAATTGGATGGTAAATGTGGATGGAGCTCTTTTAAATTCTGAGAATCAAGCCATACTCTGGCAGAGTTAATTATTTTTCAAACTATTTAAGATGTATACTTCAGCTTTTCCTTTCCCCTATGAGCTCAAAGAAGAGAGGAACTAGATTCAGGTTCTTCCATTAACAGAAGTGCACCAATGCTGCAGTGAGAAAAGGAAGAATGCCTTTCTGAAGAGGAGCTATCACTGCAGTCCAACTATGATTTTCCCTGGATGTTACTATCCTATAGTGGTACCTATATTATTCTTCTCATTGCAATTGCTGTGGTCATACAGCCAAGCAAAGCAGAATGTTTGCTGGCCATTAATACAAAAGGAAGAAAAGAAACAAGAAAAATAAAGTTGAGGTTAGTATAAGAGACACTGAAACATACTTTTATAAACTTTATATTTTGTGCATGAATTTTAAATTATACATTTTTTTTTTTTTTTTTTGTGGTACGTGGGCCTCTCACTGTTGTGGCCTCTCCCGTTGCGGAGCATAGGCTCCGGACGCGCAGGCTCAGCGGCCATGGCTCACGGGCCCAGCCGCTCCGCGGCACATGGGATCTTCCCGGACCGGGGCACGAACCCGCGTCCCCTGCATCGGCAGGCGGACTCTCAACCGCTGCGCCACCAGGGAAGCCCTAAATTATACATATTTATGGAAAACTTTTCTATTAATCAACTGATTTGCTAACTACTCTTCCCAACATTTCACTAGGTTCAACTTTCTTCTATCAAAGCTATTTTTAAAAAAAAGAAACTAAAGTAAGGGATTTGAAAGGTCTCACTTTACCCTATCACAGATTACTAATCAGCATTTTAATGCAAAAACGAAAGAGTTCTTACATCATGCCCCCAAATATCCAATAATCTTTTAGGATTTTGAAATCTTAATTTTTCTACAATATTCATAAGTGTCAAATTTTTCTTATTGGCTAAATTGATAAATATTATTAAATATAAGTGGTTAAATGTAGAAAAAAAGCTACTTGCCTGGGTCAAATGCTTGTTCTACATCTTAGTTACTGTGTCATCTTGGGGGAAATGTACACCCTTTTGAGCCTTAAAGTCTTCATCATTCATAACATTAGGACAATTGACACCCACATTGTAGGAGTGCTGTAAGAATTAAGTGAAATAATTCATGTGGGATGCTTAGAGGCATGTTTTTTATGCAGTAAGTCTTCATTAAAGAGTTTTAAAAAAACAGATTTTGCATCCTAAAACTGCATAATATTCTACATGTCCCACATTCTTTCATTTGAAGACTCAGATGAAAGCCTAGTGTCTTTATTTTTCTTTCTGAGTTCTTGCATGGAGTTAGCTTTCACGCCAAATTAAGGTCTATTTAGTACAGAACCATATAGCCAGCATCAGATGGATTTGCTTTGGAGCAACTGAACCACCATGTGCAGCAGCCTTTGTTCAGAAAGTGAAAATAAAATGTGAAGAGTTATGTTCAGGTGGAAATATGGCAGGGCTGCCTTTTAGGGATAGAAACATAGCAAAAAAATAAAAATAAAGCCCCAGTTCTCTTTCCACTGTTATACAGACAAGATGAAACCTCAAAAATATCAATCTCAGATGATTTTTAAAATACCAATTCTATAAAGAAAGTAGGCGATGGCACCTGTATATTTTCTCTTCCAAATCATACACAAGGTCTAATTAATGCATTTTGTAAATTAGCTTTGTTTTATTCCATCAAATCATATGCCTGGCATGTAACAAATTGATTCTGATTTTGTTTGTAGTATCCATAAGATAGTTTCAAAGAGCCATGTGAAGACGTGTGTTTGTGCTTCACATGGTACACATTAAGAATTTTATAAGAAAAATAAACATAAAAATTGTGTTATGAAACATTTCATAATTTACTATTGTTTGCTACTCACTAAGGGATTTATATGAAACATGTTTATTTTTACTTCAATTAAATCCAGTTGACTAAAAAGAAAATACCAAAGTCAAAATATATTTACAGATTTTGATGAAGCTAACTCTACCCAGAACTGATCCCCCAAAACCATTTTCCTGTACTGTCTGCACTAAGCAAAACACACTACTGACATATAGGGCATGCTGATGGTACATAAGGGATAATTAGAGATTTTGTGTTCAGTATGACAGTAAAAGGCATACAGAAATAAAGGAGAAAAGCATTACGCATGTGCCCTAAATTAGTTCTGTGTATGTTAGGTTGTCTTTGGGTGCATGTTCACAGGCATGCACACACAGACACACTCATCTGTATTCTCAGGAAGACACAAAGCCTGCTATCACATAACTGTTATTTAATGAATGTATTCTGAATGCACTACATACAATTATTATTGATATTATGGTTAGCATTTCTGTAAGCACCAACACCCTTGCTCTGAGCCATGCAGAATGATGGAGCGGTACATCACATCTGCCCTGTAGGCGCACGATCTCAAGTCAAAACTGACAAATATGCTAAGCCTGGGGAAAGGGGGAAAAAGTGGGTACTAGTCCTGGGCAGAGACAAGGAATGTATAATATCACAGAATCCATTTCAATGATTTTTAGTCCTTTATTTTGATTTAGCTTTAATTTTACACAAAACAAATGTATCATTAGTGGACATTTGAAAACATAGAAAAAGAGGGAAAGAGGAACTGTCCCATTGTGTAATTAGTTGGGATGTTCTTAGCAGTAAGGCATACATATAAAATTATGTGAATAAAGGAGTGAGATGAACTAACGAAAGTGACACACTATATTTAAAATATACCAGAAGAAAGAATGGGACAAATATAAGCAAGGAAATCTTGTGGGTATGTCTGAAAGATTATTGGAAATGTTTGTTCATTTTCTTCTGAGAGTCAGGGGAATCATTTCAGAAAGTGATTCTTATATATGTGCTTGTCCATATATCTAAAGACCCTTTTAGATTGTTCCTGAAATCGTATGATCTCACCCAGGGGTCAGTCAAGTTCAACATGGAGAAATATCTGAGTTTTCCTCAGCTCAGACTGTTAAAATAAGTAAATCTATTCAAGACATACTGAGGCCATTTTACCTGTTCCTCACACCTTTTTATTAATTAGGAGATTCTACCTAATCATTCATTACACATGTTATGTTCTTCCTCTGCTTCTCTGATGTTCAACTATATTATAGCAAACACATTGTATTGGTTTAACGTGAGTCATGGACATGCTTTTCATGAGAGAATAGCTTATATATTTTAAAAGACAGATTATAAAATGCATGTGCATATAAATGTTTAATTTCTCTCTTTCTCTCTCTCTTTAATGTCAATTCTGTTTTCTTTTCTTCGAAGAAGAAAGAAATAAAAGCACCAGTCAAAAACTTTAAAAAATCGACGTCTTTTTGTTAGCCATTAATATGTAATTGACTCCATCATTATTCCATTTAAATCAGGTCATTTGGGTCAATAAAACTTTTTTGATTCCTGAGTGTTGTAGGCATTGTGAGGAGCATCAGGAAGCTAATTCTCTGAAAGTCTTACCATTCAGGAAGTAGTGTTCTTGACTGAGGCCAGGCTGCTATTATTTAAGCATCATGTTGGTGACTAAAAGTCCACTGAGTTGTGGGATAGGCAGCATCACTGTAGGTCAGAGCTAAGAGGTGGGAACTTGTTAGGGCAGGTAAATTCATCCATCACCACTACTACAACTTACACCCAGCCTGACCTCACAGTGGCTGCACCTGTTTTAAGAGATCACAACTTCCAAATCCTTACCTTCATGTTTTAAAGAGAGTTGGGATCCTATGTGAATAAGGATGAAGGAAAAGATGTGAAAATATATCTTAAACAACATTAAACACACTATGCTTTACATGTTTCTGTACCATCTAAAATTTTTTCTGGAGCAAAGGAGAGCTGTAAAGAAATTTTTATAAAGTTAGCAGGCATCTTTGTGTCACCTCCAGAATTCTGCCCATGATTATTACTTATTATGAGCTCAATAAGTGTGTGTTGAATAAATGAAACTTCAGGTGTGGTTTGTGTTGATACAGATAAACAGTCCATGATGTGGTTGTGGTTAATACCATTTCCCAGTTGGGTCCTGCCTCCTATGTAGATAGATTCTCTTTTCTTATATCTTCCTCCAAAACCTATGATCATTTAGAAAGTTTCAACAGTAGAAGTTCCAGTTATCACATCTTATCATATGGCAAAATTTTTTTCAATTAAAGGGAATGTTTCATTAGAGTTCTTTGTTTGTTTCCATTCTACTCCAATGATACACTGTGAAGGTTTCAGTAATGGTGAAGAAAGTGATTTAAATTTTTTTCCTGTCTAAAATTAAAAATCAAATCCAATCTGTAACTATGAAATTATTGATTACCATCTTTTACTAAATCTTATTTCAGTCTGTTTTTCATAAGGGACAGATTTTTTTAAAATGGGTGACAGAAATTGAAGGAAAATATTTCTGCAGAGGGCCCTCTATTTTTTTAAATCTTAAGTTGTGTAATGCTGAATTATTTGAATTTTAATATTTTGAGACTCATTCATCATTGTCAACATTCTTGGGTTCATTTTCTGTTTATTTAACAGATGTATGTAATGTTAAATTGCTTGTCTTTAAGATCTTAAAGATATTTAGCAGCAACACTTGAGCTATTTAGAAATGACTAATCTTTTCACTATTTCATTATGTTTGCAGTGTTTATTTCTTTAATTTTTTGTCTCATGGTGTTTATCTTATTTTAGAAGAATAAATTTAGGAGGCTACACATGGAATTCCTTATAATCCAGCTTATCGTGGGGTAGATTGAAATTCAACCAGTGTCTTACTTAGGTTTTATTTTACAAAATAAGTGGAATTCACTGGTAATCTTCAGAGTGTTTCTCTATACTGTTAATCAGCTAAACATAACCATCAATTATAAATGCAAATTTTCAGGGTTAAATTGAGTGTTCAGATGCTCTAATGTAGCTTTTATTGGCTGTACATTGCCAAGTCTACACAACACAAAATAAAGTGTTGGGTCAATATTTATTTTTGAATTGGTGCTCTACAGTGAGCTAATATGGGGGTAATTCAGGTCAAGAAAAAAGAAATAAGGGTGTTACAAATGCAATAAGAAGGGTTTTTTTATTTGCGTATTTTTGCATGAATTATCTGGATTATGTCAACTGTGTAGACGTCTGTCTAGGAGTAGGATCTGAAAAGTTTATTCAAGTGCTGACATTTGCAGAGAATAATATGAAGAGAGTAGAGAAATCAGGAAAATGTATTTTCATATGTGAGGAAAAAAATCATGGAAATTTTAGATTATTTTTCATGTGGTCATTCTTTGCCCACAATTTTCTGATGAAAGCCTAATTAATTATCCATTTTCCTATTAAAATTTTATAAAGAAAAATAAGCAGAGCTTAATCATAGAGCCCACGTTTTTTCTTCTTTATCAACATCTCCAGAATAAGAATCATTTGTAAGCTTTGCTAGCAGTATACCACAGTGACAGGCTTCCAAACAAGGAGAAATAATTTATTAGCTCACAGTGTTTTTCCAGCCTTCCCCCCGCCCCACCCTGAGGTGGTGTATAGGTGGTGCAATGAATAAATTAAGTGTATTTTCTGCCTTCTGCTTGGCATAAATCATTACTTTTCCAGGACCAAAGTGTGAGTGACTATTTGCAATTTTGAGTTAAATAAGCTTTGTTATCAAGGAGAGGGTGGATTTCACGTTATTTATATATTTTTTGGCAAAATATTTATTTGCAAGATTGCTATAATGATTAAAATCATACTCTATTGTGAAAAGAAAAAAATGTCACCAAAAAAACCCAAGATAATTAATCCATGCAAAATCAAATTGGTTTACTGAGTTTTAAAGATTCTTTCCCTTTAGTTATAATTACAGCTTTTACACAAAACATAACATATCCATAACATTATTTTTGTTATAATTATTGCAGTTAATGATGTCACAACTTACAGGGAGGATTTTCTTCACAAAGATAGTTACGCACATATAAAATGTATCTTATTTTATAATATGCTGTTTCATGTATTGCCAAGGAGACTGACTATTACTGAAGAATGTATTTTAATGTAGAACCATTGAGTTAATGTTTTAAGGGAAGACAATTAAAACACTAGTCAACGGTGTTGTATTTATACATTACATTTTATAGCCACTTTACATCTTAATAAACTAAATCAAACGACATTTTCCTCCTTAACAGAGATTTTAGGAAAACTGAAGATCATACATAGCCTCGTCTATAGCTTCTTTCATTCTCAAGGCATTGCACTAGATTTTCAAATCAGAGCAACAGATGCAAGCGATGCATTGCTCCACCAGGCAAGGAGTTGGCATAAAGGGTCTAGAACTCACTTTTGCTCATCAGCCCTAAATCTTGATTAAATATGGAGCAGAATGATTCTTCAAAGGTTTACCAAAGGATGAAAAATGGTTGGAAATAATAAAAAGCAGACTAAAGTTAATTTAAAAATAAAGACGTTAACATAAATTCAGTGGTGTGTATCCATTGAAGATGATGTTGTCGGTGATAAAGGTATGATCATGGGGAAGTGCCAAAGCAAATTACAAAAGCCAATATGTACATTATAATGTAACTTTTCTAAAATTTCATGGACCTTTAGAACTAAATGTGGAAGGAGCTACAAAAAGATTTTAACAATATTTTATTTCTCAGATTTAAATTATAATTACCTCTTGCATGCTATATTTTCTTGTTCTATAACAAGAAGAGTAGGCTTGTTTCAGTATTAAGTGATAATAAGTTGCTTTGAAATTTTGAAGCACATATTAATTTTAGGATCTTTTTTTCACAGATAAGTATCAGAGAGATTTTCCCAATTATCAATATTACAGCAAAGTGATTATTTACTAGGAGCAAATTTTAATGTATTCATTTGTTTAGTCATCAATTCATTTATTCTGCAATGCATGTCAGCCTCTGCCTGGCAGCAGAGGTGTAGTTTTGAAACAAATAGACATAAGTCATGCTTTCTTGGAGCTTCAAGTCTGACTCTGGTTAGGATGTTATTGTCTACTTTAATTCTGTAGACACCACTATGTTTTTAACCTTGTAGATTCCACTGCAAGATTTTTAGCTAGCATAGTATGAAAAACAACATTAAACTTTTCAGTGTAGTATATACTATCCTTGAGACCCACGTAGTGTTAAAGGACAATATGTGTGTATGAGTGTGTGTGTGTGTGTGTGTGTGTGTGTGTGTGTACTTTATACATTCTTAAAGAAAAACATCAGAGCTATAACAAAGAATTGCATAGAAAGAGTTCACAGATAAAGAAACTTTAAAAAGTATTTTACCTTGACCTAGTATTGAGATATTAGTCCAAAATCCATGAAGAGAAAGATAAACCATGAGAAATGACATGAAAAAAAATGACAAGACAGAACAAATATTTGTATGTTTTAATACTTAATTTATTCTCCAACCAAAGATATTAGAATTCCTTCATAGAGATTTTGTGAAAAAGTGTAAGAAACCTTCTAGAGTAGCTTGAACTGGGTATTTTAAGGTGATTACATAAACAAAATACACCATGTCATAAGTGCTTAATAGAGAGGGAAGACTGTGAGTTTTATTTTTTCCTCTAAATAATTTAACTTTAATAATTAGCTGACATTTCTGTTATTACAACAAAGGACACATAGAACTGAATATCTGAAAACCTTGTGATTTTTAAGTACTCTACTATAATATCTTCCAATTAAGAGCTCTCTGGAAGATTCCCCTGGGTTTTGTTGAGACATGCTGTGCTGAATAAACTTGGATCCAGAACCAAGGATGAGAGTCATCCTGAGTAGAAGCAGAAGGGCAGCTTGTCTGAGGATGCAACGTGTAAGTCAGTGGTCTGCTGCAGAAAGATATCATCTGTCCAGAATGTTTAGTTTGGTAGTGTTCAAAAAGAGTTTAGAGCTGTGTTTGTTTGTTGTTGATGTTTTTTTTTTTCCTTTTTGGAGAAAAGATATGTTGTTCACTTAATAAATATTTATACATGTTGATAAATAATAAAATATACCTCAGACTAAGAGAGCCTCTTAAACAGGTACAAATAATTTACCAGATCCTTTTTTTTTTCCTTTTGGTCCCCAGGATCATCAGGTTGGCTGGGTTGGAATTTAAGGGAGAAAAAAGAAGAACAATCTGTGTTGCTGGAAGGAGGAGTCATGTGAAAAAACATGAACTTCTCCTGGCATCTTGGGAATGGATGTTATGGCTCCTGGGATGACTTAAGTATGGAGCTTCCCATCCACCATTTGTAATTTTCTTGTTAGTGAGACATCCCAGAGTCAATCCTCCGGCTCTTGTGTTTCTAATTTGAGAAGATCTCCTAGTTAACATGTAGTCAGTAGGCTGATATGAGCTACCATCTTCAGTCCACAACTAAAGCACTGGTTATCATACCAATCTCCACATTTATGAGGTACATAAGCAGATTATTGGCTAAAACCACCAACTTCTCAATGGTACTCTTAAGGTTGGCAGGACAAATCTTAAACTTCATATGCCAATAGAAAGAATGATTCTGTCTAGACAGAGAGATACTCTCTTTGCTGTCCCATGTTCACATCAAAGAAAACATTTACTTGAGCTAGAAAGAAGTTCCAGTTGCTTACTGGTTCAATGTCATGAAATGATGGACTTTCTTCTCAGGTTCTCTGTCTTAGGCATTCTGCTATTTGTTAAAATATTATCAGGTATATGATTCCTTTAGTGAACTCTGGATATAAAGAAAATTAAAACAACTTTTCAAAATGTTCCTGTCATTCTTTTTTCACCAGAACCAAATATCTAATATTGACCTGTGTCCTGAAATTCTTGTGATCTCCTGGCACTTGAGTCTACCTACAAAGTATTTAAACAAGGCATCTAACTCAAAATCCTAATTAGAGCTGAACTCCAGTGAACCATCTCCATCTGACACAGAAGGGGCATAGAAAAGTCACTTCCCCTTTTGCCTGACTTCTCCTTATTCTCTTTCACTTAAGAGCAGGAAAGAAATGTTGGAATTAAGAGATGGAATCTGAAGGGTAAGCAGACTATAGGAATTTCTTCTGACAATCCTGTATTTCACTTCTCAATCATATAAATCATATAAAATAAATCATATAAAATAATAGGTTTCCTCTTGTTTATGTATAATCTAAACATCTCTTTAAGCAATAAAAATTTGATATTAGGACTATTCTTTGTTTAATAAAAAGAACTGATTTTTTTTTCCATTGTTAACCTATACGTTATTTTCAAAATGTTACCATACCTTCAGATTCTCCTTGTTTGGGGAAGAAAGAGTGAACTTTTACCCATGAATAAAGAAAGAAATGGGATACATAAAAAAAACTTCCAATCTGTATGAAAAGGCCATGTTTTGAAAAGAGTTACTAATCTTACATCAAATGAGAGATTGGGCACTTTATTAAAATAATGGAAACATCTCAAATATAGGGCATTTGTTCTGATTTTACAAAGTTCTCAGTATTGAAAAACAAACTCTCACTTTGTGATCTTGGGAAAACAAAACATGGCATGGACTCATGAGCATATTTGGAGCCAACTGTCTGGGATAAAACACCAACCCCTGGTTGGATTCTGATTGGACTGGAATGGAAAGTTAGGGCTGAGGTGGGGTAGTGGTGAGCCGTGGGGGTCATGTCCACCCACGTGGGCTGTACTACGAGGACAGTTCAGTGGTTTCAGCCAGGGAGGAGCTCCAGAGCAACTGGTGAGATGAAAGAACCCTAGATGTTGAGATGATGGAACATGAGGATTCTGTTAAGAGTCATAAACTGATATTCTGTGAGAGAAACAGAGATGCAAATTCTTTAAATACTTCTGACTGCGGAACCAGGTATCTCTCAGTTCTTTGAGCAGTTGTGTCTTGTCAGTTCCTTTGGTGCAGAGGGCTGGCTAAAGGGCCAGACCTCTGCCAGAACACAAGAGACCTGTCTTCCATCCGATGAACATGATATTGATTTTGGAATGGAAATTACATCCATTCTTGCTCAATTTTACTAGTTGGAGTTGACCAGGTTTTTAATCTATCCATAACTCATATCATTTTAAAATTATTATTGGAAAGGTAATACTATTTGTTGCCTAAAGTCTAGAAAATATTGGAAAATAAAATGGAAAAACATTAACCCAAATCCCACCGCTCAGAGAGAGCATTTGAAGTGATAGTACATTTCCATCCAGCCTTTTATCCCCCTAGGTGACACACACACACTCACACACAATACACATACACATAGTTTCACCCCCTTTAAAAAGAAAACTATCTTATGGCATCAATCTTCAAAAACATGATTTTAGTGGTAATGTAGCATTTGATCCGCAAAGCTGAGTCAAAGAAGAAATGTTGAGGAAAACAACCAGAAATGGAATTTTTCTTTCTGATTCTTATCAATCAACTAATCAAGTCTTGGTGGTGTTTATTTAAATACCCTTGTATCACGCAGTTAGCATTTATCTGTCATGTCCAAGAGAAAAGCCTGAGAGTCATTGTTTTTCCTAAATGCCTGACTGAAATCAAGTTAGACTCTGTCAATGGCATTCCCCTCATCTACCACTCGTTAACCATATCAAAAATGGAAATGAGTTTAGTTTGGCATAACTCAGAATGTCATTTGGGAAGAAGGCGAAGGAGCTGTGCCAACATTAATGTGCAGTGTGAATAATTTACTTTAATTTCCATTAAAGCACCAGGAGGAGATGTAGGAAACCTTTCCTGTGGCTGCTCTAAGCTCTGGGATTTAACTTGGTTAGCAGAACAATTTAGGTAGCTTAGGGACTTAAATTTGGAGCCAAGATGTTATGGGTAAGGACACAAAATAAATAGCAACCTATGGTGTTTGCAGGCTCCACAATAGGAGAATTAAAAGCAGGAGGAAAACAACAGGGCAATTTGTATGACTGGAGGCTGTAAATTAGTAACCTCAGTGAAAGGCAAGTAGAAAGTGAAGAATGAAAGGGGTCAAGGGTCTCTCTGGAGACGTGGAGAAGTGAGAAGGGCCCTTACATTCCTAGGAGATGCGGTGGGCAGAGAAGCACAAGAGAATGCACATCTTGACTGTATCTCAAAGGCTCGGGGCTGTCTCTGCTCCAGAATTTTACCCTTGCTAATCATCTAAAACTTTTGGCCAGTTTTACTCAAAATCTCCCAGAATGTTAACCACCATCTTCTGAGATAACTAAGCTGATGGTATCATAGTTCTACTTTATATAATCTCCGTGGTTATTCTTGTGTTCTTCTGCCGTCTTTGTCTTTCCTCTCAGAAATACGCAGATGCTGACGTTAATGCTTTACCCACACATTCCCGTGGTCTAGACAGACCCAACCTGATATTGACCAAGGTACTTTCTCTTGCACTACCTGCAACTCCTTCTATTTAGGGCACCTTTAAACCTAAAATGTGCTACTGACCACTTTCTTACCTCTTCAAGATTGGTTTTAAAATCACGGGCAATGCAAAGACACCTAGTATGCGAACATGTGATCAGGGACAATGTGGATGGTGTTGCATCCATTTCCAAAGATTGCAGTGCAGAAATATTCTGTGATTTGCCCAAGATATTATAGTCATTAGAAAATGAACTGGAAATAAAAGTCACGACCCCCAGTTTTCCCGACTACTTTTAGCCTCGTCAACCAGTCTTAACTATGCTACTGAATGAGGTAAGACATGAATGATACAGACTACACAGAGATGCCATTTTTTAAACTCAGGGTATAATTTATGCACAATGAATGCTATGATCTACTTTTGAAAGCAAGGTCAATATACTTGCAAAATATTTAGAAGACTGGTTAATGTAAATGTTAATTGAAGTATAGGTGCTGTATATATATAATTTATAAATACATAATATATAAATTTTATATATTGAAAAAGCAGCCTCACATCTAGTCATCTATTACAGGACTTGGCAAACTCCAGCTGTCAGGCCAAGTCTGGCCCATCACTTGTTCTTGCAAATAAAGTTTTATTAGAACATAGCAATACACACTTCTTTACATATTTTCTATGACTGCTTTTGTGCTAAAACAGCAGAGTTGTGTGATTGCAACAGAGGCTATATGTCCCTCAAAGCCTGAAATATTTACAATCTACTCCTTTCCAGAAAAAGCTGGCCACCCCCTGGTCTTCCGCTTCAGACTACACACAGAAATTCAAGTGAGGGTTAAATTCAGTAACTTACTAAAATCACTAAGTTGTCTTCCAACATTTAGTCAGTCAAATATCACAGAGCGCCTGTTCTCAATACTAGGATTAGGAAAGTGATAGAGCCCAAATCCCCAGTGTCTTAGAATGGGACCAATTAAACATGAAATTATCAGGAGGCACTTTAATAAGAATAAACAAGGAAAGCAGAGTGTTTGCCTTGCATGGTCAAGGGAAGCATAAAACAAGACCCCAAAAGACAAGAAGACAGTAGTTGATCTAGACAGAGGAAAGCAGCTAATGCTGAAACTCTATTGTGACTATTTCTTTTGCAAAAGGACTAAGCAAGGGGAGGGTGGGGAGTGGAACACTTTTGGAAAGAGACTCTGGTTGTGAGGCTGGCACTGTCCCCAGCCGGCCAGGTGAGGAGGGTCGGACATTGGCTTTCTGCTCTGCACATCTCAGGCTGATCCAGGAAGCCTCTGCTGCCTTACTAACATTCCTTCTCTCTTACTCTCAGGTCTAGGATTGTATGATTCCACCTCACCGTTCAGGCAGAAATGGCTGAAGCTTAAAATAAGAATGCCAGGGCTCCGTGTTTCAAATGGTGAAGCATTCCATAAAATTTTAGAATCTCCAAAGACCCCATGGCCAGGTTTCTTTGCACAGATGATGAATCATGGATTTTTACAGCCCGTTGTTCTTGATGTACTTGTGTGACTTATTTTCATGGAATGCTTTTGTCTAAAGATGTGCAGAAATCATCCAGTTATTTTCGAGTGACAAATACATGCATGGTTTACTCATATACGCTCTTAAGTTGTTGGGTTTTTTTAATTAATTAATTAATTAATTTAGTTTTGGCTGTGTTGGGTCTTCGTTTCTGTGTGAGGGCTTTCTCTAGTTGCAGCGAGCTGGGGCCACTCTCCACCGCGGTGCGCGGGCCTTTCACTGTCGCAGCCTCTCTTGCTGCGGAGCACAGGCTCCAGACGCACAGGCTCAGTAGTTGTGGCTCACGGGCTCAGTTGCTCCGCGGCATGTGGGATCTTCCCAGAGCAGGGCTCGAACCCGTGTCCCCTGAATTGGCAGGCGGATTCTCAACCATTGTACCACCAAGGAAACTCTGCTCTTAAGTTTAAATATTCAAAGATTTCACGTAAAAAATCTTGAAAGAATCCATTTCACTTCTATTCACTACTTTGAATATAGCTTCCCACAACACTTGCCCCATGAAAATAGATGTATACATAGCGATGGTCGTGGCATCATATGGAATCGTCACCTGCAGGTTTCATCTGCTCATGCATATACTCAAGAAACACATCTTAAACCGCCTCCGAAACAATCCTCTCTTCCTCCAATAATGATGTTTGCAACTTACCATTGAGAGAGATTAATTCATCCAAGAATGTCTGCTTCATTTGCTCTCCTCTTAAAATGCAATTATTCCTGGGCAAAGAAATATAATCATGTAAGTGGTTATCAAGTCTCTTAATTGGCTGGTAAAATCACACCCAGTGGTCTCAGAGCTGGACAAAAGGAACTTAGGGAACTCAAAGTGAAAGGGTATAAGAAGGGCAAGTGGATCGCTAAGCAGATTTTGTGGCTTAGGTTAAAAGCTTAGGAGCAGTAAGCAAGAGATCTTAGAAATCAGTGGCCTAAAGACAAACGTTATTTCACTCTCATGTAATACTCCAGGGTGAGAATGTGGGTCACTTTGCCCTGAGCAGTCGTTCAGGACTCGGGTTTCTTCTATTCTGTTTTTTACACCAGTTGCATTTTGGAGAAGTGTGGTTGCCCAGGTAAAAAGTGGTTGAATTAAAGATGTGTTTCATCACCCAAGGTTTCTACACTCTAACATTACTATTTTTCCCTTTCCTTACTCTATTCTTTGGAAGTGATTCCACACTCAAGGGGAGAGAAATGAAGCTCTAACTCCTGGGAGGGTATATCTCCAGTTTTTGGTATTTGGGATTCTTCTGTAAGGGCGATTTGCCTTTTATCCCCATTTATTTATTTATCCAGTCATTTGTTTATGTCAACATTGACTTGTGAATATTTACTTTATTCTTTGGGCTATCATCCAATCTTAGCATTATTTATTTTGTTGCTCAGATTGGTCCAGTCTTGGACACAGATAGTTCTTTCTGGCTGATTCCTGGGTCCCTTTGACACTCATGTGTAAATATATACACTTCTGCCCTTTTGGGCACTGCAACATGCCCCAGACTCATCTTGTTTTCTCTTTAAGCTGGCCCCAGGACCAATCATTTCTCCAAGAAGCCCTGGTTCCTTTTCCTGGAGGACAACAACATTGTTAATTAACTATGCTCCAATACAAAATAAAACTTTAAAAAAAAGATATGTCACTGTAAAAAAAAAATTAAGAGTGGTAAAAAACAACAACAACAGAAAACACCACCAACAACAAGATCTGGGCACTACTGTTGCCTAGCAAACACAGAAAATAGTTTTACATTAACATTTAAGTGCATAATCCATTCTGAGTCAATTTTTATATTAGATGTGAGGTTTAGCCCAAAGTTCATTTATTTTTTCCTATAGACATTCAGTTGGTCCAGTACCACTTGTTCTAAAAGCTATCCTTCCTCCACTGAATTCCTTTTGCATCTTTCTCAAAAAATCAGGGGAACATTTTTGTGTGGGTCACTTTCTGGCTCTCTGTTTGATTACATTGCTCTATATGTCTCTCTCCAATACTACACTGTCTTGATTATTATGGTTACACAATAAGCCTTAATATAAAGTAGAGCGATTGCTTGAACTTTATGCTTATTTGTCAAAGTGGTTTTAGCTATTCTAGGGCCAGTGCCTTGCCGTATAAATTTTGGAGCAAGCTTTTCTATGTCTACATAAAATCTTGATGGGATTTTACACACACATATATATATATATATCGAGAGAATTAAGATCTTTACTATGTTGACCCTACAATCCATGAACAAAATACATCTCTCTTTATTCAGGTCTTCTCTGATTTCTTTCATCAGCAATTTGTAACTTTCAGCATATAAATTCTGGGCTTGTTTTAAGTGCATCCTTTAGTATTTCATTTTCTTTGGAATAATTATAAATGGTATTGGGTTTGTAATTTTGTTTTTTGAAGATTCATTCATTATATATAAAAACACAGTTGATTTGTATATGTTGTACATGTGTCTCATAACCTTGTTGAAGTCACTTATCAGTTCTAGGAGTTTTTGTAGTAGGTTCCTTGGGATTTTCCATGTAGACAATCATGTCATCTGAAGATACAGATAGTATTATTTCTTCATATTCAGTCTAAATTCTTTTTATTTATTTGACTTACTGCAATAGCTAGAACTTTCCAGTGATATGTTGAATGAAAAAGGTTAGAGCAGACATCCTTACCTTGTTCTTGATCGTATAAAGACAGAACTATCGTTTTTACATTTATTATGATGTTAGCTGTTGAAGAAATAATGACTGTAAAGAGAGATTTGTTTTATTTTATTTTTTAATTGTTTATTTTATATTGTAGTGTAGTGGATTAACTATGTTGTGTTAGTTTCAGGTATACAGCAGAATGATTCAGTTATACCTATACATATATCTATTCTTTTTCAAATTCTTTTCCCATTTAGGTTATTACAGCATATTGAGCAGAGTTCCCTGTGCTATACAGTAGGTCCTTGTTGGTTATCTATTTTGAATATAGCAGGGTATACATGTCAGTCTTAATAAATCAACTCACACAGTTATGGAGGCTGTGAAGTCCAAAATGGGTCAGGAGGCTTGAGACCCAGTAGAGCCCATATGGTACAGATGAAGTTTGAAGGCTCAGCTTCTGAAGAAGTTTCTCTTTCTCATGGAAGTCAGTCTTTACTCAGGCCTTCAACTTACTGGATGAGGCTGCTCACACTCTTGAGGGAAAACTGCTTACTCGGTGTCCACTGATTTAAATGTCAATCTCATCCCAAAACACCCTCTGCACTGATGCATAAAATTAGCCATCAGAGTTGTATGAGTTTCTTCCTTAGTACTCCATTAGCAGCATCCTACATACTTTGATATGCATATTTTCAGTTTTATTTTCATTCAATTCATTGTATTTTTAGTTTCTTAGAGACTTACTTTTTTACCTACGGGTTACTTACAAGTATGTTGTTTACTTTCTAATTATTTAGACGTTACTCTTTTTTCCTTCTGTTATTGGTTTCTAGTTTGAGTTCATTATGGTCAGAGAACACACGCTATATGATTTTAATTCATTTAAATTTGTTAAGGTGTGTTTTATGGCCTAGGATATGATCTACCTTGATAAATGTTCCACATGTACTTGAAAAAGTGTGTTTGTTATTACCATAGAGTACTGTGTTATTTCTTTCTGGCCTCCAGAGTTTCAAATGAGAAATTTGCTGTCATTAAAATTGGTTTCATAAAGGTAATTTATCATTTCTCTTTGGCTACCATTAAGATTATTTTCTTTGCCTTTAGTTTCTTGAAATGTACTTATTATGTATCTTGGTGTGAATTTGTTTGAGTTTATTCTTTTGGGGACTTTGCTTACCTTTTCTCAAATTGTGTTTTCCATCAAATTTGGGAAGTTTTCAGTCATTATTTCTTTAAATATTTTTTCAGCCCTATTCTCTTTCTCCTTTCCTTCTGAGATTTCAAGGGGGCAATTGTTATCTCACAGGTTTCTGAGGCTTTGTTTGTTTGTTTTTCTTTTGTTTATTGTTTTCTCTCTGTTGTTTCGATAGGGTGAATTCTGTTGATCTGTCCTCAAGTTCTCAAGTTCATTGATTTTACTCTCTGTCATCTCCAATCTAATCTTAAGCACATCACAGAGGTTTTGTTTTAAACTTTGTGTTATTACATAGTTCATGTCCATAATTCTTACTTGCTTTTGTTTTAATAACTTCTATTTCTTTCCTGAGATTTTCTATTTTTATTTGTTTCAAGAGAGTTTGAAATTGCTAGTTGAGGCATCTTTATGATGGCTGGTTTCAGAATTTTGTCAGATAATCCCAACACTGGATTCATCTTGGGATTGGCATCCTATCACTGTCTTCTCTCATTCAGTTTGCAATTTTCTTATTTCAGTTGTATGTGATGAGTGAATTTCAGTTGTACCTGTACATGTTATGATTTTCTGTGCCTTATTTAAATCTTCTATTTTACTAGGGAATCACTGTGATGTTTAATGCCTGGTGTTCCCAAGACAATTTAATCTTCAGTGCCTTTGTGCTGTTATTTTGGTCTGCTTGGTTTATCTGGTGCTGCTGGGGCTCTACTGGTCCTCACTGGTTCTGCAGAAGGGGCAGAAGGGGTTCCCTTGCTGGGTGTGCTAGGTGTCTTTCAGTGCTAGAGGGAGTCAGGCTTGCCTGCTTTCCAAAACAGGCAGCTCATGTGGTTGCGTCTGTTAGCCCTGGTGTTTCCTGGTGGGGAGTGAAGGCTCTGACCCAGTGAAAACAAGGAGACTTCCCTGAGAGGGGACTTGTTAAGGCAGGATCCTCCTGCCTGTTAGGACAGAGGGGCCTGCCTATCAAGGTCTTGTTGACATGGTGGTCCCCATGCCCCTGCTGTCTCTAGGTAAGTGCAAGAGTCTCAGGTCCCTGGCCACCAAGGGGCTTTCCTGGCTGGTCCTCTCTTTGCAGCTGATTCCCTAAGGCTGATTCCTTCCAAACTCATATCTCTCTGTAAGGAAGGGAGTCTCTGGCCACATGGCAAAGAAGAGCACTTTCCCCTGCTGTCAGGGTGTTAGCTCACCTGATGTTGTCAGAGGGACCTCCGTTCAATCCAGGAGCAGAAGGAGCCAACCTGTACTGCCCTCTTTTGCTACATCAGGGGTCAGGAAACTCTGGGTCTGAGTCATCTCCTCTGTTGGGTAGGGGAACCACATTCCCTCCATTCCTGGGCCCCCAGGCCAGTTCTTCTTCTTCTCATTCCTTTTAGAAATTTTATTTGTCTCTTATGTCTTTAAGGTGTTTACAGTTACGCTTAGTAAGGAGGACCAGGGAGAAACAGGTGTAAGTCATGTTGTCTGGACCAGAACTCAGTTTTCTTTATTTTTTCCTTACTATGGGATTTGGGGAAACTATGTGGGCTATTCTGTCAACAGAATCTTGCCCTAACCAAAAGTTTAGATTGCAGATATATTGTGAAGGTGAGTCAGTGAGGATTTACTCAATGATTAGATATGGAGTTTGAGGAAAAAAGGGTAATCAGACAGAATTCAATTTGGGATCTGAAGAACTAGAGGAAGAATGACTCGTTAATTGAGATGGTGAAAATTGAGGGAAGCCAGGTAGGCTAGAGGTGTATTCAGGATTTTATTCATACATGTTAAGTTTTAGGTATTTGGCAGTCAACACATTTGGAAACAGTCAAGTAAGAAATTTATTGTATGAACCTAGAGTTCATGGTAGTGGTCTTTTTTGAATTAATAAAGTTGCCAGCTTGTACATGGTAGCTATAACATTAAAGCAGAAAATGTTTCAATATTTTAGTGTATGTAGTAGCACTAAGCCAAGTTATTTGATCTCGGAATCCCACATTTAGAAGCCTATCCAATCACTTGCTATTGCTTTTAAGAGTCTAGTAACCTTTCCAAGGATGAAATTGATTGTATCTAATTTTGGAAACTGAATATAATTGTGTCACTAAGCAATTCTATGAAATCCAGGGAGAGGAGATTAACTTGTTTAGAACTTTATCACTCCAGAATTTCACCCCTATTCTTAGTCAAAGTGACAGTGGGTGTCTATTCAAAATGCTGAGAAGAGCAAATGAGAAATCAGAAACAGGCTTGCAAAATTACCATTTTATTGGAGAAGACAGAAAATATAGAAGATGCCTTCTGTAAACAAGAGGGTGACATTGAGCGGTGTTGGTTCAGGCAAAGGATGAGACAGACAATGATCTCATACAGTCAGAAAAGAGTAGTGTAGCCCCTAGTCTAGACAACCCCCAGACTCTGTGTATCCCCAAGGTACACACATACTTTTATTTGCCATTGAAGTACAACATCAGTTAAAAAACAAGAATATAACTTAAGTGCTTTTTTTCTTCTTAGGGCAAGAACTAGCCTTTGGGAACCTGAGCCTATCCGATTTTAGGCAAATATTATTAAAAGTTTTTTGTAAGAAAGTTATGATGAAAGACAACTGGTAATTTCAGGGCAGGCCAACAGAGCAGCAGAAATTAATTACTGAATAGTCATTGTAAATAGGTATTTTTAAATGACCCTGCATTTCAAAAAGGATACACCTATGAAAGCCAGCATGAGAGGAAACTTTCATGAGACATATGAAAAAAGATAGTGATCAGAGGAATTGGGAGCCTATAACATTTTCATTTTTCTTTGATATACTGCCTTAAAACACACAAGAGTTTTTGGTTGTTGTTTTTTGTTTGTTTTGTTTTGTTTGTTTGTTTTAGTCTACTAAAATGTCAAAAAAGAAAATCTCACTTAAGTTAATGGAAAGCTCTGGTTGTGATATTGCAAGACTATCTTAAAACATGCCTCTTATTTGCACAACCATTTTTTTAGTTTTTTTGAATTGTACACAATAACCTTTTAAGATAAGTTTCCTCAATCTGTTTGGTTATTCCTAAATTTCTTTGTGGCATCAATAAGACACTAATAATCTTAACTTTCCTCCTTCTCAACCTCCCGTTCTTTTTGCTCTTCTCGACTTAAAATATGCAGACTGGATCACTTTTCAGCCCTATCCCACTCTGTGTTTTGCTAACTAATATTTTATTTCTAAGCTGTCTTTGCTGTACTATAAAAAGAAAACAAAATGTAATGCTATAGCTGCAGGTGAAAATAACTATATGTGTCCAGATCTCCTGTGATCACAAAGCATGATAAACTTCTTAGAGGCAAAGTTTAAAACATCCAGTGGGTTTAGATTTCATGATTAAATTTTGAAGCCAAATATTTTTATTTCCTGTGAAATTTTAGTGTCCTTTAGAGTTGGAGCATGTTTGTTTTGCTTAAAGCAACTTTCTCTTTGATTGTTGAAGCATTTCATTCACTCTATAACATGTTATACCAAATCTACATACTTTATGTTTTCCTTTTTTTTTTTTTTTTTTTCTGAGAACAGTCACCAGAAATTGTGTTCTCAAGTGCCAGGAGAACAAGGGCATTGATCTCTCCAGTTGGAGTTTTAGGCCACCTTCTCCTTGTCACTCTCAGCTGTAATTTAAGATATCAGCTTTAAATTATTTAGCGGTTTATAAGTATAAATAATTTACCAGTCAACCACTAAGGCGACAGCCCATTAATCAGCCCATGAACATGTGCACTGGTGTCATGCTGCTGTGGTCTGCATTGCGCTGAGTCCTGTTGAGGTCCACGTGCTCAGAGCCACTCTACCCCCCCACCCCCACTCAGATGTGACCTGTTTTGCTTGTGGATTGAATTAATTGGGGCTCAAATTGAGAGGTGCACCCAAGAACTCTAACCTTCAGAGGTGGAACCAAACTTTGTTGCGGGGGCAGTTGCAGTCGTGGCTTTTCTGATGCTGACTTCTTATAACTGTTCTGTGACATCACCCAAGGAGATATGTGGAGAAAATAGATGAAGGAATAACATCTTACAAGATAGGTGTGATTTTTGAAATAAAGGATGTGTGGTAATGTTGAATGTTTATTTTTATCTTCTTGTCTAGGTAGTTGGTTTTGAAGCCGTGACTGGATATTTTTTCAGGAGCTACATTTCCTTTCTTCATCCAGATGTTCTAATGACAACATGGTAGTTTCTTTCATAACCTTTGGGCATTTTGTTTATAATTCAAGTTATTGATGGGCTTTCTTTTTTTTTTTTTTTACCATAAGGTTAGTACTATCCTAAGTCTCATTAGCCTTCTAAGGACGTACATCACCTTCCTATAAAAATAATGACTTATGTTAATTTTAAATGCATTCAAAAATTGTACAACAGAATGATGAGGTTATTCTTTTGGTAAAACTGTAGACTCTCTACATAAGGGTAACTGGTCCCCAAGCTACTGTGTGGTTATGCAGACCCGTCTTTGGGGTGGGTATTAGGACACAGAGAAGAAAAGTATGGGCAGCGCCGGTACCACCCTGATTGTCTCTAACTGCTCCGTGTTTCCAGTTTCTGCCTCCTTCTCTCTGAAGGCACAAGGTAAGACCCAAAGTTCTGCTCTGCCCTCCCCCATAACGGTGCACATCAACCCTGCCTCAGCTCTGGGTATTCCCAAGAGAAGGTGCCCCCTGGCACAGCCCGACCCCTCTCTGCCATGCTGCGTCCTTGCAAGTCCGAGTTTCACTCTGGCCTGAGAAGGACATTCCTTCCCCAGCTCCAAGTTTCATTTAACAACCTGGACCAGAGATTGCATAGTTCCTGTCCAAACTCTGTCAACGCTGTCATGAATTCAGCCCCTTTAACTTTTGCTGAGGCAGTTACAGAGGCTAGTTTCAAGGTGGTGTCCACAGTTCATAGTGAAATTTTATTGGGACTATTTTCCAAGCAGGAACATGAACCCTCTACTTGGGGCATCTCTCCCCGGACTTCATGTTACATTCAGCCTTGCCCTGGCTCATGTAATCCTCGCTAAACAGAAGCTCTTGACCCAAGCTCGCCACAGACCTAAACCCTAATCTACAGAGTTCATCTGCCTTTTTTCAACCAGTATCCAGACTTAATAACCTGCCCTTTGCCTAACACAGATCCACGCAACTGTCATTTGATGAGGGTGTATTATGTGCCAAGCGCTGAGGAAATTGTTTGCAGACATTTTACCACTTAATTCCCCTCATAACACAAACGTGTTAGCCGGCATGCTGTAGATTACTGAACAAAGCAGTAAGAGAGTGAGAGTCCAATTTAGGCCTGTCTGACTCCAAAGCTCACACCCTGTGTATACTCTACTTTGTGATCTCTAATCCAGTCTAAACACTGACAAACCTCGCTGGCTGACTTCTATCTGAAATGAATCCCCATCGCTCCCACTTTACTCTGAATGTCCCTCTATTCCATTCTCCAATGGAACCACTCCTTTTAGTCAAACGTGACAACACTAGCCTTAAAATGCCCTGCTCTCTGAAATCTGGTAATAATTATTGCATTAATCTAGTAGTCACCTATTTTATTTACATGAGTCCTGATATGGAAGAAGTCAGGTGATGTTCTGCTCCCCCTCTGCTTCAATCTAGTATAATTTGGAGAAAGAATATGTGTTTCCCATCGAATTCTAAATTAGACCATAGAGCAAATTGCTTTCCTGGGTTCTTTAACTCCAAAATGCAGTTCGTGGCTCCTGCAGCCTATAACCAAGAGCCTCAGGTTCTTGTTTCCCTGGTGTGGGCACTGCCCCTTAAGATGTTACCTTGTGTCAAACTTCTCCCCAAACTTTTCAAGTAAAGGGGGGAAATGAGAACCACGTGTGAAAACACACTAAGGATCCTTGGCCTCTCCAACAGAAGGATTTCTTATGGCCCATTTTTCATGTTAACTTCTTCAACCCCTTCTGTCTCCTGATACTCTTTGTATTTTTCTTCTCACTGAACTTTTTTGTGAGTCCCTACTCTCTCTCCATCGCTGGCTGCCTCTGGAAACCATGCCCATCTACTTTATTAAGCGTTGCATGTCCCATGTCTCTTTGTATTGACTCGTCCTATGCCCTCTCTGCACAGAGCCCAGGTTTCTCAGGCAAACCACTGCCAAACCACTGCCACCCACCGTTCATGGGTTTTCCTGTATAAAATCAAGCATCCATATAAGAGAGAAATTACATTGTGCCTCCAGAAGACCCTTCTTCACACATAATGGTCAATCAATTATTTGCTGAACGAAGAAACACCTTTTCTTGTACTTGCCATTAACTTGGGCATGTAATTAAAAATAATCTGGATTGTATGTAAGGATATACAATCCCTCCAACTAGCCTATACCGCCCCTAAATAAGCCACTTTACACTCACTTTGAAACTTCCATAACATAGCAGACGCAGGGCCAAGCAAAGTAAGTTATTTAGATATTTACCGAATTAATTGTACTCAGCATACAGTTCCAATCACCTACTACAATGAGGGAGTCCAGAGAATCAGCACAGAAAATGTAAATATGCACAAGGCACACTCATGCTGTACCTTTCTGTATGGGAGGCTCACCCACTCCCCACGTCTACGACCTGGGGAAGTTCTGGCTCTATTAAAGATTAATCTTAAACTTCAGTCCACCAGCAAATCTTTCTCTAGACTTAACTCCAAGCCAATGACTGTACCACCTTCATTTCTCTGAATCCATTGCCCACACAGCATCTGGCACAGAATTGCCACTCAGGAGGTATTTGTTCAATTCATTTAAGTAACAATTCTGCACTTAAGTTCACTGTAGTGAATAAAAGCACAACAGTCTTATCCAAAGGAAAAACAATAATGATCAGTTGTTTATTTCTTAGGAGGAAATGATAGCAAAGCAATCATTACCCTTGGTCAAAGCAGACATTAAATATTTTTTTAAAAAATATTTTGTTTTGTTCTTTCATTATGATACGTCTCAGGTTTTTTCTAATTAATCATTGGCATAGTATTACATATTCAGCAAATGTGGGACACTCATCCTGAATAGTAGTAAGAAAATATGACTTATCAATAAAATAAATGTTTTCCTGTCTGGATGACATATTGCTATGTAATAGAGTAGCCAGGGACAAAACTCTTGGCATGTAAGGAAAATTATGAGGAGGGTTATAATATATAAAAATGACAAAACAGGCAGTTACAGGACCAAGACTGGATGTGCGCTCAATGTGAGGTAAAAAGTTACACCCAACAAAAAGACAAATATCTTAGGAATGTCTTCATTTTTAGTATTTGTGACTTTCATTCAAACAAATGAAGAATTACCTCTGGAAAATGCATTTGATAGAGGAGCATTATTGTCACTAATTGCTAAAAAAGCCTGGACCTTTCAATATCAAACTGTATTGTGCAGTGCTCAGGAATACATCATTTTACTGGGAGAGGATTCATACGACTCAGAGAAAGTATATGTTTGAAATGGTGTTTCCAGCAGCCTGAGTTCTCCTACAGCTGTCAGGCTCCTTGTGTACATCTTGTTGGCTGTGGAATAACAATTTCTAAATGGTCAACTCTCAGAACTATTCTAACAGGGGTGCACAGGACCCCAAGAATACCCACTTTAGTCCTGGGCACAGTGCTTTAAACGCAGCTCTATGTGAAGACATGTAATTTTTTTACGGAAATTTTTCTCTTAATGGACAGCCATAGTCTAAATATCCAGTTGGAATATTTTCTAGACAGTTTTTCTCCTCATTCTTTAGAATATTTTCACTAGCTCTTAGCAGCAGTGAAGGTAAAGGGGATGAACCTAAAACGTCAACTTTGTTCACCATTAGGAGATTTCATAAAACTTGCAGACATTTTTAAAATGTGGAAATTTGATATGTGAGGTTTATTAATGATCATAAATATAGGTAATTGAAAATTGGTAATTTTGTATAATGGATATCACATAGCCTCATTAATCTTGGAAATCAGTTTGAAATCGTGAGAACTATGGATTACAGAGTCTTGGAATAGAAAGTAATCTCAATGTAAAGAGGACACTGAAATCAGAAACCTCAGGAGATCTAGAGCTAGAACCTAAATTTCCATTTTTTAGTACAGAGTTATTTAAACTACTAAGAACACATTCAATTCATTTTGGGAAAAGCATAGGAATATTTAGAAAGATATTTAATTTTGTTCAAAAGTGATCTCTTCACAAAAAGTCAGTCCAGTACTTGCAATTACATTTATGCCCATTAATTCCCCTCACAATCATGTTTATAAAAATACTCTGATGGGTGAACATCACCAGAGACAGGCAGAGTTGTCACAAATTCCATGTCACTGGCATCAAACTAATGAGATTTTGACAGAACCATGAACACATGATTCCTCATGCCATTCAGCAATGATACAATATGTATAAATTACCTTTATTCTTTGGCAAAACTAAGCAGTCAACAAAAAGTGTCCCATGCAATGTACTGAATGAACCCGTCCCCCAAGCTAACAGTAATTCTAACAGTTCTTTCAATTTTATTGAACAAGTTTAATGAATTTCTCATTGTTTCAGTGAGCAAGATTGGATGGTATTTCAATAGTATAGCTTCAGATTTTAATAATGCAGTGCAAGGGTTATGATACCAAAATATTAGCATATGAAACCCAGAAACTATGGAAAATAGCAGAATGTGCAGTGACTGATTTTACTTTGAAAAACAGGGAGTCAAAAATATTTTCCCTGCACTTTTAGAACCTAACTCTTTTACAAAATTCATAAGCTTTACAAACCTACTATTATTTTAAAATATTTCCATCTTCCAGTAGGCATTACCCATATTTTATGAATGGTAAAAGGCATGCAAAGTTAAACCATTTACATAAGGACCTCAAATTCTACTTTGAACAAGGTGAAGAGGAAGATACAGCTATCTGTCTACACATATACGCATATCACATGCATGTATATATAAGCAAATAAATAAAAATTATATTAGAAATTTCCAAAATATAAAAAGTGAATTAAAGGATATGTTTGCCAAAGATTGATGAAGCATATACATCTAGAGAATATACTAATTTTTCATTGGATTTGAATTTCTGTAAAAAAATTATACCATTTATTTTCCTTAGGGCACATGAATAAGTAAATTATATAACTTGAAAGTGAAAACACTCCTTCAAAACAGGAAAGCATTTTGTTTTACACTTTAGCAGAATGTGTTGGGTTTGGAGGCCTGGGGAGAAAAAGCACAAACTAGACTACAATGAATACATGTCAAAGTGTATACGCAACATATGAAAATGAGCAGATATATATAAACAAAAAATAGTGTTTTAAATGAAGTTATATTCTCTTGGGCATTTTGAAACCTATAGGGACCATGTTCATAACAGAAATGTTAACCTACCTGGAAGGTAAAATCAGAAAAGAATTTAGGAGAAAATGTAAAGTTGAAATGGAGGCAAATACTATCAAGTGTGTTTCCTGTTGTTGTAAAGATACATGTTGACATTGAAGAGCCAGGATGAATGTAACCATGAAAGAAAACCAAAATAGAAAACTGTTCCCTATGTGTCTGCCGTGAATCTAGAGACTGGCAAAGGATAAGGATAAACTGTCCTTAATTTAAATAAGATATCCGTATCTTCCATGAGGGAATTAAGTTCCTTAGGTGTGTAGTGCATTAAAAAAAATACTCAGGGACTTCCCTGGCAGTCCAGTGGTGAGAACTCCATGCTTTTACTGCCGAGGGCCCAGGTTCGATCCCTGGTTGGGGAACTAGGATCCCAAAACCCGCACGGGGTGGCAAAAATAAATAAATAAAGTAAGTAAATTTTAAGAATATTCAAATTTTAATGAGGTTCTAACATTATTCAGAGACAGAGTGAAAGTGAGTGAGCAAGCTGAACAGAGAGAGAGGGAGGAAGGAAGGAAGGAAGGAAGGAAGGAAGGAAGGTAGGAAGGAGGGAAGGAAGGAAGGAAGGAAAGAAGGAAGGAAGGAAGGAAGGAAGGAGGGAAGGAAGGAAGGGAGGGAGGAGGAAGGAAGGAAGGAAGGAAAGAAGGAAGGAAGGAAGGAAGGAAGGAAAGAAGGAAGGAAGGAAGGAGGGAAGGAAGGAAGGGAGGGAGGAGGAAGGAAGGAAGGAAGGAAAGAAGGAAGGAAGGAAAGAGGGAGGGAGGAGGAAGGAAGGAAGGAAGGAAGGTAGGAAGGAGGGAAGGAAGGAAGGAAAGAAGGAAGGAAGGAGGGAAGGAAGGAAGGAAGGAAAGAAGGAAGGAAGGAGGGAAGGAAGGAAGGAAAGAAGGAAGGAAGGAAATGGCTTCATAAAGCTTACAATTAATTTTTAAAATTCAAGAATCAGGCTTTTGAGAAAAAGATATTGTTAGAAATCAGAGGTTTGGGAACATATTATTTGAGGAAAAAAAATTAGGGAATTTTAAAAACCTGATAGCAAAAGCTGAAAAAATGAAAACATCCTAATTTTCACCTTTGAGCTTAGACTGGCCCTCTGGATAGAGGGGAAATGGTCTTAATACTGAACTTAGAGTTTTTTCTCTTTCTCAATAAAGGATGAAATTTTTGTCATACTTAGGTCGGCTTGTGGCCTTTATCGGCTAAGCTTTTCTTAGAATACACATTCTCCAGCCTACCTTTGTGACCTCCAGGCAGAGTCAATGCATCAGGGTGAAGCTGCATCATTCATAAGGATGAAGCTACATCATTCATAGAACATACAAATGGAGAATGGCCCAAAGTGCATGTTATTCATCGCAGTAGTGTGTGACAAGAAGTAGCAGTCAAGTTCATGTTAGGAAATATTTATAAACAGAGTAAATTCTCTTCACCAAGAACTCATATGTATTAGTGAGCAATTACAAGAAATTTTTGAGCATCCCTAGAAAACAATATGTGTGTATAAGAAGTAATAAGGATTTTGAAAGAAATGAATATTTATAACTGTTATCTGTTGTTCTTCAAGAGATTGATAGCATAAATTCAGAATGACACACATGATCTGTTTGCCTTTCATAAAATTGCAGTCTCTTTTTAGATATATGATATTAACTAAATGTAATAAAAATCCCTTTCAATCTTAGAATCAGCTCCTTGCTGACCTACAGAGGGAACAAGGAATTCAGCCTCAGAGTCACTAGGCCCTTAGACCTTGCTCGGTCAGGGCTGATGGATGGAGATTCTTTGTGTGGTTCACAGCAGGACTCAACTGGCTAAGACTAACCAGCCCTATCCCAGAGTCCGATGCAGGCAGTAAAGTGCTTCATACAGAGACAGGCTTCCTAATGTACCCCCAAAAAGAATTATCTCAAAAGAGTGTGAAATGGTGGGAAGAGTAGAGATAATCATCGCTGACTTCATTTTCATCTTGTACCAGATGAAAAAAGGTCCTTGTGGATTTAGCCTTCGAATGGACATGGTCCCAGAGGGAACCTTCCAGTCTTGCAGACCTGGCCTAATTGCAAAACCTCTGTGTCTGCCAGTGCCCAGCAGAAACAGCTGGCTTAGAGAGTGTAACCCAACGGGTGCTTACAAAAGCCATTTTGCAAAGGTGTGGGCAAAGCTGAGGGAACTGGAATGGTGAAGCATCTGGGACCAACAATAGCCAATAGACATGACCATGCTTGGGCCTGGAGGCTCAAGGGGAGGATGCAATTTACTTGGAACCCAGAGAAAACTGACCCAAGAAAGAGCCATGAGATTCAACTGCAGTCACTGCCAGTCCCTGCTGAGCTAGATAGGGGCAGGAATAATTCCCCAGACCACTCTCTATACTCCTGCTGCTGCCTCCCACTGGTCAAACACAAAGTATTATGTCACTCTCCCCCAGGACTTTTTCATTATTCTTGTAATAAAATCTAAAAATACAAATCTCTTTCAAGGCTCTACATAAACAAGTGTCTACTTTTCCAACCTCACTTAATACAACCCATCCCTCTTGTTCACTGTATTGTAACTGCATTTAACTTTCTTGAAGTTTCTGGAACAGGCCAAACTACTGTTTGGGGGTCTTGGCTGGATATGCTGTTTTGTGTGCCTGAAGCACAGCTCCCCCAGAATCTAGTGTAGTTGGCTTCTTTTCTTCCAAACATCCTCTTGGGGAAGCCAGATCCCACCTGCAACCTAAATGGATGTGCCCTACTTGGGTCCAACCACTCCCGCTGAGTTAGTGTCTTCTTGCACTGGAATTCTCTCATTTGTCTGTTATTTATTGTCTTCACTAGAATATTAGCTCCCTAAGAGCAGGGACTTTGCCTGTATTGTCTACCAATATTTCTCCAGAGTTTAGAACATGATAGGAGCTCAACAAACATCTGTTGAGTGAATGCATGTGTATAAAACTGAAGAAAGGTATATTCTAACTAATTTGCCTAATGAGACATGCCTACAAGCACTCAAAATCCAAGGCTTTAAAAAAAATTCTATCAGATAGAACCTTTAAATTGTTACCTCCCTTTACTTACTAGGTTTGAAATAAAAGCCTAGACTCTTGAGAGGATTAAAAGTATGTAAATTTAGTTCTTGTACTTAAAATATTTAAACTCAGTAGAGGAATGAGTAATTTACATATAACACCAGACCGAATACACGTGCAATAAGAGGTATTGTGTAAGAAAGTGTTAAATAGCTTTTAAAAATGCAAATATGTCATTTGAATAGAAATTTGGAGGAAGTTTATTTGAGGTAGACATTGAAAATAGTAAAGATTTTAACAAGTGGGAATGGAGGGCGGGAGGCATAAAAACACAAGTGTGAGCTGAGATGAAATATGAAAAGTCATGGTCCATATTTGGGAAGAATGAGTAATACAGTTTTACTGGACAATAATAAAGCTTAATATATTTGTGGGCTGGTTTTCATGAACCACAAATTACATAATTTAATCTCAATTCTTTAACAAGAATTATTATTATAACCATTTTATAGATGAGGAATCTTTAGAACAGAGATTAATTTACCCACCCAAAGCCATATAATTATGAAGTTGTAGAACTAGGGATTTGAACTAATGCAGTTTGAATGAAGAGCATTATTTAAAAATAAACCAGAGAAGTAGACAGAGGCATAAGAAAGAAAATTCTTGAAAGCAAAACTGCAGATTTGACGCTTAATCTAGAAAGTGATAGAGAATCGAGCATGTTTTTGAGTAACATTTATATGGAAACAATATAAAATAACATCATATTATATGTTATATATACATATAATTTATATATGTAATAGGTATGCATATATGCCATATATACATATAATTTATACACATATGTATGAAATACATGAAGAGACAAAGGAAATGCAGCTAAAAGTTAACATTATTTATCTATTAGTATAAATTAGTATATAAATCGGGAAATTTTTAATCTTCTTTTACTACCTGAATTCACTGGAATTTTTACAATTTCAACATACATAATTTTAATGATCAGAAAAATAAAATTTATAGTTTACCATTAATGTCTAGAACTGCATCTATGAAGGTCTAAGGTAGGTTAGCCTTCAAGGTAGTGGGAACAATGTGATGGACTACAGAGCAATCATGGAATTCAAATAAGAAAAAGTGGATGGGATATCCTTCAAAAAGAGAGTCAACGTGTAAAGGCAAATGGCCTCCTTTACTAAGTGAACAGACACATGGCTCTGATACCCTAAGAAAACAAGTTGATAATTCACAGCTTATTTTATTTTGCCAGAGCTTCAGTTCTTCTTTACATAGAAACACACTTCTATTTTTGTAGAGAAAGTTGGAGGAGAATTAGGAATCCATATACAATTTTTACACATAATAACTTTTCTTTTTAAAAAAGGTAGAATTGTTTTCTTTATTCCACACAATTGACTTGCATATACTGTATTTTATTTTTTTTAAATGTGGTAAGAACACTGAAGATCTACCTTTGTAACAAAACTTTAAGTGTACAACACAGTTTTGTTAACTATAGGCATGATATACAGCAGATATCTGGACCTGATTCATCTTGTATAACTGAAACTTTATAAACTTCTCAAGAATTGATTTATCACATATATGAAGGCATCAATTTTAAAGCTTAATTGAACCAAACACCAAACAATCATTAGGTATATAGCATGTTTCTCTTTACCATCACCATTCAGTCATGATCAGAGTCATTTTAACCAGAAGGATTAATGATATAAGTAGGATGAAAACCTTCCCTTCCTGCAAGTGTGAAGCATATTTTCCTTGCTGTTGATGGATAAGTCTACTTTTTTATTATTGATAAAGTTGTTTGTTGCTTTTTTTTTTTACATTGGCAGGAGGCTTTTATTACAGGGGCAAACATACCTTACTAAGAATAGCTGCTACTGAACATTTACTATGTGCCAAACACTGTTTTAAGCACTTTGTAGGTATTACATAATTCAATTTTTACAAAATAATCCTATTATTATCCTGGTTCCACAGATGAGGAAACTGAGGCACAGATAGGTTAAGTAACTTGCTGAAGGTCACGCAGGCAGTGAGTGGTAAAGCTGAGATTCAGAGCCAGGCAGCCTGCCTAAAACTGAAAAATCGATCATAGAAATATAAGTACGTCATTTAGAGACAAGGAATATAAGGACCAGTAAGAGTCAACTCATTGCAAGAATTGAAAGCAGTTGGCTCTGGGGAGCAGGAATTGATAAAGTTTTGAAAAGATCACAATGGTGAAAATTTCTCTGTGTGAAACAATTTAAAATACTGCAACAAACTAGAAGGAAGAAATTAAATATTTTCAATATAACCACGTGGACAATCACTGAAAATTTTATAGTATGTCCTTCCTGTCTTTTGCTAAAAAAAGTATGTATTTGCTATCATAAAATATATATAATTTTCCTGTCTGACTTTTAATTTAACATTATAAAATAAAATTTTCCCATATTATAACTAAAGCAATAGCTAGCTCACATTCTACCATATGGAAGTACCATAATTTATTTAACTATGTCCCTATTATTCAACACCTAATTGTAATCTTCAATCATATCTTTATGAATAAATTTATTTTCCCATTTGCCTCTAGTGATATTTGTGAGATATTTAGTAAATTTTATTTTTTGATTATGAAGGCCATGCATTCTTCATTATATAAAAATTAGATAGCATGTAAACATTTTTGAAATCACAAATACTTATGCCAATATGTATTGAACAAATGCCAACTATTGTCCACATTTTGCTCCATTGCTCTTTTTATTATTACAAACATGGCATATTTTGCATTCAACAGCATATTTTAAATATCAATAAGTGTGTCCATGTTATTGTTCTTAATAGTTCATCATATGGATTCATCATAATTTAATCAGTCCAGTGTTGGTGGGCCAGTACATATAGCAATTCTGTGTAGATATCCTTGCCCTACATTGTTGTGCCTTTCTCACATTTTCTTGTAAAAGTGAAATTCCAGAGTATGTACTGTAAATGATTTATCATACACATTGTCAAATTGCCCTGCAATAGCCTCATTAGGGTACTGGCATGCTACTTTTCCCATACTCTTTCCTAGTATCACCAATTTTTTAAAATCTTCATTCGTCTGAAAGATAGAAAAGTTATGTATATGTGTTTCATTTCATTTGCATATAATTAGGGCTAAATTTTTTATTATTTATTATCTTCACGTTATTTCTAAATTAATTATTCATGTATGTTGATATTGTCAATTTCTATAGAGATGCTTACTGTTATTCTTATGGACTTGAAATTAGTTTTTGTATTTCAAGGACATTAAACCTTTTTAATATATTTTTGTGTGTGAGAAAGAATATATTCCACACACGTACTTTTTGCCTTTTAACTTTAATAACCCAAAACTTTAATTTTTATGTACTCAAGTTAATACTTTCATTTATAGATTCACCTTGGTTGTGTGCTTAGGAAGACCTAAGCATGTAATTAAATTACATTAACATTCACATATTTTTTTAGTTTTTATGATTTATCCTTACACTTAAATACTTATTCCATTTGCTATCATTTTTTGCTTTAATATAGGTGCTTCAACATTTGTTTATTTGCTTGTTTAGTCTTGAAATGATAGACTCATCTACCAGCTTGTAATTCTTCTTCCATTCGATAGCTAACATTTCCCAAATCTCTAGGAGTATCTTTGTTATGGTAAAGCTAAGGCCAGAGATAATGAGTTGACAGCCTACTTTTAAGAAGTAACCAATTTATGAACAGTTTGCGGGGAGCACAGATTCGTCATAACAATTATACTGTAAACATGGCTTTATCTCAGCAATTGCGTTTGAACAGGATCTTAATTACACATAATGTTCTGATAGGAATAAATGAAGTTGTAGGCATTTCAGGTAGAAGAAAGAGATTGTCTTTTATAGTCTCCTTCTGTTTCAATTTTAAGGCACACCAGTATTTCTAATGTAATTTAATTTATTGACATCAAGAATGGAAGTTTTCTGGTTTTAGAATCATGGCACTATAATATGCTATCTCTGCCTCAAGATATTCCATCTGTGTTTATATTCACATATATATTCATTACATAAATGCTAAAGGAATGGGAACTTGTCCAGTCTCATATTTTTTAAACATAGATCATTGTGCCTTAAAAAAAGTTATCCCAAGAATTCTGAGAACGTATTTGGCTGTTTCTTTTCATTTGTCTTTCATTGTTATAAAGTTTGACTTTCATTTAGTCCCCAAAACTTTCTTATTTCCTTAGTATATAGGGTTCAAAATGAGAAATTCAGAGTAAGGACTATCTTGGGCCACTAACCCTAAGTTGGCTATAAAATCTTCTGAGTCTTCTTCATGATTAAAATGTACTGGCTGTAAAATTACAAGGCGACGAAGAAGCTATGCTGACAACTGCAGAAAGTATTTCATGAGGGGGAAAAAAAAAACTCATCATTTTTCACAAGCTGATTCTCTTTTGCTCAGACTTATATTGTAAGCTTGCATTGTCCTCATACCCAATGATGAATGTATGTTGATGCCTCTTTCTCCTTTAAAAAATACATTTCCCTCTGAGTTCTGTTTGTCACAAGTGTTGAGACACGCAGCTGTCTATCTGCAGTGGTTCTGCATACTTGTATGTTGAAGAACGCGTTCCAGTAAATGTTTTTATAAACCAACAGTACTGTCTGTTCCTTTGTTCCTGACTCAATTCCTGAGTCTTCTTAACTTTTAAGGAATTATTACTTCTGCTTATGACTAATGAAAAACAGCAATCCAAACATGGCTTGGAAATTAGAACGTAAAGCTAAGGAATATTGTCATTTTAATACTCTAAAATTTGAAATACTCTGTCACTAGTTGTTGCAAGGACAGTATTTCTAAAATGAATAATACTGGGGTTGGCGGGGGGAGGGCAACAAGGCACAGATGTTCTGTAACAAAGCGTGAGGGGAAATAAAAGTGCATGACTGTGCACACTTTCAAGGAATGAGGAAAATCAGCAAGCCAAATCCAAACTGTGCTAAATATCAATATCTTGTCCTGTTGAGACTCAGTAAGCAGAGTTTCAGTTAAAATGTGTGGCAAAGGCTTGCATGCATAGACTGCAATGAGGGAGAGCGTTGTAATTTAAACTTGGTGAAATGTAATATGATGCCCGCGGAGGTAACAAGAAAGCATTTTAGGATTCTTGTTTGTAGGTCACAGAAATCAACCTTGGGTCATGGTTGTCTTAAGCAAAATGGGAAACCAGTTGAAGGGATACAGGGGACTTGGATAATGCACAGGAAACTGGATCCAGACTTGGGTAACAGACAGAATACATGTGGAGTACAGGCAATGTGAATCCAGAAAAGTTGAGTGGCAAGAGCAGTGGTCTGCACTGGTGCTGCAGGGTCCATGCCACCCAACTGTCCCCTCCCACTCACCCCTTACCCCAGGGCCTCAAGTGCCCATCAACCCCCATCTCCTTCCCTGCTCAGCTCATGCTCACATTCTTGACAGTAGTTACTTCACATCTTCTCTATTCTCCTGAGCTCAACGATGCTGCAAGAGTTCTAACCAACTGTACAGTCTGAAGGAACACAGTCCACACAAAACCAATCTCAATTCTGGCACCAATTGCAAGTTCAAGGAGTTTCCAAGATACCTTGATTTTTGATAATTCTCTAGAAGAACTCACGGAACTCACTTAAAGCAGATATACTCATGGTTATGTTTTATTACAGGGAAAAAAGAAAGAGATTAAACTCAGCCAACAGAAGAATCACATAGGGCAGAGTCTAGGGAAATACCAAATGCAGAGCTTCCATTTTCCTCTCATGTGGATTCAGGGCACTACTTCCCCAGCACTGATGTGAGGAGATTTGCATGGAGTGTTGCCAACCAGGGAAACTCACCTGACCCTCTATGTTAAGAGCTTTTATAAGGGTTCCATCACATAGGCATGAATGATCTATCACTTGATTGCCCATAGGGTTGATCTCACTTTCCAGGATAACCCACAGTCCTCATCTTAATCAAATTGGTGGTCTTTCTGGTGTTGCCAGCCCCTTCCCTAAATCATATTGTTAGACTATCGAGTGTGACCCAAGGTCTCAAGGCAAATAAAGACATGCCTCTCAGGCATGACATTTCAAGGGTTTAGAGATCACCACCCAAAAGCCAACAGCAAAGGTCAGACCTCTTTTGGGGCAAGGCTAAATTCTTTACTGCACAGATGTTGTCTTTGAACTTAGTTTCAGCAGTTGTCCTCATTTTCTATTTCACAGAGATGACAGAAGCAATAAGAGAGTAGGGTTTTCACACTTGATCTCACCAAATAGACCCCATTACCTGCATCTGCACACACCCTGCTTTTGTTACCTCCTGTTACGATGGGTGAGGATCTTTCCTCTTGCCGAAAATTAATCTCTGTCCCTGTGCTTTGAACTTTACCCCCCTTCCAAAAATCCTCCAGGAACATCATTCTTATCAGAAATGCTTTCTCTTCCTTGAAGTTCAGCCTTTCTCTCTGTACAAATACTTTTCATTGACATGTAAATATGCTCAAGAGTCTTTCAACATAAAAAAAACATTTCTCCAATACTCACTCCCATCTTCATCTCGCACCTTCAGCTGCTGACTGTTTCCACTTAGGCTGCTTTCCCAAAAGTCACTGAGACTTCCTTATCCTAAATCTAGTGGCACTTCCCAGTTTTATCAATGCAATCTCTTAAAAATATCTGAAACAATTTTCAAATTCTAGAAATACTGTCTTACCTGGTTTTCTAGAAAATGCTCTCTCTTAATTCCCTGACTCTTTCTTTTCAGATCTGTGGTCCTCCCCTCTCTGAGCATCCCTCAGATGCTGGAGTTCCTCTAGCAACTACTCTGGACACTCCACTGCCCCTCTCTGTCCTGGGCATTCTCCTCTGTCTGGACAGCTTCTATTCACCTCTAACCTCCAGCTCTTCAAAATCTCCCAAGCTCAGGTAGCTACTTTCTTCTTGAACCTCTCTTCTTGGAGGACAGATAAGCTCCTCAAACTCAACTCACTGTCCCTGTTCTCTCCTCTGACATGCACGCCAAGTCTGTTGCTCTTTTAATGCACCTCCCTTAAATATTGGTTCCTGAACTTAGTTGCCCACAGCAGAAACATAAGAATCCTAGTTGCTTATGCCCTCTCCCTACACAGAAAAGTTTTCATCTCATCCTGGAGAATCTGAGCCTTTGAAATATGTTGCAGACTCATCTTCATCCCTAAGCCCATCATCCTAGTTCAGTTCTGCATTTGGTATCTGGTACTACAACAGCAATCTCTTGTAGTTACCTGCTACCTGCCATCTATCTTACCTTCTCAGTTCTTTTTCCCATCAGCCATGGTTACTTCTCTAAAATACAAAACTACTCATATAATCTTCTCCTTTTTCTTCTTTTGATGAGTCTGCCTAAAGGTTTATCAGTTTTGTTTATCTTTTCAAAGAACCAGCTTTTAATTTCATTGATCTTTTGTATTGTTTTCTTCGTCTCTATTTAATTTATTTCTGCTCTGATCATTATGAATTTTTTCCTTCTACTAACTTTGAGTTTTGTTTGTTCTTCTTTCTCTAGTTGCTTTAGTTGTAAGGTTAAGCTGTTTACTTGAGATTTTTTCTTGTTTCCTGAGGCAGGATTGTATTGCTATTAACTTCCCTCTTAGAACTGCTTTTGCTGCATCCCAGAGGTTTTGGGTCGTCGTGTTTTCATTGTCATTTGTCTCTAGGTATTTTTTGATTTCCTCTTTGGTTTCTTCAGTGATCCACTACTTATATAGTCTTGCTGCTTTATTTCTTCAATGATTTCAGTGACATTTCCTTTAGGATAAATTCCAAACTCCTTAGTGTGTCCTAAAACACCTTTGTTCCTCTTCAGTGTCTTCCATCCCACCTTGAGCTTCTTGCTGTGTTTACCCACCACCTCCCCAGCCTTCGAATAGCCCATGCTCTCTCTCCAGGCCTTTCCATGTGCCTGCCTCTCACCATTCAACCTTCAGGGCTAGACTTTGAGGTCAGTTCTTCTGGAAGCAGCCTCCACTTTCTGAGACTGGTTTAAGCTATGTGCTCACAAAGCTCTAAATTATTCTGTCAGTCTTTATTTTCTCTCTGGTAGTTGACGGTTGAATTGTCTGTCTAGTCTTCTAGATTGGATGCTTTGAGGTGATAGAGCCTCTGTCTCTCTTGATCACTGTTGTATTTCCATCACCTAGTAGGTGCTTGACAACATAGTAGGTTGATGAGGAGGTGAATGGCCAGAAATTTGAGACTGGAAATAAATGTTGAGGATTAGCTGTGAAGGAATCTGTATGCCAGGCTACTGGCTTGTCCATGAAGCTTTTAAAAAGGAAAATAACATAATGAGAACTTACATTTTCAAAATGGCCACAATGTCAGATCTAAACAGCACATATATCCATTTTTTTCATCTCTCTTCTGCCGTTTTTGCTGGATTACTTATTAAAAAGTGCCTTTTACTTTTATTCCTTTAGTTACAGAGATTCCAGTTACAGTCCATGCACGTATGCTTTCCTTTGGCAGGATTTATGTAGGAATAGCTTATATTAGTCTTTGCATTAATAACTGGAGCTTTATCTTACATCAGAGTTTACAAAGCACTTTCACTTGAAAATTTCATTACATAATTGAGGCAGTTCTGTGAATACCCATTTTGTGGGTGAAGGAAGCGAGGATCAGAGAGTTTAGAGGCATGCTAGCCATAGCAAAAATGCTAATGGAAATGAATTTTGTTCAGACACACACTTTATTAAGTTGACCTGTATGAAAATGGTTGAATATTGACAATTCCATATGGTTCAGCCTAATACATCTTGAAATAGTTAAGTGACAACACAAGACAGGATACACATAATCAATTGTCAAACTGAGTGACAAATATAATAAATGCTATGGACTGACAATAATTACATCAAGTCAGGATGAGTATAGAAAAGACTGAGTTATCAATCTTTCCTCCATGACTATCTCCTTTATCTACTCTCCGCCTTAGGGCAGTGCCAACATTTCCTTCGTGTCAGGTGTATGTCTCCACTTGACAATGCTGTGGTAATCCCGAGACTTGATACAATACATGGAAGCCTGTATCTCCCCATCCATACCTTTACCATGGTCTTTCTCCCATTGTTCCCATATTAGCATCTCTACATTTCTCTGGACCACATCCTTCTCTTTCTTTTCCTGGGCCAGCTGTGAGACCAAGACCAATGGAAGCTCCCTTGAAGTCATTAATGCAACAGTTTCCCTTTTGAAAATGCCTACAACTTTTATAATTCAAGCATAACATATCAACCAGCAGTAGAATCATGGTATATATATATATATACACCTCTTCATTGTAGTACAATGCATGGAGAAATGCACACAGTATAAATCTACAACTCAATAAATTTCACAAAGTTGGCATACCCATGTAAACATACTCAGAGAAGGAAACAAAATATGGGCAATAATCCAGAAATTCCTTCATGCCTCCTCCCAGCCATCTACCTGAGAGAGACCTATCACCATCATGGAATTTTGCCTTTTTTGGACCTTATATAGATGGGATCATACGGTATGTACTCTACTGTGCAGGATTTTTTTTTTTTTCTCAACAGTTTGTGAGATTTATTCTCCCTATTATGCATTACAGTGGTTCACTCGTTTTTATTGTTTTAGGGTATTCCATTAAATAAAACAACTGGCTTGTTTTCAGTTTACGGCTGTTAGGAATCTTGATGTTGTTAATATCCTTGTACATGTATTCTGCTGCACAAAGTGTGTGCATTTCTGTTCGGCGTATAACTAGCAGTGGTGGGCATAATTTCTGCTTCAACAGTTAATGCCAACAGTTCTTCCAAAGCATTTAAAATAATTTATATTCTTCTTCCCCAACAGTTAGTATTGCTGTCTTATTAACATAGAGAAATTCCCATGAAAGTGTAATACTATCTCATTGTGTTTTTAGTTTGTAATTTGCTAAAATGAATGAAGGAGAGCAACTTCAAATGTTTATTAGCTATTTTGATACCATCTTTCAAAAATTCCAACTTAAGCCTTTTCTTTTAACAAAAATATCTTTTTCCTGTCAATTTTTAGGAGTCATATATTCTGAACACAAGTCCTTCGTCAGATACATGTATTGTTAGTGTTTTCAGTCACTCCATATTTTTTCACTCTCTTATTGGTATATTTTGAAGAATTGAATTTATTATTATGATTATTATTATTTTATTATTTTTTTTTTTTTTTGCGGTACGCGGGCCTCTCACTGTTGTGGCCTCTCCCGTTGCGGAGCACAGGCTCCGGACACGAAGGCTCAGTGGCCATGGCTCACGGGCCCAGCCACTCCGCGGCATGTGGGATCTTCCTGGACCGGGGCACGAACCCGTGTCCCCTGCATCGGCAGGCGGACTCTCAACCACTGCGCCACCAGGGAAGCCCTATTATTTTTAATATAGCCTGGCTTACCCAGCTTTTCCTTATGGTTAATAGTAATTGTATCTTGCATAGGAAATTTTTGTCTATCCTCAAGACTTTCTCATGTTATTTTCTATAAGCTTTTTAAATTTTTAACTTTCATAATTAGATCCATGTCCATTTAGAGTTAATTTGTGTATGTGGTGTGAGACAAGGTCAGTATTCATTTTTCCTACATGAATAGCAAATGGACTTACTAACATTTATTGAGAAGACTGTCAGAGCTTTACCCACTATTCTGGAAAGTCAAATTTTCATAAAATATATGTCCATATACATTGATAGATATGTTTCTGAATCTTTATTCTATTCTATTGGTCTATTTATACATATTTAAGCTAATATCATACTGTCTTAACTATCACTTATTTATATATGGAAGTGAAATCTTTAAACTTTGTTCTTTCTCATGACTGCCTTAGGTGTTCTTGGCCATGTGCATGTCCATATAAATTTTAAAATCATCTTTAGCAAAAAAACCCCACTAAAACCCTTGCCAGGATTTCCTTTGGGATTTTACTAAACCAAATGACTATGGAAAGTATTAACATTTTTATAATATTGACTCTTTCAATCCACGCACAATAATTTTCTCAATATTCTATAGGATTTTTGTGCCATACTTAAATTTTGATAGATTCATTTTTAGACATTTGGTGTTTCTTAGTATTAAGGTAAATAACATCATTTTAAAAAATATTTCAACTGGCTGATTTCTGGTATAGAGAAATACAACCGATTTTTATACACTGGCCATATACCCAGTGACTTTACCAAATGCACATGATAAGACATATGGGTTGTAGATTTTAAAATTTTCTGTAAACATGATCATGCCATCTGCAAATATTCATTTTTATTTTATTTTTCAAATCTATGCCTTTCTCTTGCCAATTGCTCTGCATAGAACCTCCAACACAATGTTGAATAGAGGTGGTGATAATGAGCATTTCTGTCTCTTCCCCAACTTAATTTGGGGAAAGCAGTTAATATTCTAACATTAAGTGTAATATTTGTTTTTTCACATACCCTGTATGGGATTAGGTTTTCCCTCTTTCAGTTTTGTTACATTGTCAGTTTTGTTAAATTGTAATTTTCTAAGAATATGTCTGGTTCATGTGCATAATCAAACATACTGGCATATGGTTGTTAATGATATTTTACATTATCACTTTAATACCTGCAAGATCTTTAGTGATAGCCTTTTTTTTCATTCTGATATTGGTAGTTTGTGCCCTCTATTTTTTAAATTTAATAATCTCAATACGATTTTGTCAACTTATTAGTTTTCAAAAATCTAAGTGTGGCTCTATTAAGTTTCCTTAATACTGTTTTAGAATTTCTCCATTTGTACTCTTACCTTATTTTTCCTTCTAAATTCTTTGCATTCAATTTATCATTCTTTGGCTAATTTCTTAAATGACTATTCATATACTTGATTTTTACCTTTCTTCTTTTCTAGCATATGTATTTAGGATAAATATTTTTCTTGTAGGTATGGCTTTATTTGCATCTCACAAGTTTAATATGTTTCTCCTCCTTTTTCTTTTTCTACTCCTCCTCCCCTCCTTCTTCTTCTCCTTCTTCTTCCTCTTCTTCTTCTTCTTATTGTTGTTATTATCCAGTTAAAAGCATCTTCAAATTTTCATTTTGATTATTTCCTAGACCTATGTTCTATTTAAAAGTTGACAAATATTTTTAGAATTCTTTACGTAGTTTTATTTTTTTATTGAGTTCTAGTTAATTCTACTATTGTCAGAGAATATACCACCATATAATTTTAATCCTTGTGTATTTATCGAGTCTTTGCTTATGGTCAATTATAGAAAAGATTCTATGTTCAATTGCAAACTATCTCTAGAAGTTGTTATTCTCAGTGTTCTAAGTATGTTGATTAGGTGCATTTCATCAATCATATTATTTATGTCCTCCATTTCCTTACCAAATTGCGTGAGTAGTTCTGCCAGTTAATGAGAATAGTGTGTAAAAACTTTCCACAATATTATAGATGATATATTTGTCCTTTTAGTTCTTTCATTTATTCTTTCATATATTTTAAACCCTCATTATCAGTGCATACAATGTTAGAATTACTATCTCCTGGTGAATTAAACCATGAGTCAGGAATAATGTTTCTTTCACTAACGTCTAATCAATCTCATGTCAGTACATCTGATTGGTCTCATATCAGGCTTTTTATGGATAACGGTTTCAGAGTACATATTTTTGTACATTTAAAGTGTAAATCTTGCAGGCAGCATTTAGTTGCTTTTAATCCAGTTTGGCAATATTTAATTTTAATTTCGAATTGTTTAGTTTAGTTATGCTTAATTTAATTATTTACATATTCCAGTGTAAGTCTGTTATTCTCTGTTAGTTTTTTATTTGTCCCATCTGTTGTGTTCTGTTTTCTCTATTTCCTCCTTTAAAAAAAATTAGTCATGCATTTAGTTATTTATTTTAATATACTTTATTTTTTTGAACAGTTTTATGTTCACAGCAAAATTGAGAGGAATGTACAGAGTCCCCCATATACCCTCTGCCCCACACATGCATCACCTCCCCCTTTATCAACACCCCACCAGTGTGGTGCATGTGTTACAATTAATAAACTATCAACACCCAAAGACTACCATTTACATTGGGGTTCGCTCTTGGTGATGTACATTCTATGGGTTTGGACACGTATCCATCATTATGGTTTTATGCAGAATAGTTCATGGCCTTAAAAATCCTCTGTTCCCTGCATACTCAACCCCCATTCCCCACTAACTCGCAGCAGCCATTGATCTTTTTATTGTCTCTATAGCTACCTCTTCCAGAATTTCATATAGGTTGAATCGCAGTACTTACCCCTTCCATATTGTCTTCTTTCACTTAGTGAAAGTGCCCTTAAATTTCCTTTATGCCTTCTTATGACTTGATATTCATTTCTTTTTAGCACTGAATAATATTTCATTGTCTAGATGTACAAATGTTTACTTATTCGTTCACCTACTGAAGAACATCTTGGTTCCTTCCAAGTTTTAGCAGTTATGAGTAAAGCCACTGTAAACATCAGTATGCAGGGCTTTTCGACTCATTTGGCTAACTATCAAGGAGCAGCACTGCTGGATCATATGGCAAGAGTGTGTTATTTTTGTTAGAAACTGCCAAACAATCTTCCAAAGTAGGTGTACCATTTTGTATTCTCTCCATCAGTGAATGAGAATTCCTTTTGCTCTACATTCTCACCAACTTTTGGTGTTATCAGTATTTTTGATTATGGCCATTCTACTAGGTATATGGTGGTATCTAATTATTGTTTGAATTTGCAATTCCCTAATGACTTATGATGTTAAATGTCTTTTTGTACATTACTTGCCATCTCTATATGTTCTACAGTGAGGTGTCTGTTATGCCTTTGGTCCACTTTTTTAATTGAGTTCTTCATTTTCCTACTCTTGAATTTTAAGAATTCTTTGAATATTTTAGTTAACAATCCTTTATGAGATGTGTTATTTGCAAATATTTTCCCCTAGTCTGTTGCTTTTCTTCTTTCTTTTGTCCTTCACAGAGCTGAAGTCTTTAATTTTAATGAAGTCCAGCTTGTAAATTATTTTTTTCATGAATTATACCTTTTGTATTGTATCTAAAAAATCATCACTATACCCAAAGTCCTCCAAGTTTTATTCTCTAGAAGTTTTATAGTTATATATTTTACATTTAGGTCTGTTATTCATTTTGAGTTAACTTTGGTAAGGGTGTAAAGTCCATGTCTAGATTCTTTTTTTCTTTTCTTTTCTTTTTTCTTTTTTTTTGCATGTGGACCTTTAGTTATTCCACACCCTTTGCTGAAAAGACTATCTTATCTCCACTGTATTGCCTTTGCTTCTTTGTTTAAGATCAGTTGACCAAATTTATGTAGGTCTATTTTTTGGCTCTCTATTATGTTCCATTGATCTATTTGTCTAGTCTTTTCCTTCAATATTGAGTGGGATTTTTAGGGTCTTTTGCCTTCCCATGTAGATGTTAGAATATATTTATTCTTATCCACAAAATCATTTGCTGGAATTTTGATTGGTATTGCATTAAATCTATAAATCAATTTGGGAATAGCCAACATTGAACAATATTGAGTCTTCCTATGAGCATGGACTATCTCTTCATTTATTTAGTTCTACTTTGATTCCTTTCATCAGAGTTTTGTAGCTTTTCTCATATAGTTCTTTACATATTTTGTTAGATATATACCTAAGTATTTCATTTTTTCAATGTAATGTGCTAATATAAATGGTAATGTATTTTAACTTTAAATTCCACTTGTTCATTGCCAATATAGAGGAAAATGATTGACTTTTCTATATTAATCTTGTATCCTGCAAACATGCTGAAATCACTTATTAGTTACAGAATTTTTTTGTTGAGTATTTCAATTTTTCTAAAATAAAAGGCAGTTTTATTTCCTCCATCCGATCAATATATCTTTTATTGCCTTTTCTTGTCTTATTGCATCAGCTAATGATGTATTTATTTTTAAGCATTCCTCTGTCTCTTTCTATAAGGTGTTAATTATAAGCTCCTTACCATGTTTTCTTATTGTTCTAAATACATGAAAAATTGTCTTTGAAATATTGCAGTCTATCTTGAATTAGAGTTTTTCCAACTTAGGATAGTGTAGACTTTCCACATGTTAATGCAATTTATCCCTTCCTACCATTTGTGTTTTTAAATTATTTATTATAATTGTAACTGTATATTAAACCAGAGAAACTGTTATTGTTATTTTTCACAGAAAACATTTATTTAGACTTACCACAAGTTTTACCTTTAATTTCTTCTTGTATTTCCATGTCTCCATCTGAGATTGTTTTTGCTCTGCATAAAGACATTTTTTAATTAATTTTTTTGGAGTGTAGTTGCTTTACAATGTTGTGTTAGTTGCTACTGTACAGCAAAATGAATCAGCTATACATATACATATATCCCCTCTTTTTTTGGATTTCCTTCCCATTTAGGTCACCACAGTGCATTACGTAGAGTTCCCTCTACTATAAAATATATTCTCATTGGTTATCTATTTTATACATAGTATCAATAGTGTATATGTGTCAATCCCAATCTCCCAATTCCTCCCACCCCAATCCTTTCCCCTTGGTATCCATACATTTGTTATCTACCTCTGTGTCTCTGTGCTTTGCCAATAAGATCATCTATACCATTTTTCTAGTTTCCACATATATGCGTTAATATGTGATATTTGTTTTTCTCTTTCTGACTTACTTCACTCAGTATGAGAGTCTCTAGAGCTATCCACATCTCTACAAATGACCCAGTTTTATTCCTTTTTATAACTGAGAAATATTCCATTGTATATATGTACCACATCTTCTTTATCCATTCCTCTTTTGATGGACATTTAGGTTGCTTCCATATCCTGGCTATTGTAAATAGTGCTGCTGTGAACTTTGGGGTGCATGTGTCTTTTTGGATTATGGTTTTCTCTGGATATATGCCCAGTCATGGGATTGCTGGGTCATATGGTAGCTCTATTTTTAGTTTTTTAAGGAACTTCCATACTGTTTTCCATAGTGGCTGCATCAATTTACATTCTCATCAACAGTGCATGAGGGTTCCCTTTTCTCCACACCCTCTCCAGCATTCATGGTTTGTAGAGTTTTTGACAATGGCCATTCTGACTGGTGTGAGGTGATACCGTAGTTTTGATTTGCATTTCTCTAATTAGTGATGTTGAGCATCTTTTCATGTGCTTGTTGGTCATCTGTGTGTCTTCTTTGAAGAAATGTCTATCTAGGTCTTCCACCCATTTTTTGATTGGGTTGTCTGTTTTTTTGGTATTGAGCTGCATGAGCTGTTCTTATATTTTTGAGATTAATCCTTTGTCAGTTGCTTTGTTTGCAAACATTTTCTCCTATTCTGAGGGTTGTCTTTTCATCTTATTTATGGTTTCCTTTGCTAGGCAAAAGTTTTAAGTTTAATTAGGTCCCATTTGTTTATTTTTATTTTCATTACTCTAGGAGGTGGGTCATAAAAGATCATAAAGATTTTTTTAACATTTTTTGTCATTTTGTTCAGATCTACTGGTTTAAAAAAACTGTTTTTCTTCTTCTGAAAATGGTTTAATTTCACCTTTATTTTATTATTATTATTTTTAGTACAGGGCCTCTCACTGTTATGGCCTCTCCTGTTGCGGAGCACAGTCTCCGGATGCACAGGCCCAGTGGCCATGGCTCATGGGCCCAGCCACTCCGCAGCATGTGGGATCTTTCCGGCCCAGGTCACGAACCCGTGTCCCTGGCATCGATAGGCGGACTCTCAACCACTGTGCCACCAGGGAAGCCCCACCTTTATTTTTGAAGTAGATTTTGTCCAGTTATAGAATTTTAGATTAAATTGTATTTTTAAAATTTTTGAAAATTATCATTTAATTGTCTTCTAGATTTAGCCTTTAAGTTGAGAAGCTAGCTTTTAGTTTTATTGTTTCTCTTTTGAAGGTTATCTTTCTTTTCCTTCATTTGGATACTTTTAAAGTTTATTTGGCTCTCAACAGCTTTACTATGATTTTTATTTTTTTTTAATAATCTGGTTTAGGCTTTGAACTGCTTTTATATTCTATTCTTAAATCATTTAATTGATTTTTAAAATTTCCCCAAAATCATCCCTTAAATGTTACTCTGTCAAATTTTGTCTCTCCTTTTTTCTGGGACTCCAATTACATAAGCATTTTCATGTTCCTTAAATTTCTTATCCTAATTTAAATATTTTCATAGGCTTTTTTCTCAGTTGTCTTATAGTCCAATATTCTCTACTAACTATTTCAATTAATTAATCTTCATTTCAGCAGTGTTTTGTCTGTTATTAAGATCATTTCTTAAGTTTTAATTTCATTCTTCCTTTTTTAGAGTTTACTTTTGATTCTTTGTAAAGGTCCCATTTTCCTTTTGAAATTTTCCATCTAGCCATGCATTTTTATTATATTAAGTATAGTATTTTATCATCTGTGTCTAATAACACCAATATCTAGATTATCTGTGGATATACTTCCATTGCATTTTTTTCTTTATTTTGGCCTCATCTCTTGGTATGTCCAATAATTTCTGAAGAAATTTGTTGGAGAACTTGATATTAAATATGGCATAGTCTTGGAATGAATGTTCTTTCCCCAGAGAACATTTGTTTCTTCTTTGGGAGTCTGTTAGCATAGAAACATTTTACTTTAGTCCAGTTTGGGTTTGATCGAATTTGACCCTGAAGTTAGTCTTTGTGAGTCCTGGTTCATTTTCAAGCCAGTCTTACATCTAAGTGTAGTCCTTCAATGGTTCCAATAAAAGTCTGGTTTGCTTTTTAGTACCCTTCCCTTGGAAGCCCCTGAACTCCAATTTTTGTCTCCCCAGCACTGTGAGACTACCAAAACCTGTGATCACTTTCTTGTCATGCGGCCATCACTTGTAAACAGGTAAATGTTTTGAAAAAAAAAGCAGTATGGGATGTTGCATCCATGCCTCCTTGGAATCCTGATTTCTCAACCTTGACCACAATGATTCATTTTGAAATATGCTATTTTGTCAGCTCCATGGGACTACTTGAAACTTTGCTCAGTGCCTGAACTTCTTAGCTGCTACTTTATCTTGAATGCTCCATCTGTCAGCTCATTTTGTCTATGAAGCAGATGCCTCCAGAGAAAAGGCAGAGCCAAGGTTGACTCACTTGACTGGACTTCCCTTTCCAAGATTTCAGCCCCTCAAGTCTTGGCTGCCTGGTAGCTCTCTGAGTCCACACTTTATCCAGATTTTCTAGTTATTCTTGGCAGTAGGGTTAATCCGATCTTAGCCAGGATCTAGCACATCTTTGCCAGAAGTGGTTTCTAAATCTTAGAGTCACAAGAGAGCTTAGATATCATCACCTTCTGTGCCCTTCATGAACTTCTAACCTATATCTTTTCAATACCTATCAGTCTTGGAATGAATATTTTATGATAGAAAGCATACCTAGCTTCAAATACTGGCTCATCATTTCCTAACTATGTGACCTCTTACATGTTACCTAAATTAAGATTCAGTTTCCTCATCTTTAAGTTAGGGATGATAATACAAAGGGAGTACCACATAGTTCTGTTTTAAAATTAAATCTGATAATGTACATGAATTGATTTAAAAATTCTCTCAATAGGCTTTCTAATATGAACTTCTATTCTCAGCTTTTCTGATTTTGTTTGGGTATTATAGAGTTGTAAATGTCATAAAAAATCATCAGTATATTTTAATATATAATAATCATGTAATATTTGAGATATACTCACCAAAATTATTTTTATATAAAATTATCATTTAAATGAGCATCCTATATTTTATCTGGCCAACTTATACTAATTTAGACTGGAATTGACTTTTTCATTGCCATATTTGTGTCTAACCCCAACCCCTGCCCATCTTCCCAAGTTTCTACTGAAATCTTTCTTTTCTTGTGATTCTTTCCCAACTTTCTGAATTTTATGTAATGGCATATTAATTGTTACTATCTAATTAACATTTTGTCCCTGATCTTAACTATTGTCCAAACTGCCCATCTAACTGTATTGTGAACTTTTGTATATAGACACCAAAACATATTTCTATTTCATTTCCCATGATCTTTCTGGGACAGTGTAGATGCTTAATTTATGTTTGGTTTTTAGCCAAATTTAGCTTTTTAAACTTTTCATGTCAGTCTTTTACCACTACTAAACACAGACACACACAGACACACACACACACACACACACACACACACACAAACACACCTACGCTCCTTAGTGGCCCAAAAGGTGAAATTAAAAATCCTTGGTAAGAGTAGCCTTTCAGAATCAATACTTCCTACTGAGACTCAAAATTAAGCTTCGCTCTCACCTGCTCTCTTGCCTCTGTCTAAAAATATGTTGTCTGATACAGTAGCCGCTGGTCACCTGTGACTATTGAGCCCTTGAGACACAGCTAGTCTGAACCGAGATGTATGTAAGTGTAGAATACACATGGGATTTCAAAGACTTTGTATCATCCTCCCCCCAAAAAGATGTAAAAAGGTCATTAATATTGTTTTATATGGATTACATCCCAAAATAATGAAATTAATTTCAGCTCTGTTTTTTATATGACTACATAAAAATACATCATTACACACATGGCTTACATTGTATTTCTGTCAGTGTTTTGGAGATGGTCTTGGGCTCTTTCTCATAGGCCAGAGAGCATAAATTCACTGCCAGCTCATCTCCTGCCCATTTATGGATACAAAGATGAAAGTGGTGTGTCTATGAAGCAGTCCCTGAAACCCCATGGAGGATTCTTGTCTCCCGCTCTGTGTTCCTGGAGAGTGTTATAAAGAAGTCTAACAAACACAGTGTTATAGGTGAGGAAGTCATGGGTGCATATTTGCTTACACAGCTAGGCTGAGGTTTTCAGTAGATGAATAAATGGTTTAATAATTCTGATTGATTAATTAATTGTTACTTAGTTGTTTGTTACTGTTTTTAAAAAAAATTTATATTGGAGTATAGTTGATTCACAATGTTGTGTTAGTTTCAGGTGTACAACAAAGTGATTCAGTTTTATATATATATATATATATATATGTATATGTATATACATATATATATATATATATATGTGTGTGTGTATATCTATTCTTTTTTCAGATTCTTTTCTCATACAGGTTATTACAGAATATTGAGTGGAGTTCCCTGTGCTATACAGTAGGTCATTTTTGATTATCTATTTATATATATATAGTAGTGTGTATATGTTAATCCCAAACTCTTAATTTATCCCCCCAACCTTTCCCCTTTGGTAACCATACATTTGTTTTCTATGTCTGTGAGTCTAATTCTATTTTGTAAATAAGTTCATTTGTATCTTTTCTTTTAGATTCCACATATAAGTGTTATATGATACTTGTCTTTGTCTGGCTTACTTCACTTAGTATGATAATCTCTAGGTCCATCCATGTTGCTGCAAATAGCATTATTTCATTCTTTTATATGGCTGAGTAATAATATTCCATTGTGTGTGTGTGTGTATATATATATATCACATCTTCTTTATCCATTCCTCTGTTGATGGGTATTTAGGTTGCTTCCATGTCTTGGCTATTGTAAATAGTATTGAAACAGTTCCCTGCTGTGTTCCCCTTCCCTGGAATTAGTGTACTTTGCTTTCAGTGTTAGCTTCTTCACTTTATGTTGGCTTCCAGCCTGAACTATGAAGGGTGTTTTCCTGCACCTGTGCCTAAAAACCTGTGGCACATCCCATAGCCTCTGCTCAATCAAGTTCCTCAGTATAAAATGCTCCATTGCATGTAGCCCCTCCTAACACTTAGATGGTCTAAATTACAAGGACAGCACTTGTTGCCCTTCTATATTAGTATCTCCTGGGCTGCAGCTCCTGGGCCATATTCTTTCATTCTTCATGCTTCTAACTTCTGCATCAACACATTTATCCCCTCCTCCCTCACACACAGACATACACATATTACATTCCAATCTATGAGACACAGCCATATTAGTGATCGATTACAGGGTCATTCAACTTTCAATTATTTCATAGAAAATTTTAACTTGGTCCTTTGGAAATTTAACCTATTTATTTGTTTATTTATTTAGTTGTTTGTTTATTTATTTTCTCTTACTCTGGACATTTGTCTAATAGACGTGCTTTAAAAATCAAGTGGGATAATAAAGAATGCATTTTTATTAGTGAAGCAAATGAATAAGTATTGTGAGAAATCAACTTGTAAATAAAGCATTCAAAATTCCAACTAGCTGTTTATATGTACATTAACCATTTGCTTTGTTTTTCATCTTGAAATGAGCTTATTTCATGTCCTCACTATATAGGTCCAAGGAAGGAATAAGGATGTAAGTACATGTAAAATGAGACTTAGCCCTTGCTTTCTGTAAGGTAAAGATTAATTGTAAAGATTATGATTTAACTGGGGAGAGAGGGCAGTGATAAATGAAAACAATAAATGTCAGTAGCTGGAATGGACTGGGTGTTCCAGAAAAAAGTGCTCAGAGCACAAACAGGGTAGAAGAGGAAGCCTCTTCCAGCTGGAATTTTTCCTAAAGGCTTGGTGAAGGATTGGGGTTTGAGTGGGGTGTTAATGTACAATTGAAGAAGGCATCCTAGGGAGGGGAGTGGTAGGCAAAAGAGGTGTGGAAGCGGAAGATCACCAAAGACGTCCAATTAAGAGCACAGTATGACTGGGATGGAATGCGTGTACAGAGATGCAAAAGGACTTAGGGATGGAGGGATCAGATTATGAACTTCCTTGGAATGTAAGATTTAGGAGTTGAATCACCCTGTGAGCAGGCAATGGAGAATGACTGAACAGTGTTGATCAAGAATGTGATATAAAGGAGAGAATGGGTAGGATGGATTGACAGGAGCAAGGCAGGAGTTGTAGGAAGCTGTTAGACCTGGAGGTCAGCTGGTTCTATCCAGTGTGGCAAGAGAAACAGGGAATGTAGACAGTGAGCACAGGATTGCATCTGGGACACAGTGGGAACTTAGTAATTCAGTCACACTTCCTTTCAAGATTCATTGCGTCAATATTTGTGGAACAGACACAAATTGAATTAATAATCAGTAAAAAATCTTTGAAAAATCAACAGTTGAATGAAGAATATTCAAGTACAATATTCTGTGTGTAACAGAAACTCCCAAACTGCTTTTAGAACAAATGAATGAAAGAATGCCTGAGTGGCTCTCCAGGAATCTATGGTGTCTGAAACTTCAAGGATGATTTTGTACAAAGACAATATTCAGTGTACAGATTCATTCTGATTTGAGGACATTTTTTCTTCCCCCCTGAGTGCAAATTGAAGGTGGCCAGATCTGTAGGCATAAACGGGATGTTTTATCCAGGGAGACTGCATTCATACCTTTAACCTTTCTATCTCAAATGAAAGTATGCAAAGAATCGAATCTTTAAAAGAATTCCTGGTTTGTAAATCCAGTCTGCTGATTTCACAAGTTTCAAAAAATCAATGGGACCAAAGGGCTCCTGTCCAGATCAAAACTCAAGTCAGTTCCAGCTTCCCTGGGAACCACAGAGAGGGATGTCCTCCTGCCTGTTTGGTATTCCACACGTGCTGATCAACCAGGAAGCAGTTAGAGGTGCTGTCCACTAGCTTACAGTTCGTATGGATACTTTATCACCCTTTTGGACCTTTCTTCCCACTGTGAAAAAGGCATATGGCATTTCATTATGGTAATGGAGCATGAGAGACACAAATAAAGCACTTGGATCATACTGGATACCTGTGAGAAGAGAATATTTTTAAATATCGGTAGGTGGTTCCCTAACATAGGTAATTGAGTTTCAACATGTTTCTCCTTTGAGCCTTTCCATGGAGTGTTCTGTCATACAATTAAGGAAGGTGGGGAGTAAGTGAAACCTTTTAAGGAAGTATTGTCTTCCTGAGCTTGATCCTTTAAAAAAGTACTTTCTTAACTTGATTAATGCTCCCTTTTATAGCAATCTTTTTTTTTTAACTCACAAAGAAGCAAACCCCATTTTTAGAGAAGTAGCAAAGTTGTTAACGCTCCCACTTAAAGTAAGTGACATAGATATTTCACAAAAGAGCAGAGGACTTGTTCAAGGTGGTGTGCACAGGGATGACATGGGCGCCCCTCCGTGTGCATTAGGACAAATCGCTCTCTTGGTAATTCTAAACATGTGCCAGTTATAACCTCTCTCCTGAAAAAGGATTTTCTTCCCTCTCTTTATTGTACTCATATGCCTTTCAGTGCAGGCTTACTTTACCTTTCATCTACATTAAGAATAGTTGGTGCTAAGGGATGCATTTAAAATGGGGGATTTTTTTTTCCTCTTGCTTTCCCTGAATTAATAAATCTGTAGATAAAGTTCTAAAAAAAAGTCGAATATGGGACTACGGGCCCCAGGCACTGCCACAGTCTCTTGTTTTGATTTTCTAGTACTTGTTTTCTCTCAGACCTCCCAGTGAACGGGGGAGCTACCAAAGGTGAGCCTTATATGATACTAATGCACCAGAAGACATTGTTCACCGTAGCATGAGATTAGACATGAGGCCAGGTCCATTCTTTTTTTTTAGCTTGATGGAGATATAATTGTCATATAACTTTGTGCAAGTTTAAGGTGTACAACGTGTTGATTTGATGTACTCATATATTGTAAGATGGTTCCCAGGATCCGTTCTTGACCTATCTCGTTCAGGGAGCTAAAGAAATACCGAGAGTTTGTAACAGTAGCTGTAGAGCTAGAATGGACATCAATTCAGTGCACAATTCCTGCAGATGATGACATCCAAGCGCTGAGGGCTCGCCTGAGTCTCCAAAGGTCGGACAGCTTGTTCGGAACAGGCAGAGACAAGAATGTGGCTCTAGGCTTGGCCACACAGTCTGTAGCACCCGGGTCTCTGTGCCACTTTGCTGGGTCTCACAGTGGCCGTCCATTTCACTGACTCAGAAGACGGCAGTCAGGCTCCTACACCAGGCTGTCCAAGTTCCACAAGGGAAGCATTTTCCCAAGTGGACAAAGGGCTAATTTCCATTCAAGGTTTAACAACAGTAGTGCCTTAGGAAACATGCTTAAAAATATGCACTTTACTCTGCTCATTTGGAAGAAAATAATTCTATTTGTCCCAAAATGTTTGGAAAGACATCTTTTCAATAAATTCATGGCAAAATGTTCCATGTACTTCCATGGGATGGCAAGGAGGTATTTTAAATAATCCAGCCCTTCATTCATTTATTGATGTATTTATTCATTTATCCATTCAATCAATAAATGTTTACAGAGTTCTCGTAATGTGGAGAGAATAATAAAACAGTCAAAAATCCCTGCACTCGTGAACTCATATTGCAGTGAAGTGAAGACAGACAATAAGTTTAAAAAAAAAAAAGGGAATTATAGAGCATATTCAAGGGTGAAAAATGTTCTAAAGAAAGAAAAGCAAGGAAGGGGAAGAGAACCTGTCTTAAGAGTGAGGGGGGGGCTTAGGCAATGAAGATGTCATAATTTCACCAAAGACATAAATGGGATAATACTGCCAGTCATTGTAAGAAGCACTGTATATATTTTATCTCATTTATACCTCCCCAAACCTAGGAAGTAGGTTCTATTTTACCTCATTTTGGGGCTATGAGGTTCAGAGAGGTTTGGTGACTTGCTCAAGGTCACACAGCTAAAATATAGAGGCACCAGAAATGTGCACCCAGGTTGATCACTAGGCAGCCTTCTTGTTAACACAGTATCATAATTTTATATTCAGCAAGGCATCGTTTATTACCAGACAATATGTTGTGTGTATGTGTGTGTGTCTAAGAGTTTGAGGTAGAATTTGAAATTCACTCTAATATGTTAAGAAAAGAAAGGTATAAGCGATCATCCAAAGATATTTTAATAAGAAAAATAAAATAAGCTAAATTTGCTTTATCTGATTCCTATGAGAAATAGTATCAAAGGTAAGGCTGATATTGTCTCTTGCCACTGAGACATTAAGTAATCAAACAAGGAGCACGCACACTCCTGTTCAGCATCTCGGCATGTGGAAAATCACCATGTTTTGTCCCTCTAAAACAGAAGGTAGCAGCCAGGATGTCTGTGCAAGGGATGCAAGGAACAAAAAGGCATCTCCTGGAGAGGAACACAATGAGGAAATAGTTCAAGAGCTACTCTACTATCTTTTGCGTTGTGAGGAATGTTCACATAAAATTGCTTGCCAGGTAGTTCTCAAAAAAAAAAAAATTCTTAAGTCCCGATGGGTGAATATCAATTCTGTGTGACTGAGTTTGGGGAGCCCTATCCTTCTACATTCCATATGCTGAAAAATCACACTTGCATGAAGACTACATCAGAGAAAATAGTGCACTTTGGGATCTTTGAAGCAGCAACATCCAATTTCTACACCAACCATCTTTCCTCACTTAAACTTGCCTCTCTCCCTGTGATTATTTCATATGTACATCCTCTCAATTAGATCATTAAAGGCATTAATTTATTCTTTAATCCGTGTATGTTTGATTGCTTGGCTTTTCTTTTCTTTTTTTTTTTTTTTCCCAAAAAAAATCAAGCTAAAAGCTAGGGTCTGCATCCCAAATGCAAATTAAGTGTCCTGGAGGAGACACTGCAGTCAGATGTCTATGAAGGTAGAGGGTTTGATTGCCTGTGTCCGGGTAGCAGGGTTTATGATGCACAGTGAGGGATGGTCTTCTGCAAGCTGATTGTGCTTCAGACCCTGGGTTGAAACGGCAGCTGTGCTGGGCCCTCTGTGGGGATGCCAGTGACCCCCCAGCACACACTGAGGGTGCTGCTGCATCTGCTGTCACTATTCAAGTCACTTCCTACAACATTTGGCAGGCAGCGCCCGGGCAGCGGGGAATGACGGAGGTGGGGGGAACGACCCCGTCGGCCATGGTGCAATTGACATCTGATTGATGAATGCAGCACATTGTGGAAACGACCCATTAGTAGTGGAGCTCGGACAGTGAAAGAGTTGAGAAGCACTTGTCTGTGAATAAAAAGCTTGGAAACACTCTGCTTTTTAAGAGGAGGAGAAAACTATTTTCTATGTATTTCTCTGTTAAAAATAAAAATGCAAAGACAATATTTTCATATCGAGAAAACTAAACAAAAGGAAAACAGCTTTAAGTTATTCAGAGGGGAAATGAATCGAGAGTTCCCAATTAGACTGAAATACTTAAAGCATTAGCATTGTTGGTCCTTACTTCTTCATGCACAGTAAAATAAAATTAAATAAAAATTGCTATGAGATCAAGGCTGACTTAGAAAAAGAACAAATTCTTTTAGTTGGAAAGTTAAATAAACTTAATTATTTTTCACCTGGAGAAAGGTTGTTTTTTTTAAAATCCAAGGTTAAAAAATCATCACAGTAATTTTGACTTGTGTTTATTTTTATTCCTTATTTAAATATAGTAATGAATATCCCCTTACCACATGGTCTTACACCCTCATTTATTCCTTTTTTTTTTTTTGGCTGATATTGAATCAAACAATTGAAATCTTCCAAATTTGCTTTTCCCGTAGAATGTGTGTTATCATTCACTGCTGGAAAGGAGAATCCATTCTGATATTGATTATGTTGTGCTAGGTTTTAGATTTTTCCATAAATGTGTAAAGGCTGTAAACACCAGGAATTCCCAATGGTTTAACAGAATCATTCCTCCTCTGACCACATAATTGCTAAATTGTGCATGTCAAATGGCTTCAGGATATTCTGTCCCCTTTCCAGCAGGTTATCAAGGAAAAGTTGCTGGAGAATGGTGTTGTTTGTGTGTCCTTTAAGTCAGGAACTCAAAGGTCAGTAGTTGCCAAAAGCATTTTCACTGAGTAACTGCTTCTTTTCCCAAGCTCCGTAACATGCTGTCTCACCAGTGATCCTTAGCAGTTATTTCTAAATGTGTGCATTTGGTTTCCAAGCCAAAGCCAACTTTTACACCCAAGCTTTATTACTATTCATCATACGATTGTTGATATCATACATGTTTACTACATGCCTATACGCCACACTGACATGATAATATTGTGTTGTTCTTCTCGTGATTACCTTTGAAGACATTTAGAAAATCAGTGTTTTTTCTCAATGATTTGAATTCCAGTACAAGCAATAATTAACTATGTAGTGGACAATAGTGTTCGGTAGGGTCTCAGAGCCCTTACTTGTAGTGGGATAGAAAGTTCTCTTCTGAATGAGCGTGTTTTTGTCTGATTTCAGTGCTAACTTAGGAGTAAAATGATTCTAGTAATACTTTGTGAGCAATGCTAGAACCGAGCCATTACATCCGTGCAGTGCACAGTTCAGGATCTCTGCTCTTCCTAAGTGTTTTCTCTGAGTCATATGCCTGAGCAGTTGCCATTGGTTGTTATCCTGGTTGAACTGCTATTGCAGGATTAATCTTTAGTTTTGACAGTTAAAACAGTTGCAGCAATTAATTACTAGGGAATAATTTCCCATCCCGAAAGTACAGACGATAAAAACATGTTCATAAATATGCTACGGTTCTTCACTGTTTTCCTCAAAGTACAGCCGAAGACATCTTTGCAACGACAATTCCTAAAACTCACAAACTGCATATTCCTATAAATAAAATAATTGGGGGTGGGGAGGGCAATTTGATTTTTTTTTTCCAGCGGGATGTGAAAACATATTTGACATTCGCTTTTGATCAGAAGTCCGTGATCACATTGTAGAGGTAAACCTCACTACAATCTCAATAAAGTCTTTTTTTCCTTCTTCTTTGCTTAATTGTGGTGATATCATTTCAAGAAATGTAGTTTATGAATGTAAAAGCTGAAAGCACAAAAGAAAACAGTGATGAACATGACGGGACACTATATTTAAAATACAGACAAAGAATTTAAGCATCAGATGAAATCTCACACAGCATCTGAAACAAATGAAAGGAAAACAGCTTGTCATCAAATCTTCATTTTTTTTCCAAAAGTTTGATACATATTTCTTTGGGGAATAGTTTGCAAATGATATATAGAATATGTGAAATACAATTGTAAACAGACATGCAATTTACCTAGGTTACAATCTGTTCCATGATCTTTGTTCATTCTTAAGAAAAAAGACAGGGTACACTACTGGAAACAGGACTGTACCAAAAGAAAGCTGAGATTGAATTATTAGAACTGACATTATTAATATTTTTTTAATATTCCATGGCTTTCTCATGATTCTTTGCATGCCACATCTTTAGCAAACTCCAGTGCCTTAATCATTTTAAGATTTGCTGTGTTCTCAAGAGCTGTTTGCTGGTATGCAAGCATCGTCTCTTTGAATGGCAATAAATATGCATGGCTCAAAAGAAAACCGGAGTCGGAAAAACGTCTGTCTAAAGTATTAACTGCTATATTCAGTGTTTCTTACACTCTTGTTCGCTGAACACATGTTGCCCTCGGGTCTGAAACTGAGCTGGCCTTGGCCTTTTGTGGCACTTTGGTCTCTTTCTTGCACCAAAGGCAGGGCGCGGTGGGAGAGAGGAGAGGGGGAGGGGCAGGGGCCGAAAGGGCAGGAGGGGATGGTGGATGCGCAGGACCCGGAGAAGCTGGACGCGGGCCGCTGGTCCTCGGAGCCTGGGAAAACCCAAGGTAGCGCCCCAGCCTGCGTCCTTCCACCCCGCTTCATCCACACACCGCCCAGAACGGCTACCAGCCACTGACCAGGGCCTGGGCTCGTTTTCTTTCACCCTTTGAGGCTGCACAAGTGCCAGAGCGCTGATTGACACCGCATTTTGAAACTGATTGCACGACATTGTCCGGCACAAGCCATGCAGAAACCGCAGCCCGCTGGTTGTGCACGGGGCCAGGGTCCCAGCAGAGAACATTTCTTTCTAGGTGGTCAGCCGTGGAGCACAGATTCTGACCATTGTTATTGTGTGTGTATCTTGCTACAGAATCGCTGCAGTAGAAATGCAGGATGCGAGGTATGCAGAGGAATGAAAAGGCGAAAGAGCAGCTAGATAGATATTTTTGTCATGGATCTTGGGCTGGCATGGTTTTTAGCATGTAGGGAGACCTCAATTTCAGGAGCACAGTTTAGCAGCCCTTCTCTGTACCTGTGCTGTGTAAGGGTCCAACAAGTCAGTCCTTTTTTATGGAGTTATTACAAGGTATAGTTTGGAGAAGCCATATGCTGATCTTACTTAAATGGAGAAGATTTTTCAAGAAAAAGAAGCGATTGCAGCTGGTAGCTACCGTAGTTTACTATTTTTGAACGGCTCTTTAGTATATGGTATTTTAATTCATCCCACAGCTTCAAATTGGACTTTGACTGTGTACACTGGGATATACTGTATGGTGTTCTGAGTAATGCTGTTTTGCTAAAATTGCAATGTAGATTGATGCTAAAGAGGCAGCTTTGCCATTTCTAAAATCTCAGGCATTTTGTGCAGAATGAAAATGCTGACTGGCCAGCTACCTCTGCAAACATGGGTGCTGTAGATGCATAGAGCCCCCAAACTTCTACTTTTTAAGTGCAGAATGAGCAATTAGTCCCGTTCAGGATGTGATAAAGATACACAGTATTCCCATTATACCAAGAATGCTGATTTTCAGGGGTTTAAAATCAGGCTGGAAAAAGACAGTAGAAAAAAAAAAACTGGTTACCCGATTTTCAGGGATGGACAATCTTATTTTTCTATAAGAAAATTTGAAGTAAAATAATCAAGGCTATTTCCAGGCTAAAGAAATCTGGTGAGTGGACAACATCTACATTCTCTGGATTTCTGGCTGATAAGCTGCATGCGTTTTCTTTTCCATTTTGCACTTGAAGCACAACTTTTGGTGTACCGTTTGTCTGAATCTCACACTCTTCAGGAAGAGGTCTTTGTTGCTCCACGCTAGTAGACCAAGTCAGGCTAAAATTCTTCTGTGCTCTGCATATCAGATGGAAACCCAGCGTTGGAGCTTTCCCACTGGCTCTTTGCTGCGTTAGCTGGTCAGAGTGCCGTTCCCGATATTGGTGGTCACGTTGCGTTGGGTTTCCTTATTCATACTCGGCTAAGCCTAGGAAAACCTGATGCAGCCTAGTCCACCACTGAAAGCAATTAACCTGTAACATGAGCTCTAACATCGCCCCACACTGCAGAGAACCAGCAAAGATTTGTTATTTGGCATAATGACAAGTTTTAATCCTCTCCCAGTAGAGCTCTCTGGGGGATTTTTAGCACATGGACATTACTGAACAGACATGTTCCAACTGCCCTGGTACGATGCACTGGATTTGTTCCAAACATGGAAATTCTACCAAAAATCTAGTGCATAATACAAACAATTGACCATAAAAGATCTATTATAAATTGCATTTTACTCAAAATCTCTATTAAGTAAAGCCTGAGCAGGTCCTAATAATAATATAGACAACCTTTTTGGATGAAAACGTACCATGACTGTTGAGCTACAAAAACTGTCAATGTTTAGAGCATTCTCTGAAAACACTTTCTTATCTTTTTTTTTTTTTTTTTTAAACCGTGGGTCCAGTCCATAACCAGGCCATGGACCATGGCTATATCTCTACCTGCTTTTTAAGTACTCCCTGGCTTTAGCGTCTTTCATTCATTCATTCATTCATTCACTCAGCCATGCCGCAAGTACTGATTGTGTACCTGCTCTGTTTAGAGTTTTGCACTGCATTGCATTTTTAAAATATATTTAAGTATATTAACATTTATTTCCTTCTCCTTTCCCCCCACTCCTGCATTTCATGTGCATTTTCTTCCTCCGCTCCCTACTCAGCATGATCAAGCCAATCTTGCCCCCAAAAGCCACGATTTATTTCTGATAGCTTTCCTTCTTCTGCCAGGTATCTGTTGTTCCAAGTGCTTCCTAATTTAACGTTTATATACGTTAGTCAACCTAGTCAAATTAACGTAGCAAAAACCAACCACGATATAATCGAAGTATTTCACCTATCAGCCCGTTTGCCCCATCACTACCTAGAAAGAGAGGTATCCTTCCTTCTTCCTTTACCTCTTCCTAATTTCTCCACCTTACACCTCTCCAAAAAGACAAAACAAAACTATGTTGACAGTGAAGTAACTCCTCTAACAGAAGAGGAGCTATGGGTTTAATTTGACTTCTGTTTAACTTCTCAGCCAATGAAATATCTGATCAAGTTATTCTGAAGGCTGTTTTCTTAAATGATATATTTTGTTTCTAACTAAATTGTTTTCCTTAGCAATTTGTGTTTCAACTGAAGCACTGACTTGACGTTTCCGCTTTCAAGGGCTAAGACCAAGCTCCCCACATCACAGCATTTTATCAAGAATGAGAACTTGTCAGTCATGTATCTGTAGCGCGACAGTTTAAACTTCATGGAATATTAAAATTAGCAAGAAACCTAGCAAATCTTGATTCACTGACTTTTAAATGAGGGCTGCAGGAACTTATCACCAGCCTAAGCCCTACATCCACCGACCAGCGAAAGAAGGATTAGCACTCAAAGCTTCTAGCATAATCGCTGACTCTCCCGTCACAGTGTGCAATAAAAAGGAAAACACAGAAAGGCAAAAATCCACAGTCACCATCCTGTAAAGGAAGAGTACTTTGAAGAAAGGAAGCACAAAGAGATGACAAGGAAACCAACAGGTAAAATCCTAATGGCACTGAGTGAGATGAAGCCTGAAAGAGCCATGGGATCAGACACAACTGAGCAAAGCAGGATTTCATGCACATGAATTCTGTGCCTTACTCACTGCTTAAACGAACACATGAGACAAACGTCATTACTAACAAGTGCTTCCCCAAGAGGGTTTTTTGAGATGGCCAACACCTATTTGTACTTAGTTAATGTAAGTGGCATTCAAATGTCAGGTTGAGGTCTTTAACTTTACCCATCTTGGATTTAAGTATGATCACGTAGTTGATTAGCACTCTTTTCCATTCATTCAAAAATATATACAATGAAGAAGTTTGCTTACACTGTCAATAATTGGGCTGTCTAACTCCAAACACTGGAGATTTTAAAAAGGTAGCAAAGAAAGAACAAGGTTTGTCTTCCTCTGCCCAGGAAGGTGATACTGTCTAATCCCCTCACCCCAACGAGAGCATGCTGTTTTATTTTCTCTGTGATCGCAAGGATACCGTCCTGGACTCGAGCTGGAATATTTATCCACTTCTCCAAAGGCAACCAGACAGAAAAGTTTCACATCTCCCATGCTTTGAGCCACAGTTGCCAAGGCTGCTGTAACAAGCATGAAGTGAGAAGAACAGGCATGCCTGAGTCCTGAAACCCCAGTTTCCTGATCCCTCTGGCATATTTTGCCAGGCTACAGGCAGAATCAGGTCTTGTACCAACAGTAGCTTCAGAAAGAGAAATGATTCAGCCATTTATAACTTTGACAGAAGCATTGTCTACAGTATGATTTATTTTAGGCATTAGGAAAAAATATTTTACAAATTAAAGCTATTTTCAAAATGGAGAAGAAGCAAAAGCATACGGAAATATTTACTCCATATTGAATATTATAAAAGGAAATTAACCAGATGGAGAATTTTCTGGGGTGAAAGTAGGAGGAGTTTAATGATGTTGTAAACAATAGAACATTCTTAATTTAACTCTTTTACTTGGGGAAACTATTTTGCCACAATCCATCAAGTCTGGCCATTTAGTCAGCAGAAAGTAGTCCTGATACACAAAGCCATTGTAGATCATGGTGACTGATCATGATTACTTTCTGTTCTCTTCTTCCATGAACCCCCAAAAGCTGTGCATGAACATTCAAGAGCATGTCAGTGGCCACGCCTCTTCCTGTTTGGCTGTTGGTGGAAGGAACTGCTCTATCATCAATTCCAAGGACTAAATGCACCTTTTCTATGCATGCATATATGTGCATGAATATCTAAATTTCTACTCTGTTTTAGATGATCTTTATAATAAGAAGAAGAAGGAGAGGAAGAGATATTCCAACCCCATTGAAATTACTGCAAATACCACTCTAAAGTGAAAATGTACAGACTTATATTTCTAAAGGGTCTAAGACACAATTAAATCGTAACCTTGTGGGCCAAGGTACATCTGAGTTACAAATTTAGCCGTCTGATTATTCAGTGTTTGACCTGAAGTTGTGTTTGTTTTCTTTACAAGGAAATGTTTGAAGTAGTGCTTCGACCGAAGCATAATCATTGGATGCCTTGAATTTTTTTTTAATTTTTTTTATATTGGAGTACAGCTGATTAACAATGTTGGGTTAGTTTCAGAGGTATAGCAAAATGATTCAGTTAAATATGTACATATATCTATTCTTTTTCAAATTCTCCTTCCATGTAGGTTGAATTTTGTTGTGAAAACTAAGACTATCCTTTCCAACTTGCTTTTTAAAACTAAGGGCTTCTCCTAATGAACCAGACCTTCATGCCTTTTAAAACTCTTTAAAGCTCAATGCCTAATGCTTTAGTAATCTGAAGAGTTCAGTTGGAAAAAAAAAAAGAGTTCAGTTGGGGTTTTAATTTTCTCATTGTTGGTCTTAAAGGAGGAGGCTACAGCAAACTATTTTTTTCACTTTCCTTAACTTATTTTATAATCTCAATGCTTTAGGGTCTTGCTTTTCCTTATTCTTACATTTTGATAGCCACTTTCAAAAGAACCTTAGACACTGATTAGCCAATTACAGATCACATTTCCAAAGGTGAGATTTTTAAAAGTCTTTTACTGTTCCTTTTTCATGTGGGCTAGAAACTGAATCATCCTGCACAAATTTAATTCCAACTTTCTAAATAAAATAAAATGATCTCGCTTTTATGTTTGCTTATACATTTTGTATATGTGTATTTAATTTTTAACGCTGTAATCTCCTTGAATTATGAGCAACACATATTCTGCAACATATTTGTAAATAAGATCTTTATTCATTTGGCAAGGCAACATATCTTCTTTTAGTCTGAGAAGGAATGTAAATTGTCTACAGATGATTTCTGTTATAGGTTATAAGCAAAAATACCATAGAGCAACATTTACTTTAAAGAGCAAAAGGCGACCAACTTTTACTCATTTCAATACAATAAACAGTTACATTTCTTGGTTTAAATATTTGGAAAGGAGATCTATAACATATGTGTTATGCCTTCTTTTGTTCAAAATTCCAAAAAATGGTAGTTTTGCTTAAATTTTTGTTTGCTATTATTCTATGAAATCTGTGTTCCAGAAAGCAGCAGATGTATAACATGCTCTATTAAAATATAATAAAAGAGCACCCAGGGCACTTTATTAAAAGTAGCATTAAAATAATAATTTTGATGCCAAAGAACTGTATTCTTGGAAGTTATTTAGTAAAAGTAATTGGAATCAATGGGTTAATTGTTTCCAAAGCACTTATAAGTAAATATTATTAGCAAAATATTTTAATTACTGTACTTTATGTGGCCTAAATGTAAGCATGTATTAATACAAACCAAGCACTCATTACAAATTTGCACAGAAAATGATAAAATATTATGTATGAAATGAAGCATTAGCATGGACCATTAAGTCCTCTATTTTCATTTAATTGAATTTGTCAGTAGTACCCTCTTTAACTAAAAACCAGTCATAACCACAAAATTAAGTAATAATTAAAGAAACAACTATTGAAAGAGTTGCTGGGAAGCTAAGGTGCCATTTAACCAAAACATAGCAATTTAATGTAAATTGCCGACCATGTAGACACTGCTCTGAAAATCATGCATCTTGTGGTTCCATATGTGTTGGATTTAGCAAGCACTTTCAGCATTTCAGACCAGATATTCTAGTTGAAGGACCAGTCTATAATTCAGAAAGGCAGGGAACGGTCAAAAGTTCCTATAAACTTACTTATGCCTATAAGACAATAGAGGTTCTACATAACAGTTCAATATCTTGCTGCATAATCAATGGTTTTGGCCTACTAAAATATGAATCAGCATACAGAACTATGAGTATCTGTCTTCTTAGTATTTCTGGTAAGCCGTGTGCAAGTCGTGTATGTGACAATATAACTAAATCTATGGCTAGATTAAAGTACACTTCACTATTCTGGTATATATGGATGAAGGATGTATCTTGGGTGTCTTTCATGTTAAAAATATGATATTACCGTTTCAAATAAAATTTATTTTTCATTGCCTAAAAACTTCTAAGATTTGGTTTAGTTTACCAAAAGGTCTAGTTTCCTGGTGTGTATGTGTACACGTGTGTGCATGTAGTTGTATACGCATGTATGAAGGTATTTATTTTTTACTAGTGGCCCTTCTGAAAGGTCTCCAACATTTGCAATCTATTTTTCAGTCTACCTAGACACGTTCCATGATGCACAGCCAGCAGGGGGAGGTAAGATTTAAGGAAATAGCAAAATGAAGCTGATGGAAGCAACTACTTTGCAGGCAAACAAACAAACAAACAAACAAAGACTTGTCAATGAGCAGAATGGAGGGGTCTCTAATGCATGTGGGTTAGATTTAGCATCTTAGTTACAATGCTGGCTGTCAATTAGAATTTTGATAAACATCCGCCAGTGTACTTTAAGGATCTAGATTTTAAATATGGTACACAGACGAATTCTAGTTATTGAAAACGCTTTGCTATTTTCCAGTGTGCAAACTGTAGCTGAATTGATGTGTGTGGATCTCAGAGTCAATTTAAAAATACAAAAGTACAGGCTCATCTAAATATTCTCATGAGCTTGGAGAAAATGTTGATTTTGTTTAAAAATTTTACAGCATCATGTCTGCTCACATAATTGACTCCTTGTACGCAGCAATTAATAAAATATAACCACAGAGAAACTGAAGAATTCTAATTTTTTAAAATTGTAATTACAATTACATTTTCGTATTTGTATCCAAGTGGTCAGTGAAATGTGTGATAAATTGAATGCGGTGTGTGTTCTTGAAAAAGCCGATAATCAAGTTTGGGTTTTGGAATAAAGTAGTTCGATTTTCATATCTACAAACCTCACTTTGCTAAACTCGGGTTAGCCGGGATAAGGGTTAACTCAGCTTGCCTGGTACAACTTGACAAGTCCAAACCCTGAATGTGTCTGTAGTTAATATGAAGAAGTACATTCCTTACATAAAAGAGGCAGATTGATGAGGAAAACATATTGAATTACATTAAAATTGTCAGCAAGGAAAATAGAAAATTAAAACCATATCTTATATTCAGTCGTAAATTGATTTCTCATTGCAAAATAATCTACAAATTTTATTTCATCTGAACCTCAACCACCTTTAAGAGGAACTTATTATACCCACTTTACAGATTGAAAAGTATATCTGTTTATAATGATACTTTAAAATAAACCTTGGTTTCACAAATTGTACGGAGTTTGTTTCCTATTTTTTTTTTAAATGATAATTAACTGATTTCAAAAATATGTTGTAAGACTGAAAAATTTATCTTTTCCATTGATTTAGCTCCTTTCCTATAACTGAAAACAGTCATATATATAAATATATTGTTTCACCTTTTAGTTTTCTCATTGCACATATTAATATTGAGACTTTCAAGGTTATTTTTTCAAAAATTTCATTTCAGATCACCATGTAAGGGAAAAACTGAATTTCAACAAATCTGAATTCACGTTGAAACCATTTAAAAATCTTTGCTAATCATACACACACACACACACACACAAACACAGGCACACATATACCACTGAAGTTCTAATGCAATTTTATTGCATTTTCCAATATTCCAATTTTTGGATTTTAGATATGCTGATTTTGTTCTATAATATCAATATACTTTCTTCTAAATCATGTACAAGAGTTGGCTTTTCTCACATGATACTTCACTTCTCATGCTTTTCCAGAATCTCTATTTTGAACAAGTCACTACAATGCTTAACTGCTACAACCAGTTAAAAAATTGGAGGAAAAAAATATGCCATTAACCCTCAATATTTGTGGATCTGTGGATACAACATTGTTATGTAAGTATGGCTATATCCCAATAGTCTTGAAAGATTTTTACTTTGGGGCTGTAGCTTACCAGAGCATCTGAGGGGATTGTACCAGTATTTTATATATTCACCTCAAAGACCAAGGTCATCTGTTAGGTGTTGGCATTTAGAATATGGATTTAAAAGACTTTGAGAAAGTCCAGAGTCAGAGTGATGGTTGGATAAACAGTCATTTGGTAGAGAAATTATTTTTCCAGTCAGATGTCCTGGATTATGCTGAAATAACCCCACAGTCTGAAAAATCTACATAGCTTAAAGCAACAAGCTAATTTTCAGTCTGGCTAAAGGTCAGTGCCAGATTGGTCTTAGAGAGGGAAGAAGAAAACTGCTGCGTTCCACCAAGTCACTCAGGGATCCAGGCTGGGAGAGACTCCAGCCTCTGATGTTGCTGACATCTAAATACAGGAATCTGCTGAGACAGTGTGAGTGAGAACAGGGGTTATGCTTTGCCTTTGAAATGCTTTACCCAGAAAAGACACCTGACTTTTCTCCTATGTATCATTGCCCAAAACTGGTTATATAACCACATCCCACTTCAAGGGAGTGGAGAAGTGTAACTTCCAGGGACCTGCAGAAAGAGGAGTATAGGACAGGCTGGTGAATTTGTAATGTCTTCCACAAAAACCAGTACCAATTAATTGAGTGTTAAGTGTATTGGGAATTTTAGAAAAAGTGGAAAAGGAATATAAAAAAAATTATAGGCTCTTTTTTTTAGTGTTTATTTATTTTATTTATTTATTTTTGGCTGCATTGGGTCTTTGTTGCTGCACGTGGGCTTTCTCTAGTTATGGCGAGCGGGGGTTACTCTTCATTGTGTTGTGCGTGCTTCTCATCGTGGTGGCTTCTCTTGTTGCGGAGCACGGGCTCTAGGCATGCGGGCTTCAGTACTTGTGGCACAAGGGCTCAGTAGTTGTGGCTCATGGTCTCTGGAGCACAGGTTCAGTAGATGTGGCACACAGGCTTAGTTGCTCCACGGCATGTGGGATCTTTCCGGACCAGGACTCGAACCCATGTCCCCTGCATTGACAGGCGGATTCTTAATCACTGCACCACCAAGGAAGTCCCATATAGGCTCTTTTTTAAAATCAAATATTAAACTAGAATTTTAATATCTCACAAAAACTTGTAATAATTAACCGAGAACTTTAAAAATCTACAGCAGAGACATAGTGAGTGCTCTTCCCCTTCATAGACCCTCCATTCCATTGTAATGGGACCCCAAATGCCCATATGTGCACCATAGTGTAACAATGGTGAAGGTTAGTCCTCACTGTTCTTATTTTTTATAATTAAACTTCCATTACATATGGCAGATTTGATCTTCCTATACTTGTGTGACCCCTGAGTCATGTAAAATCATTGCATCATTTAATCACTGAGTGCTTTCCACAGATTTTTACCCTGATTCTTCATTTAAGCTGCCCCAGCATCTGAAGACCAAGCCTTGTTAGTGTTAAAAGTGCATTTGGATCCTTCAATATAGGGTCCCCACTTTATGTGTGAAGTCCGGCATCTAGGGCGTCTCTAAACATCAACTCACCTATTTTCTCATTAGAACCATGTTGCATACATTAAGTTGAACAAAAAAGCAACTAAGTACCATTTGTAGTCATTGTTATAGAGTATGAGGGGAAAAGAGATACTAGAAAAGAAAAGACGAAACGAGATTTTTCTTAAAGATACTCTATATGGAACTAGAATTCAGAACAGTGTGAAAAAAAGAGAAAACTGTGGTCAGGGATTAGAAGACATTTCTGAGTAAGAAATGTATAGGGTCCCGAATCCCCTGTTTCGAGTTCCAAAATCCCAGGGAAAGTGTTCTGTTTCTGTCAGTTTGGCAATAAACTCATTAGAAACAGAACCCAAACTGAACTGATAAGAGGTTTTCAAATTTCAGTTTATCCCACTTAGTGTAAATACCTATGTGTTTCATTGCAGAAATGTTAACATTTATTTATGGAATATTAGCTCAGATCCTAGTAGGGATGCTATGAAGTCGAGAATATGCACAACTTATACTCAACTCTGAGACATTAAGAATCCAAAGCATTTGGCCCCAACGGTTTCCAATAAGAAATTGAATACCTCTAGACAAAAGCCCATTTGGGTGAAAATTAAGAGGTCTGGGTTTAAGCCCTGGGTGTAGTGATTGCTGCCCACTATTTAATTGTAATTTTGCCTCTCTGTGCTCCATCTCCTGGATTTGCAATGTCAAAAGTGTGTGGGGGTCACAGATTTCCAAGGTGTTTTCTTCTGCCAGTGCTCTCTGACTTTACTAATTTTCACATTAGATCCTCTAAATTCTCCACATTTACTAACTTCTAATACCACATATTATGTCCTTTGAAGCAAAATCGTTTTCTAGGGGATAGGCACAGTCCTGAGGTCCCCAGGACCGCACAGCTTCCTTCATGTCAAATAAGGTGTGATGAGTTTATTTAGGGGATTTATTTTCTTAATCCCAGAGTGTCCACAAAGAAAAAATATTGAAATGTTAAAGCGATTGAAAATTGATTTAGACATAAAATGAAGAGAAGAACTTTAACTTTGTATTTGCAAATTAGCTCATGGTTCGCCCAAATCATTTGGTTTTTATTTTGGCTTTTTAATATACAGCATAAAACCTTTTAGACCTCTACAAGAATTGTGGTTTAGACTAAAAGAAATACTTTATGATGTTGTCTGTGTAAAGATGGAAAATAATACTTTATTACAGATGTTGTGGTTGTGTCCCAAATTCCCAAATCAATGTCATTTTTGTTAGAAGTGGTCGATCTTATTCACACAATAAAATAACTCATTTGATTATTCCCGGTAATGTTCTTATATACATATTATGAGCCAGACTCTGCTCTTTTATAGGCAGGAATTCCTCCTGACTTCAGTACTTTAAATTGAATCTGACTGATTTCTAATTGACTTTATGGGAGGGTGTGTGTGTGTGTGTGTGTCTGTGTGTGTGTACACACCTGTGTATGTGATGTGTTTCCATGTGTTCAAAGCCTGGCTTTAGACATTTATATCAATTTATTTTAGAATTTTTTTTTAAAAAATAACATCTTTTTACAGAGCTTTTCATTGTTAAGACATATTTTTTAACGAAAAATCCGGAACAGCTTTTATTTCACTTGTGAAGATAAAACAACTTCATTTATTTCCTTGGGAGGGACTATCACTTTAAATAAAAATATACCTAAAATTTTAGAGGATGTCTTACAAGTTGACAGTGTATCAGTTAGTTATTTCAGCTTTGCAAGCCATCACAAATCTTAGTGACTTAATACAACAATGAATTATAAGTCTTCATGATTTGGCGGGTGGGCAATTGTGACGTTTCCCTGCCTTCAGTTGGACGTCAGCTTGGCTTAAAGGTTCAGGATGGCCTCACTCAATGCCTGACAACTGGTCCAGGCTGTTCTGTTCTCCATGTGCCCGTCAGTCACCCATAAGCTCACTAACCCCGTATGGCATGCTGAACTCATGTTCCCAGGAGTGTCCAAGGAGAACCTGCAAGGCCTCTCAAAGTCTCGACCCCAGAACTCACACAATGTTAGTTTACTGACTTTCTATTATTTAAACAAGGGAAAAGGACAGCCAGGATTCAATGGGAGAGCAAGTAGCAACATAGGGGGGCGGTGTACACAGGGAGAGGTAATTCGATGGAGACCTTATTTTATGGATATATCACCAGGAGTCTTAGAATTTGCAAGAGACTCTAAAGGCCTTCTTCAAATTATTTTCTTTTCTAATTTCCTCCATTCTTTTCCTTAAGATGACATGCTTTTGCCACAACCAATCTTCCCTCGCTTTACAAAATCAAGCATACTTCTTGCCCAGCCATCATTGCACTGTAGCTCATTATTCTGAGATGCTAAACAAAGGGAGCATACAAAATATTGTTGTCAGTGAAGTGGACTCCTTGGTATTCTTGAATTTGGGCATATTACAGAATGGAGAAAAAGTCATTTTTTAAAAGATTAAAAAAAGTAATTTTTTAAAGGATTTTTCTTGCATTTTTACCTGTGCTACTGTCAAAAAGTACATCACTTTAAGGGGAGGGTCCTACAAGAGCTACGCAAATAGGCCTCTGAAGGAAATACTCCAGGGTGAGCTGCCCACTTTAACTCATTGCAAAGCTGCATGCTTTGACTGTCAGTCTTGTAATATGTTTATATCATTTTCATCAACTGTGTACTAAATAGATTTATAATGATAACTTCATCCAGAGAGACAATTATAAATTGTTGTGGTCACAGAATTCTACTTTTAGAATTTCAATTACATACATTCTTTTATTGCAAGATTCCATGATCAATAAAAGATTTCTAAGCCCCAAAGTATATTACAGTAGGATAAACTTCTTTAATGGGAATGGAATGGAAATTGAGTTCAAGAAGAGAAAGAAACATTATAAAATTCCTGACTATTCAATAACATCCTGTGCATATTTTGTTTTGAATTTTGTTTCATTTATTTTTTTATACAGCAGGTTCTTATTAGTTATCCATTTTGTACATATTAGTGTATATATGTCAATCCAGTCTCCCAATTCATCCCACCACCATCCCCGCATGTATTTTTTTAAATGGATGATGGTCCAAAGGAAATCCCTATGGTATTTACATTTCATTGGATACATTTTAAAGAGTGCCACAGCACTTTCATTTTTAAACGTCAGTATTTACAATAGACCAGAAATTACATGCTTTGAAAATATTTAGATTGATGAGAAAATATTCTGCATATCTACTTGTTATATGCTAGAGGGTACACAGATAGTTCAAAATTTTAGGTGTTATGTGAATATCAAAAAAAAAAGGAAAATCACTAATTTATAGCACAGTCTAACTCGCTGTCCTAGACTTCAGGGCAAAACAAACATCCTCTTGGTTGTCTGAAGGAAGTTGAACAGGCAGTGAGATGCAGCTCAGGTTATCAGTAACTTCACAGGGCTTAAGCCAGGCTTAATACGAGTAATCACTAAGGATGCTGGGCTGCATAAGAACCCCCATATCTAAGACTATTCAGCATAGCAACATCATAATGAAAAGCAGGTTCAGATTCATACTTGGGCTTTTCGTAGCTACCATTTAGATGTGATCCAAGGAGATCAATGGCTAACTTTTTTATAGTCACGGAATACTTTGAGGATCTAACAAAAAATGTGGATATTCTCATAATTTACACTACTCGTGCTCCACACCCACATAAAAGTGCATATGCACTCACACACCTAAGTTTGCATAATAATTTCAGGGGTTTCTGGATGTGATGATCAGGTTTTCATGGATCAAATTTAAGCGCACCAGCTTTAAGGGGAAAGAACCACATCTTCCCCCTGCTTTGAAAGCCCCCCACACTGTACATTATGGATGTTCAGTATTCAGCAAATATTTGTTAATGATGATATCAGATATTTGTCTTCCTTCACATTGCCTTTTGATGGTCATTTTCAAACAACCTAAACTCAGCATGAAAATATCATTTTGGAAGGGGATGAAAATTCCCACTTTCAACATACTTCTGAAAGTTTTTTGTAATAGACCAGACTGACTGAGAAACACCTATCAGGCTGAGCCCCGTTCCATTCTAAACACACCATGAACAGATTTTTGCTTTCATACCCCAAATTTTCTTATCTCAACTCAGGATCAAACTTTCCATGAAGAATTTATTGTATGCAATTTAGTATTTCACATAGTCTACTTTGAAATAATTTAACATTATAACAATCAAAAATAGGACAATAAAGAAAATCACTGTGTGGTTCTATTAACTTTCCTTCTCCCTTGCTTAGTTTCAGAGGTTGCCTCTGTCTAGAGTTTTATTCATTAAAACGCAAATCTTAATTTTGACTATGGGAGGTGCTAGCTAGTTAAGTTTATCCCTATTCCTTGAGGAAAGAAAAGTGTCATATGAGTTATAGATTTGTTAATATTAGTACTTAAATGTCCAAAAGTATAAAGATACAAATTACTTTAAACACTATATTTTTCTTAATTTTAATATCCTGAGGACCACTAGGTATACAGTTAATATAAAAGCAGTGTATTTTCTGCAATAAATACAAAATGATTTTTTAAAATATTTTATGGTTTTGTTCTCACATACAGACCTCCAGATAGTCAAATTCACACAAAATAGTATTTTTGAAGCAGATTGAACATATCTTTTAAACATACGTTGCTATTTCCACCTGACAGGCTGATGGTCTGTCATTTATATCCCTTTACCAGAGAAAGCTCAAGGATTCCTCACTTATGTGATAAGTAAAGGCTGAATCCCAACCCATTGGTTGGTTTAGCTACAATTATATTCCATTTATCTTAGGTGACGACCTAAGAAAATCATAGCTAAGCTGGGCTGACTGCTGTGAAATGCAAAATACAAACCTATATGATATTAATAGCTAACATTTATTGAGTGCCTAACACACGCTGGGCCCTGTTTTAAGGACTGGCATCTTACTTAATCCTCGTAACAAACCTATGTGGTAGGTATTATTATCCCATTTCACAGATATATGGACTGGGGCTCAGGGAATGCAACTTCTTCCAATCACACAGAAACAGATGGCATCAGGTTTCAAATGCATGGGGTCTGGCTCTAGACCAGTTGGTATTTAAATATAAATAGAGAGTAATTAAAATTAAAGAAAATTTAAAATTTGGTTTCTCAGTTTCACAAGCCAAATCTGCTCTAGATTACTCTGCTTTATCAACCACTAGAAAAAATTAAATTGCAGTTTTATTTTAATCACAAACGACTTTATAAATGGTAACCACATTATTAAATTTGCTGATTATTCTCTCTTGTCGACAACAATTAATATTTCTCATCACATCACCATTACACAGGCAAAATATTTTCATTGACAAAACCTAAGTGACGACTCTACCACATTCTACACACAGACACTAAGTAATGCCTGAAGTATCATGGAAATGTGCCGAAACAATAACCAGATTAAAAGCGCTGCCAACTCCTGTCTCACCAAGGAAAGATGGCTCGTAAGAGAGTGTGAAGGGATTACAAAATTACAATGAAGAAATTTTTAAAACACTAAAATTTCTGCTTACATTTTAATGCTTAAATAGCAGTTGGAACATTGGGACTTCAGCTTATAAATACAATAATGTCATGACAGTTTTTTAAAAACCCACTTGACATTACATATATTTAAGTTAAAACTGAAAATTAGAGGATACATTTCAAAGCTTGGGAGATAGAAATAAAAAATTTTATAGCAAATTAGGAATTAACAAGCATTTCAATATTTCAACTATTTCAATGAATATTTCAAATATTTCAATAAATATTTCAAATGATTTCAATATTCTTTATTTTATTAAAGATTGAACAGTGAAATTCACTTAAATTACAAAATCTCCAGAGGAGTTAGAAGGCTGTTTAGTTGAAATGCAACGTTGAGGGCAAAAATGGCAATTTTATTTACCCATAACTGTGCTAAAATACATTTCAAAATAGAGTGAGCTGAAAGTTTAAATGGCGATATAATCCCTACGTGAGGATGTCACGCAGTAATTTATACCGTTAGGGAAACTTACTATCTGTGCTAGTTGCCTAAGGTTAATCTTCCCTCAGAATTCTAGTTTTAAATCTAAATTAACCTCTTCACAGGTTGTATTTGAATCTCCATGATGACATGCAACGTACAACATTTTTCCTAACGATGTTGGTCCACTATACCTGGTAGGTCTGCTTACATTTGGGTCAGAGGATTTCCGAATGGGTATTAATGTCAGAGCTCTCCACACAGGGCTTTCCTTCCTTCCTGTCTTGTTAACAATAATGAGAACTCTGAGGGCCTCTGGCTAGTTGGAGTGTTTAGGAGAGGAAAATGTGTCCTATCGCCTCTGAGACATTTAGTGAAGTTTCTTTACTAATACAGAAGAAAAGGTTAAGCAGTAAGTTCAGGATGCCAATTGTGAAGATCTCGTCTCTGCAGTCCTGTCTGACTTTTCCCCCGTCTTCCCTCTCCCAAGTGTCTGGACCTGCAGCTGTAGCCCTAGCTCTTCCTGAAGCCTCTGGCCAGCGTCTGGGAGCTCATGTAGCCACCCCTGCTTGACCTGGTCCAGGTGAGACAAGGGCTCGTGCTGAATGAGAACCTGAAAGTTGCTGCTACTACTGTGAGTCTTTGGGGTTTCATAAACGAGTGCCCTTTGTTGTTGTCGCTGTTTTATAAATGTCAAGAAAACACATTTTAACATGTTGAGTTTTATTATAACCCTAAATACATGATCAAGAGTAAAAATTCTGGCTGATCGTTCTGTCTCTGTTAACTTCCAAAGATAAATGTTTACAGGAAAGAAAAAACAATACGAGAATTATTGTATTATGAAATTTAAAACACAAAGTAAGGTGAGAGTTGACACAGACTAAGTGATTTTTCACATTATCTGAAAGCTTATACTTCAGGTCAGTTTTAGACAGGGTGATAGTGGTCTCCATTCCTTAAAACCTTAGCCTAAAACTCTTCTGTTTATCTGGAATTTTTGCCAAGTTTCTCCATAAAGTATAAATATATCAATGCATGGTCTCAAGGACTGATGGTATCCAGGTCTCCAATTAAAAACTCCACCTACCAGTAACAGACACTGAATCTGTTTAGGGTAAATTAATGATGAGTAAATTTTGGCTTTTGCATTTTTATATATTTATACAGAAACAACCTTAAAATTGGACTATTACTACAGCTCTGTAGTAAAAGACGACATTAGTCTGTCGAATATACAAAAAGTAAAGTAATATATTTTATTCTTCACATTTTCATTTCCTGTTGTTAGAAATAAGAATTTTTTTTTACTATTGAAGTATTATTGTTCCATTTATGGAACAATAATAGAGATTATTTAGTTTTTACCTCTGAATGTCCTGTCCTATGTTAATTTTTTTTAAATCATGTACTGATATACACCAAAATAGTATGAAAACTAAAAAAAAATCTAAAATTATTTAATAATTTATGATGTCAATTTTAGCTTCAATATTGTTGGTATAGTGAAATTAAAATGATTACATAAACTGATAATTTCATCTCATTTATACCAAAGAATTAGTTCATTTGTAATTTTAAATTGTGTTTGAGGGAAATTAGGAAATATTTTAAAATTCACATTGACTCCAAAATTTTCAAGCTTATAAATTCAGACAGTCTCACTTGAATCCTCAAATATCTTAATTTGCTTTGAAGAGAAAGTATTTTTTCTTTCATTCATATAATTCAAAACAGCTAAACAGATTCTACTTCAACAATTTAAATGATTCACATGTGTGAACAAATATGGAAAATCTAAGCCCCAAACAAAATTGCAGACTTAAATTATAACGATAATTTAAAATGTGTGTAATATAATTATAGTATAGGGTCTGCTATAATGAGCTCGGCGATACTATATCTATATCAAATGTGTTAGGACGGTGATATTAGATATGGCTCTCTCTGAGCATTTTTTTACACATTTCTGAATTATGATACCTGTGCCAGAATCAGCCTACTGTATCAAGGATTTTTTGGATGGAGAAACGAATTTTTTAAATTGTCAAAACATGATAGAGCAAACTTCCATTTTCCACATAGGATGCACTAAAATATGAATATCAACTACATGTGAATTTTAAGTGTATAAAGATAGTCATGTATTCGTTTTGAAGTATCTCTAAAAGAAAGTTAAAGATATGTAAATTGATAATTCAGATTCAATAACTTTGCATAATCAAAGAAAATTGGAGACATATTAACTGAACTTTTTATACAAAAATATTTTCTTAAACATATAAGAAATATATCAAATCACAATTCAGACCCTCTTTTGACAATCACAACTTTGCTAATTATTAAATTAATACTGTATTGTTAGCTTGACAAATATGCACCATTACATCACAAAAAAGTTTAGTGTGGCAACAGAAAACCACTATGTAGGCAGTAATGTTTATAGTGAGTAGTTCTATGACAAAACACATGAGGAATTATTCTATTTGTTGTTTGATAGGTAAGTACAGCTTAAATTTAAAAGTCATTAATTCTAGATTGAAGCAGGAAAGTAATGCAGTTATTGTCTTGAACAGTGATGGACAGTGCATAGTGAACTCAAGGAACAAATATAGCATAATACAAATTGTTTATATCCAAATAGTCATCCATCCATCCATCCATCCAACCATCTATCCATCAACCAACCATTGAACAAACAGCTGTCGGAAATGAATAACTACAGCGCACAAAACCCTGGTGCCAGTAAGATATGGTGGGTATAGCTTATCCCCCTAGTGGTGAGATATGCAGGAAATTAAAATACAGACTCTGGTGAGATGGTGCTAAATAGGTAGAAGTTTTCGTGTGGTGGCCCTTAGAAAGAGGTGACAAATTCAGAATTTGTCAGCAGAGGAGGTTTCCCAGAGGAAAGCAGAAATGAGTCTTGGTGGGTCAAGTTCGGTACCATTAGTAACAGGCAGGCCCCAGAGGTCACCTTATTGTTCTGTCAGTTCCTAGCACAGATTAAACACGCGGTTGGGTGTCTGTAAATATTTACACCATAACCAAAGAGAGAAGAGCTGTCCAGGCTGAGAGGAGGCACATGAGGCTGAGTCCGAGAAGGAGCTACAGGTGTGGCTGGGATGTGCAGAGCTGAGCGCTATAGTGGGAGGGACGCGGCACACACTAAGAGCCAGATGGTGAGTCATATGGAAATTATGAAAACTGATGAGATAACATCTCCTCTGCTTTGAACTCTGCTGAAAAAGACAAGATTATGTTTAGACACTGAGACCTGAATCAATAAAAGAGCAGAAAGATCAGGTCCAAAGACGGGAGCAGGAGGTCTTTAAATCAAGCATATTTCACAATAGCTTTTCTCCACAGTGCACAGAAATCTTGGCTTTTCAGAAGTAACTGTTGTACAGGAATAAACTGCCCTCCTCGGAGCGAGGAGCATTTTCCTTGTAGTTAGCAGCCTTTTCTTAAGGACGAGATTCTGAATAAGCAAACAGCAGCCTAAGTTGATCTATATTATTTACTGCTCCGTTCTCTGTAGGAGGTTTCCCCCTGCTTCACTTGAAGCCTGCCGGGGTCCAGGGCCTGGCTGCCAGGTGTGGACCTTGACGGATGAGGGCACCGTAACCTGCTGACCCCACCTCCAGCCCTGGTTTCCGGGCTGCCTTTTTATCTCTGCTTTTTCCTTCTCTTTCACTCCTTCTCTCTAAAAAGCCTGAGGAACCCTGGGCCCATGGCTTGCGGTCTACTGTCCCCATGCCCTGCCCCAGGTGGACTCCTTGGCTTGCCCCTTCATGTGCCTGTTGACCCTGACTTTGGATTCTGATTCAAGTTGAGGTAATGCCTCCTCTCTAGTTTCTGATTGTGGCTGGATTTTGGAACGACATGTCACCCTTCATTTACCTTTATCAAACATTCTGATTTGGGCTTTCTGACATTGCCTCCCCACCTGGGATGCTGACTTTTAATTCCAGACGCAAAAGGCTTCCAGGTTTTATGTATTTATTTATTTATTTAGATGTTGCACAACGGCTTTCATGCCTAAGAAAGGTAATCCCTGCTTTCTAGCAATTCACAGACAAAGACGTGCATGCTACACCTCTCTGCCTCACGGGACTTCACTGTACCTGCTGGGCTGGGTGGAAATTAGCACATTCAGCTTCTAAGGATGGCCCCATCTGTAGTGGGCAAGCAGGCCCTCCTCTACGTCCAAAAGAAGCTTGATCTGGTCCTTTAAAAAATGCATTTTACATCAAAGCAAGTGTGCTTAAAATCAGATTACCTTTTTTTTAAAAAAAAAAACAATGATATTTCTTAAAATCCTTACAAAGAATCTTGAGCAAATAGTTTTTTTCCTAGTCTGTCTCCCTGCAATTTTGGATTGTACAGATTAGAGTGAAGTTATGTATAAACACAAGCTTAGACTACTTCCCAGCAGAAAATTCTTTCTAAAAGCCTGCTGCTGCTTGTGGTGAGAAATATGTGAAATAACTCTTTTACAAAGTAATAGAAGTTTTAAGTCAAATTATGCTAATTTTTATATAAATAGATACAAATTAAGGGGGGTAATAAGATGCAGTATGAATCATGCCCAATCTTCTTAGACTGCCCTTATGGATGAAAAAAAATTTTTTCTAGTTAGGAGATAGAAAAAAATTATATGTTAAGCGATTTCTCAATTGCCAGTTGACTCATTAATACACATTTAAGAAATTCATACACTAACAAAATTACTTCTCTTCCATTTTTCCAAGAGTTTCAAACAAAAATTAATTTACCCTTCTATCAATAGTATAAGATCTTTTGTTGTAGTCACTCTATTCTGTGGGCACAAAAGCCTCTCATGTAGAATAAACCGTATAGACCACAGTTATTGCATAGATAATCCAGAGTTTTGCAGGGATTTGGGGGTGTTTTAGCAGCATGAATACATTTTTTTTCTTTAATATCAGTTCTCCATAGTCAACTAGTTAACTCCTGCCATATCTTTAAATGGGTCTTAAAATGTCAAATGACCCTCATGGCTCTTCCGAAATATTTAAAGGAAGTTTTTCCACATCCAACTGTCCCTTCTATCTTAGAGACAGTTTTAAAGTTTCTAAATGCTGATCTATATCTTTTCACTACTATTACTACCAGCTCTATCACCATCATATTATGTGGAACTATAATTGACTTGCTTGAAGAATGGTAGTTAAATGCCAAACTAAATCAGAGGCAAATAAATTCTATGTGACAAAATGTATAGCAAGTGTTTATCAAATTGACTGTAGTCTCCTTTTCCTTAATACTACATGTGTGCTGGGTTCCTCTCTTCCTTCCTTCCTTCCTTTCTTCTTTACTTTCTTTTGCTTTTTTTTTCTGTTCTGTCTTTCATCCTTTCATTGTCCCTCTGCCTTTCTTTTTCTTTTATTTATTCTTTGCCTCTGCTGTCCTTAGTTTCAAGTCCAGGCTCCTTCTGCTTCTTCCAATACCAGTGCTGCCCATAAGCAGCACTGAATCTGCCTTCTTCCAACGTGATTTGAGAGAACAGATAATAAATCTCAGAAAAGACAGGGGAAAAGATGGTTGAGGTCGTTTATTTCCTCCTTAGGCTATTTTGTTGTAGTTGTTTTGTGCACTGAGAGTCTCATGGTGCTGCTAAAACTTACAGAGGGTCAGAGATGTAGAACTAGCCACTGAGTCGATTCCTGAAGCTGTTGACAACTAAAAATAAACGTTAAGAATTCTTTGGGGATCAATAGTTTCCTAATAGCTTCTTAGGCAGATTTCAAAGCCCTCAAGTGACAAAACTGAATGAGGTGACGTAGGAGGTCATCTTTCTGCATATTTTTATATTAAACCCTCCACTGGTACCAACCATCTGTCTTGTGCCTAGTTGGTTGAAGTTGGTGCCATAGTCCATTGCATAAGTGCTTCCAAGTTCTCTCCAGCCAGAGTCCTCCCACCTCTGAGAGCCCTTGACCTGCTTAACAGACATTGGGCCCCCTGCCATGGGTGCAACTGTGTGCCTGTACATGGCCAAACTAGCCTGGCTCTCAAATTTATGTAGACAAATTCACAGTGTTGTTTGGTTGTGATTTATGATTTGTTTTTGAAATTGCAAAATCACTTTGATGTGAACGGCTGTTCTCTGAACCCCCTCCAGACGTGTTTAAAACTCCAGATTTGTCAAGCAAAAAAATTTTTTAAATAATAGTAAAGGTTAATATTAAGGAAAGAGAGTTCATCAGCACTTTGGGTTTGGCAAACTATCTTGGACTGTCTTGCAAATTTTTTTGGTTTGGCAAGATTTGTTTGGCCAAGCATTTCTCTCTTAATTTTTAAACCCTTGAGTATTTCAGGGGAAACTTAATCCATATGTTTCTGGTTCATTGCCTCTTAAATCCTCAAAATGTTGTTTTCCAAAGGCTTTCTAGTGCTAAAAGAGGTTTATCAGACACTATACAAGTTCTCAAAAGTGTTTTTTACCTCAACTTGTGGATCCCACTGGACATGAACTCAAACTCCTAGAGTTTGGTTCTAAATTTAACATCAAGAAAGACTGACTGAGACCCAAAGCAGCCCAGCTGCAGTGAGTCCTTAGAAAAGCACTACATTATTGGAAGAACACATGTGTTGAATGGAACGTACAAATAAAAGCGCACCAAAAAAGCGAAGTTTGAGGGATTGATGGCAAGCCTTGCAAGGAATGACTGTTGTATACATTTCTATTTGACTAGCTTTCCTTTTCTTGTTAATTTCCCCAGCCACTCCTCCTTGGTCCCTCAGCCCCATTGTGTCCTGGGTACTCCATTTCATATATAAAAAAGCAAAAATATTAAAAAGCATTCTAATAATCACGAAAGCGAAAAGGATAAGGAAAAAGGCATAAGAACTTATTGTCTAGAATGCATCTTGTAATTTCCATAATTAACTAAAAAAATTCACTCCCTGCCAGTATATTTGATTTAACATCCTCCAGAGTGTAAGGTTACATGGAATAAATAGCTAATTGGGTTAATTTAATAGCAGGTTAAATCTTTCTTTTATTTTGTCTAAAAGGCACATTAAAATAGTGCAATTTTCAAGTGGTCTTGGAAGTCTAGAGTAGAGTTTCTTGATAAAAAAAATATATAGCTTTCCCACTGCTGGGTTTATAGTGGGAGTTGCTGGCATGCTTCCAGTTCACCGCATGAAAATCTAAGCTCCCTGTATAAGTGCAGAATTTAGTGTTGGGTCTTAAGGTTTTGTTTGGCATCTTGCCAAAGATGTTATGCGTTTAGCTGGGAAAATTGCCTGGAAGTTAATTGAGAGGAAAACACTAATATACAACCTCCCCCCTCAAGAAAAAAAAAAAGCCATGGATAGGCATACAGTGCTGTTCATTGATAAGATTTGTATGTACATAATAGAGACTTATAGTAAAGTTGATCCCAAGATGGCTTAAGATGGATTTTCACTGATTATACACCCAACATCTATCTGTTCCTTTGTGAATGTCCAGAGTTTCCCTAGGATCAGGATTTCCCCACAACGCCTGCTCACTAGACGTATGGGGGTCATTGAAGTCCCTTTAAAAATGTTACTAATGGATGGGTGATTATTCCAGCATTCAGGAGAGGATGTATATTAATTCCATCTCTTAATGAAATGTTTTAAAAGGGACATTTTAATGCAGGACCTCAGTCTCTTCCTTCCAGATGAGACGAGTGGAATTGGCTTTGGATCCCCTTCACTCCCCAGAGGACCACCAGTGCCTGTTTCACCCATCGGGTCTGGTCTCTTCAGGGCTAGCGGAGCCCTTCTTAATCGAGACTTTATGACATTTATTTTGTCAACAGTCTCAGGACCTGAATTTTGCTACGCCCGGCAGCTAGCTTGTGCTTTCTCCCTAGTGTTTTTTAATTCACTGTTCCCTTTTAATCAGTGATCTTTTCCCATTTGTGGCATGCCCCGTAACTTGATTTTTTTTTTCTGATTAATAATTACGACAGAGAACTGCAGGAGTTTCCAGGGAGTTAACAGCCATATTTCCTTCTTTAAATGAAAGGACAGAGTGTTCGTTGTAGATGTCTGTTTATTGTTATTAGCAGATTAAATTTATCTGGGAGACCCCACTCATACCATCATGCCACGTAAGCAATTAAGTCACGGCTCCCAGCACCTCCCCATCATCCATACCTTCCTCCCTTTCAGGCTCCCTCTAAGCCTTGGATAGAAAAATGACACTTCTCAAAACCGGAGTCCAGCCTGAAGCTAGGAAACCCTGCTCTTCAATGACAGAGCTCGCAGTAAGTGGGCTTCTTGCTCACTTTCAGAGCATTTCTTGACGGTTCTCACCGTGGTCTTGGAGACAGAGCTTGAAGGGGAAGGGCAGGAAAGACAGAGGAACAAAGCTGAGAGGTGGGGTGCGCTTCAGGCTGGAGAGTGAGGGAAAAGTGATCCTTTAATTGAGTGTTCTTTTGTACCTGGACTGTATCTTTTTGATGTGTTAGGGACAGGAGCGAAGCAGAAACAATGCAAGTTTGCTACTGTATGAATTCCCTCTCCTTCCCCTTAATCCTGTCCTTATTGGGGCCTTGGGTGGAAAGCTGATAATTTTGGTGAGCCCTAAAAGAAAGGCCATGGCTTGAATTCCTGCCACCATCCCCTTGATAATGAACAGCCCTAATGAATGCGGGTAAGTGGTAGGAATCTGTGACCAGCTGCATCGGGGCAGGTAATACAGCTCAGATTTAATTGGGAGCAGGTATTGGAAGGCTGTATTACTTTAATTGGTGAGGGGTTTTCTAAATGGAAAGGACAAAGTATAATGGACAAATTGTGCAGTACAATAGCACTTAAGCTGGGATTGTATGCATTCGTTAATCTGCTGAGGAATGAGGCAATTCTAAACAATTTTCTCAGTGAAACCAACTTCAGAAAGCTTGTCCCTTTTGTTCTCCCTTGGGAAAATGTAAGATTGAAACAGAAAATACCTTTACCGAGGCAATCATTTGCCACGTGTGGAAAGCGGATACAGCTGTAAACTATGAAAAAGGGATCTTTGTAGTACAATAAAGGATAGAAAAAGAGATAAAGCTTGGGATAAGAGTGGGTCTGTCACTGCATCTAAAGGAGGAATAAAGTGATGGCATTTACAGTGACAGACGAGAATCTAAAGAGAACGCAGGACAGTTGAGAGAGGGAAATTTGATATTTAAAAGAAAGGGCTGTGATAATTAAAAGTAGCATTACATTAAACTGTTACGCATGTCATTAATGACAGAAGGAAACTGGTGCCTTTTAAAAAGTTAATGATTCCTATAAAACCATCCTTGAAACCTTACACTTTTAAAAGTCTATATGAACATAAACCTGGCCTCACAGGTTGTATTTCTGATATCTAACTTTCCTTAAAATTATAAAAAGCGATTTGATTGGAATTATACTCCAGTAATTGTGTGGCATTGTCCATGGACCAGTGCCCCAGTCCTGGGCAGCTAGGGGAAAGGATGGATGGAGACCAGCCAGGGAAACATTGCTATAAAAGGCTCTCGTATTGATACGTGGGTATAAAATGAGCCCAAGGGACGATCATTGCCAAGCACATGCTATTGCCTTGTTTTCCTTTGATAATTTACATTTGACAGCATCCAAGAGCATATCTATGGAATGGCATTTATGAGGGAAAAAAATTTCTTCCTGATTTGTGGTTCAGCGACCAGCTCTGATGAGACTGTTTAACTGGGTTTTCAACTGGTTTAAACGTAATGGTTGAAGAGCCATTGTACTTGAGCTCTTTTAATGGGGCTCTTACACTTGTCTGTTTCATTACAGGTGGGGAAACTGGAAAGATTGTATGTCCTCTGGAGTTCACGGGGGTTTGGCAGCGGTAGAAGCAAAACAAAACGGAGCATAGAGGGAGTGTGGAACAGACTTTCCCAAGATCCCCAGGTGGGTTTCATGTACTGCTTACCTGAAGAGTGAGACTGGTTCAGCTTCCCACACTGGCTGTAAAGGCCGAATTATCTTACCTCGGCTATTGTTCCCTGCTAGAGCCAAATCTACAAAGCTACGGTTTATAGAAAGAATTCTTTGGAAGGGAAACGTTTTTGCTATCCGCACATCTAGATCCACATACTGGACAGCACATACTTGGCCTCAATCTCCTAAAGTACAGACTATGAAGAAAAAACCCCTTAGTGGGAAATCATATTTCTTCTAAAAGTAGAGTAAAAACCAGTAATGGGTGTTGGTGCATAATGGAAAAATCTGCCTGAAACTCAGTCAGAGATGCTATAAACTATAAGAGAAAACCAAAAATCAGTCACACCAAAACATGTTCACAAAGCACACCCAAGAGTCTCACCACATTAGCACATTTTAAAAGATGTTTGTAATAATGGAGACTCAAATTATCACTGCGTTTCCACGTTAAAAAAATTAGTCTGTCAAACCCCTTGAGGGAAGAGAGGAAGGAAAAGTGGAGAATATAGAGTTAGGGTCCCAAGTTATTATTTTAAGAATTGTGACAATTGGGGCATCACAGTACTTATTTACACTGAAGAGGCACCACCTATGCTTTTAATTGTGTGTGTGCGTGTGGGTGTGTGTGCATGTGTGTGTGTCTGAGTATGATTGAAGTTAGTGAAGTGTGACTATGTTATATACAAGTGTGACAAAAAACTAAGTTAGAAAAATATGCAATTAGGACAAGTCAAGTTTGTGTGAAATCCCCCGCCCCTGCCCCCAGTCCCCCAGAATTAAAATGAAGCATTCTTTCTGTCCTTTCTTTATCCCCAGGCCCATTTCTTCTTACTGGAAGCATAGGGAAAGAACGTCTCCCTTGGTAAAAGTCCTACACAAATTGTAGCTAAAAAACATTCGGCATTGGTAATACAACTTATACACAATTCCACTATCCTAGAGCTATTTACACTGGGCAAGTGAATAATAAAGAAAAATCTTGTTACACACATACACACACAACCACACAGAGAGACAGACAGACAGACACACGTTTATTAAATACCTTTTGGGAGTTAGTTCATTCAGCTAGTTGACCTTGTGTTCTTCTTACCGACAACAAATGCGGCAATTGTAGAATTGTTTTCCAAACATTCAATTAGAGGCTTAGCAACCATACCTATCAACAAAAAAGAGATTTCAATTAAATTTGGTGAGGGAAAATCTTACAGATGGAATTATATCCTTTTCTACCACTGAGCTATCCAAAGGTTTAGTCATCAAGTAGAGGATCAAAATAGAAGGCTGATAGGACTTGGGAGTTTCGTGAGATGAAATCCTTCCTATGCAGATGACATCATCTGGGACTTCTGCATCTGAACTTCTCCATCATCCTTCAATCTGCATCTTATGACAATTCTAATGACCCCAAAATACTCATCCCCTACTCTCTCATGTAAGGAGAAATATTCAATGTAGGACATTTAGGTCTAAATATGATGTTCAATATTTATCACCTATGGTACCCATCTATACAGAAAGAGAGATATGGACAGACACACACATACACAGTTAAAATAAATATTAAATGTTATATAATACCACAAGACAACAAATAGAAAAATACTACAGTGAAATTTCCAAGTTGTTTCAGTAAATGGAGTACATGAAAAAGAGGTCCTAATTTTCGGAGCCATATTACCACTTTCAATGAGAATAAGGGATAAAAGAGTTTAGGAATCTTATTGAAGAAGCTTATGCTCTTAACTATTTCTGAGCATCCCGGTGTATAGGTATGCATTGGCCAGTAAAGTAAATTATAAAATAGTGATATTAAATATTACCCTTATTTGTGTATTAAGCTAAGATGTATCTAGGTATAGAAAAATACAATACTTTGAATAATGCATATGTGTCTTCTGAAGCATTTAAAAAATGAATTGTATTCATTCATCAGCATTGGATAAAATCTAAAATCTCACAAAGTGAGTATTTACTGACTGTTCTATTTTGACATTATTCAACTATGTCTGGAGCATATACAAATTTTGTACTTTTTATGAGATGTAATTAATCAATGAAATGAAAAGAACTTCCCATGGGAAATACCCTTCAACCGTTTGGAATAGAAATTGAAACTTGAGAAATGAAGAGAAAACGAGAAAAAATATTAGAGCTTCTTTTAGGTTGAAAAATGTTGTAGGGATTTGCAACTGAGACCTCCTGCATAAAATTAGGAATCTAGAAGTTCTGCTCACTTCATTAAAAAGGCAAATAAAATATCCGCTCCACCATCCCACAGTACAAGAAAATATGCTTTCACTTTTCAAAGCTCCGTGTGGAAATATTTTCTATGAGAAATAGAAACACTAAATCTATGCCACACTCAGCTTGGGAGGCTGGAATTCATTTTAACTTGGGGTGCTTTGTATGTGTATATCTCAAATTGGATACCCCAGCAGAAACAAAGACAAAACTGTCTATAAGATGATTCTACAACACAGGGCATCCAGTTCACTTAGCGAAAAAATGAAGGTGAGGTGAGCTCATGATTCAAAGATACAAACCAGGTAAGAAAATGTACCAGCATCAAGAGAACCAGCAGACACAATAAACTGGAAAATTGCCATTCTCAAATACCTAAGTTAATATTCTAAAATTAATACTCTAGAAGTGAGAATAAAATACTGGTATTTAAAATCATTAGAGAAACAGAAGTTGGTATGGAAATCACAATGAAATAATAGCATATTATGGGGGGAAAAAATCAGAATTTTGAAAGAGCCGCATAAAAATCTCACTATTTTAGTACCTGAACTCAAGTAATGCACAGAGAAAGAATACTTATATCCTTAATTCCAAGAAATGTCCATTATATATGTGTTGATAGGAAGACAAACTAATGAACTTATTAAAGTTTTGTGTTTTATGTTCATAGTTGTTGAAATTTTAAAAATGGCAACCTATATACAATATTAGGTAATCACTGAAAACATCTAGAACAATGAAAAGAAAAAGAAGTTGGTCATGAAATGTTAAACTTGATTATAAAGATTTTGGTCCTTTCCTAGAGGTCTTAGAAGATAATGAGAGAATAAATAAAAGGTTTCTAGACATAGCTAAATGAGAATCCTTGGGAGAGTGATGTCTACAAAATGGCTTACCAGGAAGCCCCACGCTTTCTTTTCCAAACAGAAACAACAACAACAAATAAAGAGAAATTATGTGAATCAACTTCATAGGTGCTCTGGAACACAATCAAAGGTTTACAACAATCAAGCAAATGCTCAATCAAGAAAAAGTCATCTTCAAAATGTTAAGCAGTTTCATAGTGTTTTTACCCTGCATTCCCTCATCCCCTCCACAGCACAGAGCATATTGATCATGAGCAAGGGAAACCTAGTTACCAATCACCCTCCTTCAACTGGAGGGAGCAGAGCAGAGGTTATTTGCAAATTGCTGTGTATGTTTATTCTAAACTGACTGGGGATACATGAATAGTGACTTGCTCATCTCTGTCTCACATAATTTGGAACATAGATAGGAGATGTCACCAGTAAAAGCTACAAGGGACAACAGATCCACAGACACCTATGACAAGAGATTCTGGGCAGAGATATACAACAGACCATCTAAAGTCCATAGTTAAAACTAGGGTGGGACTCTTTGGGAAATTAGGATATTCAAAAGCAACTGCATACACTGGAGAATTTGGAAAGTCATATTCATGCCCAGGCAAGATGCACTCTCAGAAGTTCTGAGAAGACTTTAAGCTTTCACCTCAGCTGATCTCTAGACTCCAGCAAACCTAGTTAATTGCTGAAGGAATACGTCCACAAAGAGCTAGTCTTTAAAGACTGAGAGAGGTGGTTGTCCTATTATTATTATTATTATTGGAGATCATTGTTTGCTTTTCTCTTTCAGCTCCTGGCTTTCAAGAAAATCTTTGTCAAAACATTTGCTGAGCACAAGCTTAAACCAACAACAACAACAACAACAACAACAAAACAGTGAGTAAATACACCAAGGAATAGTCTTTGAAAAAGTAGTTTGGAAAAATCCTGAAATAAATGGAATATAACTGCCTTCAATGATCAAAACAGCTATAACAAAAAGCAAAATACAGAAAACCCTAGGGAATGGATAGAATCGGAGTTACAACATTATAAAAATCAAATACCAATTTTCAACACAACAAATCATAAGGCATACAGAGAAATAAGTTTTGGTTTATTCAAAGGAACAAAATAATTAATTGGCAGAAACCATCACTGAGGTAGCCCAGATAGTGGACTTACCAAACAAAGACTTTGAAACAACTGTTTTAAATAGGCTTAGGGAACTAAGAAGAATTCAGAACATAATATATGAATAAAATAAGGATATCAACAAACAGATAAAAATTATAAAATGAGAACCAAACAGAAATTCTGGAGCTGAAAATTTCAATGACTAAAATGAAAACTTCACTAGAGGGGATCAATAGCAGATTTGCAGATGAACGGGTGAACTTGAAGATAGGACAATGGAAATGACTGAGTCTGAGGTGCAGAAAAGAAATAAATAAGTGAACAGAGCATAGAGGACTTGTGGAACACCATCCAGCTGACTAACATACACAAAAGAGGAGTACCAGAAGAAGAAAGAAAGGGAAAGAAACATTATTTCTTAAAAAATGACCAAAATTCTGACCAAAGTCTGCTCAAATAAGAAGAAATCCATTAATTTACAAATCAAATTCCAAGTAGAATAAACTGAAAAAGACCCTAACCAAGACACATTATAATCAAACTGTTGAAAGCCAAAGGTAATACAGAATCTTAAATGCAGCAATAGAAAATTGATAAGACATGTATAAGTGACTCTCAATAAGATTTTTAGCCAATTTCTCATAAGAAACCAGGAGTTTCTGACAGTGGGATGATATATATATATATATATATATATATATATATATATATATATATGACTAAAAGAAAAAAAGAACTGTCAACTGAGAATTCTATATCTGGCAAAACTGTCCTTCAAAACTGAATGAGAAATTAAGACATTCCCAGATTAAAAAAAAAAAAGGTGATAAAGTTAATTATGACGAGACCTGCCCTATAAGAAATTGTAAATGGAATCCTTTAGGTTGCAGGGAAAAGACACCAGTCACTTGAAAAAGTATGGAGATGTAAAGTTCTCTGGTAAAGGTAAACACATGGACAAATAAAAAAGCCACTACTATTATAACTTTGGTTTATAACCCACTTTTCATTTTCTACAGGGTTTAAAAGACACAAATATGAAATACATTATATATATGTAATCTCTGACATCAATAATATTTGGGAAGGTTGGAACTTTATAGGAGTCACGCATGCAGTTGGGGTTAAGTTGGTATTAATTACAATTAAATCATTACAATTTTAGAATGTTATATGTAACCCCCATGGTAACCACAAATAAAAAATCTGTAGAATATACACAAAAGAAAATAAAAAGAGAAGCAAACATATCACTAAAAATCCACTAAATGTAAAAGAAAACAATAATGGAGGAAACAAAGAACCAAAAAGTTTAAAACATACAGAAAACATAGCAAATGGCAGAAGACCTTCCATATAAGTACTTACTTTAAATGTAAATGGACTGAACTCTCTGATCAAAAATCACAGATTAACAGAATGGAGGGAAAACATGATCTAAGTATATGCTGTATTCAAGAAACTCACTTGATATCTAAGAAACAAATAATTTGAAACTGAAAGAATGTTAAAAGAAATTCAATGCTAATACAAGAATAGCTACACTAATATCAGACAAAATAGTCTAAATCAAAAAGTGTTACAACAGATAAAGAAGGACATTATATAATGACAAGAATGTCAAGAATGTCAATATAATGACAACAGATAAAGAAGGACATTATATAATGACAAGAATGTCAAGAATGTCAATATAATGACAAGAAGATATGACAACTATAAACATATATACACCAAATAGCATAGCCAAAATATATATGCTGGAACATTGACAGGTTTGAAGAGAGAAATAGGCAATTTTATAATAGTAGAGCATCAGTACTTCCAATTTTAATAAAAAATAGAACAATGATACAAAAGATCAATAAGAAATTAGAGGACTGGAAAACATCTTAAACCAATTGGACCTAACAGATGCATACAATCATTCTACCCCAAAATAACAGTTTACACATTTTTCTCAAGTGCATATGAGACACCCTCCAGTATAGAACATAAGTTAGGCAACAGAAAAGGCTTTATAAATTTTAAAAGATTGAAGCCATACAAAGTATCACTTCTGATCACAGTGGAATGAAGCTAGAAATCAATTTAAAAAGCAGCAAAATTCACAAATTTGTGGAAATTAGACATAGCACCTTTAAAGAACTAATTGGTCAAAGAAAAACAAGAAGGGAAATTAGAAAATACTTTGAGACAAGCAAACACACAACATACCAAACTGTATGGAATGCAGCAAAAGCAGTGTTAAGAGGAAAATTCATGACAGTAAATATGTGCATTAAAAAAGAAAAAATATCTCAAATCAATAACATAACTACACTTTAAGGAACTAGAAAAATAATTTAAAGAATGAATAAAAATACTTGATAATCTCTGTTAATGCAAAAAAAACATTTGATACAATTCAATATCCTTTCTTGATAAAAGTACTCACTAAACTAGGAATAGAAGAAAAAAATTCTCAACACAATAAAAGCTATATATAAAATCCCCACATCTAACATCATATTTAATGGTGAAAGACAATTCTTTTTCCTCTGAGATCAGAAATAAAACAAGAATGCCTGAATTTGTCACTTCTATTCAACTTTTTATTGAAAGTTCTAGTCAAAGTAGGCAAGAGAAATAAATATAAGGTACCCAAATTGGAAATTAAAAATAAAAATTATCTCTGTTCACAGATGGCATGATCTGGTATGTAGAAAACCATGAAGATTTCACAAAAAACCTGTTGGAACTTAATAAATAAAATGAAATCAGCAAAGTTGCTGGATATAAAATCAACACACACACACACAAAAATCAGTGGTGATTCTATACACTAACAATAAACAATCAGAAAAGGAAATTAAGAAAATTCCATTTACAATAGCATCAAAAAGAGTAAAATACTTAGAAATAAATTTAAACATGGAATCAAAGGACTTGTACACTGAAAACTAAAAAACATTCTAAAAGATTAGACACCAATAAATAAAAAGACATCTCATGTTCATGGAATAGAAGACTTAATATTGTTAAGATGACAGCACTACCCAAAGCAATCTACAGATTTAATGAAATTTCTGACAAAATTTCAATGGCATTGTTTTGCAGAAATAGAAAAACCCATCCTAAAATTCCTATGCAATTTCAAGGGACATCAAATAGCCAAAACAATCTTGAAAAAGAACAAAGTTTTAGGAATCACACTTTCAAATTTCAAAATGTACCTCAAGGGTATAGTTACTAACAATGTGGTACTGGCATAAGGACAGACATATAAACCTATGGAATAAAATAAAGAGTCCAGAAATACTGATTTTGACAAGGGTGCCAAGATCATTCAATAGAGATAAGACATTCTTTTCAATAAATGGCTTTAGCAAACTTGGATAACCACATGGAAATGAATGAAGTTGGACTTATACCTTACACCATATGCAAAAATTAACTCAAAATAGATCAAACACTTAAACATAAAACCTAAAAAAATCCTAGAGACAAGAAAACCTAGAGGCAAAAATTTATGACATTGGATTTGCCAATGATTTTTTAGATATGATAACAAAAGCACAGGCAACAAATTAGTAAAAAATGATCCAAAACTAAAATTAAGAATACTATTTGTTCACAAAATCATCAAGAATAATAAAATGCTTAGGAAGAAATTTAACAAGAGAAGAGCAAGACATATACACTGAAAACTACAAAACATTGCTGAGACATTAAAGAGGATTTACCTAAATGGAGAGAATTTCCATATTTTTGAATGAAAAAATCAACATTTTCATGATGTCAATTTTTTATAAATTGATTTATACACACTCTGTATCAAATTCTCAGAATGATAGTTTTCTATAAAATCTGAGAAGCTGATCCTAAAATTTATATATAATTGCAAAGATCTAGAAGCTAAAATAATTCTCAAAGAGAAGAATAAAGTTGGAGGACTTATGTTTCCCAATTTCAAAATTACTGTAAAGCTACAGTAAGCAAAACAGTGCTATTGGTGTGAGGATAGACATATGGATCAATGCTACAGAACTGAGAGTCCTGGAACAAACACAACTATGGCAAATTGATTTTCAACAAATGCATCAAGACAATTCATGAGGAAAGGATAGTCTTATATAAGTAGTACAGTTGGATGGTCACATGTCAAAAGATTAACGTAGACTTTCATGTCCCCTCATACAATACACAACAACTAACTCCCAAATGAATCAGAGCTAGTATAAGAGCCAATCCCATAATACTTTAGAAGAAATCTTAGGGGACAATCTCTGTGACCTTGGCTTAGGGAAAGACACTTGGACACCAAAAGTACAATCCATAACAACAACAAAGAGATAAATTGGAGTTCATCAAAATAAAAAAAAAATTAAGCTTTGAAAGATGCCATCAAAAAAAATAAATAAAAGACAAGATACAACTGGAAGAAAATATTTGCTAATCACATATTTCTAAGGACTTGTTTCCAGAATATATAGAGAACATTTACAACTTAATAATAATAGTAATAACAATAATAATGTTTAAAAATGGGCAAAATATTTGGATAAGTGTTTTCCCAATGAAGATATATGGATGGCTAGTAATCACATGAAAAGGTGCACACATATTACACATTAGGGAAATGCAAATTAAAGAAACAATAAAGAAAGGTTTCTTTATTTAAAAAAAAAGAAACAAATGCAAACAAGAATGTGAAGAAACTAGAACCCTCATTTGTTACTGGTGAAAAATGTGCAACGGTTTAGCCATTTTGAAAAAATTCGGCATGTAATTTTAAAAGTTAACATAAACCTATCAAATAACCCACCAATTTCACTCCTAGGTGTTTTCCCCATCCCTCCTCCCACTAGACAAAATATTGTTTTCATACCTCATTATGGAGTTTGCTATTACTGTGTTTGCTTTCTCTCTGTTAATAGTGAAGATGTATTCCAATATTACAGGATTCTGTGACTGTACTCAAGGCACATAGTTTTACTGCAAGGTATGTAAAATAAGATGGGCGCAATAAAAATGTCATAGGGATTTCAGTACGGGGATCATGTCTCTTAAGAGTACTCAGTAGTGCATTAAGCTAGTGGAACTGAAAGGGACCAAGAAAAGTAGGTGGACATGATCTTGAAGTTTGAGATAAATAGCACTTATTCCTGATATTCATAAGAAAGGCACAGAAGAGAAAATCCCCAGCGTACTGTTCAGAAAGCAGCAATTACTACTTGTAATGAGGGGGTCTCTGAAAGAGCAGTTGTGAAGGTTGAACAGGTAAACTGAGACCTGAACTTCAACTGGTGAGAGAGCATCATACCCTTCATGGGAATTTTTGAAAGGATGGAAGGATCTCATTACTTTAGAAATCAAGATAATGTATTTCTGAAGAGGGAATTCACATCATACTGCTATTATTATTTCCAAGGTTCCTGATGATGTATTTTCCAATAATCATATGTTAGATTCTGTTGCGAATTCTTATTTTACTTTCATAGAAGTTGTTAGTTTTTTGTTGTGACCCGTATTTGAAAATAGGCACAAAGCAATATTTTCATATATATTCATCTTAGCTTGTGATAAAAAATTAATACATAATTAATTTCACCTTGGTCATTGGTGAATGTAGTCACAGAACTCCTTAAATTAAATTATTGAATAATGAGAACAATGCTAATTTTTAGAGAAAAAGAGATTCTCAGGAATCCTGTATTCCTATCTTTCTATGACAATTTAAAAGTCTGTGTCCTGAAATTGATTTTTAAAAAGAGACAAAAATAACATAATCTCTCGTTCATTTAAGGATAAACTATCCTCAAATGCATACTTCCATTGACAAGTATGCTCTCCTTTCCAAGAAAGGATCTGCGTTATTTTGTAAATTTTAACCAAACAAGAAAATTCTATTATTTCCTTCACTATGTCTTTGTGAGAACCGTAAAATATCACTAAAAAAGAAGTTTTTTTCTTTAAGCACATGACTGAGTTGAGTGTGTAAAAGCTTTAATTATCCTCTAAGTGCCAGTAGGGATGGTACTTTCCCACAATCTACTCAAGATGTTTTTTTTTTAATTCTACATGTGGAATAACTGGAATTCTCTTTAACTTTTTATCATATAATTCAGTAGAAACTCCAATGTATCAAAGACAAAAAATAAGGGAAGTTGCTATTATATTTAATGATGGTCATCATCTTTATTTTTATGAGTACTGATAAGTATTGATTAGAGAGGATAATTTCAAATGTATGCTTAAATATATATAATTATTTCTAATATTGACTTAATTAGTATATTTGCAGATCTCCTCTAAAACAAAATTCTATGCCTTGACACAAATTTTTTCTCTCTTAAAGGGGCCCCAAATTAAAAGTATTTTATCACATTTTCTTATTTTAACTCTCCCACTTTAGATAAAATAATGAGAATAGCAACTACTAGATTATTTAGTGAAATTAGTCTATTTTTAGCATGTAGGTATGAGCTTAATAAAATAAGTATTCTTAGTGGTGCTTCAATAATTTTGAAAACTTCTAACTTGTGATTCTTGAGAGGATAATCCTTTTTATCACAGAATTTAGTCAGTGTCAGGCTTAATGCAAAAAGGAAAAAGCACAACAAGACAAAAAATTATGATTTAAAAATTAGGAATAATTGTGGACATAACCCATTTCTGAGTTCTCTATCTTGAGCTAATTTAGCCATACCTATTAATGTGATCTTCCTCAGTGCTTTAAAGGACTTTTTCTTAATACCATTCGTACAGTCAACATATATTGATAAAGCAGGTCTACTATTAGGTCTTCTAATAATTTTAATGAATTTAAAGGAAAAACACTGAGCACGTTTCCTTATGGAGTTCTGATTAATGGTTTAAATATACATTTTTAACAATACATGTGGTCTATTTAAATTGAATTCTACCTAAAAAGTTAGTTAAAACAAATTTGCTTTATTATATGTAGAAGTGATATTAGTTGAATGCATCAGTATATCTGTGGTGGGGTACTAAAACAGATTGAAACAAAATATAAAATAAAGAGGAAACACAAAGATTTTATTTAACTAAGGAAGCATGCATAATAAAGCAACAAATTTCATAACAGAGAATAATATGAATTTATTCAGTGCTCTTGGAAGATTTTCATATATGTTTTTTCAACAGGATCTGTTCCCACAAGATAAAAATTCAATTCAGTTTATTACCAGTTAGCATATCACTTCTAAATGAAGCTCATTGCAATCTAAAACAGGTCCTGCAATGAGCTAATGAGCAAACTCCTGCCCGATATTGACAATTAATCAGGCATAAACGCATTTAGGATCAGGACCCATTGACAAGCACGAAGGCTCACACAAACTTCAATGAAACATGATATGTGAACATATTTGTCTAATTGTACATCGGGTTTTTGCACAAATTCCCACCAAAACACTTCATTATCTACAGAGGTGATGCATCCGTTTCAGAATCCATAGGAAGCTTTTTGGTTTTCTGTAACCATATATAATGGATTGAATGAAGAGTCATTAGGCTTTCTTCCCAGTTTTCCCACTTTAATTGCTATAGCAACCTGAAGCCAAAGTTGGGTCATTGGATAGAGTAACTGAGCAATTAAAAGCAACGATCATTGTGCCCTGATAGAATTATCCTTGTTCCTTAAGGAAAAATAATCAAGTATTTAAAATAATTGGAAATTTGGAATGTGAAAAGAAAGAAGAGATTTTTTTTCACATTTAAATTAGGGAATAAGAAATGAATTAGTATTTATATTTCTCCTTTTAAAGTTTATAATTGAAAACATTCAAAATGTATATTGTATATCAACCTTGAACATATGAAATGAGGGCTTTGTCTCATAACTCATAAATTACTTACAGCTGATTTCACTCTGATAGCTAGAGAAAGGGACATAAAAACAAAAGCCTATTATATGGTTCTTTTACATTTTTTATTAATTTTTGATGTTATATATAATATTCCAGGTACCTATATGTTTTATTTTGCTGATAGATCAAATTGTGGAAAAATCTCCTCTTCACTCCCTTTCTCACATGTGACGTTTAGGTCTTCTCTCAATTTATTTAATATTTTTAATCTCAGCAACAATAAAAGGAAAAAACAAACTTTATTATTGTAATGTTATAGTTAATTATAGCCTTTGCATGCTGTTGAAGATGAAATAGTTCCAGGTGCTTTTTGACTGTGTTCCTTAATTATAGTTAAGTTTATTGCTTTAGAATATAATACTATACTAATATTTTATTCTGACTTGATCTTTCTTAGTTTGGAAGCTTGCTTTTCTCTTTCAAAGAGAATTAAACAGAGAATATTGCTTCCTTGTAAATTGGCGGGAAGGTCTCAGCATAATAAAGAAATGAAGAAAGAGCAAGTTAACCCAAGCGTAAAGCAGAGTAAGTATAATAGAGAACTATACCAGAAAGGAAGATGGAGGTAGAGACTCAATAAGTTAAGAACAAAAATTAAAAGAATGAATATTTTCCAGAATATAGAGACAAACTACAGTGAATAATTTCATTAATACTATACTGTATGGAAACCTGGATTTTCTCAAAAGATAAATTAATAGATACTTCTTTACTTTATAAAAGCTCTGATAACATTATTTCTTTATAAATTTAGCTCCTGGGACTTCCCTGGTGACACAGTGTTTAAGAATCTGCCTGCCAATGCAGGGGACATGGGTTCAAGCCCTGGTCCAGGAAGATCCCACATGCCGCAGAGCAACTAAGCCCGTGCACCACAACTACTGAGCCTGCGCTCTAGAGCCTGCATGCCACAACTACTGAGCCCGCATGTCACAGCTGCTGAAGCCCACGCTCCTAGAGCCCGTGCTCCACAACAAGAGAAGTAACTGCAATGAGAATCCCACACACCGCAACAAAGAGTAGCCCCTGCTCTACACAACTAGAGAAAGCCCACACGCAGCAATGAAGACCCAATACAGCCAATAAATGAATAAATAAATAAATAAATTTAGCTCCTATATTTCCCTTGAAATAAGGGTACAATTGTTAAGAATAGCTTATACACTAGGTCTTTGAGACAGAAATGTATGGTTTATAAGAGAATGAGCCATATCTTAAATTCTAAGATAACCAAGAACTCTAACTTAAAGCATACTTTGGTCATATGTCTTGATGTATCCTCTTTAAACATCCCAATAAAATATCAACTTTAACATAGACATAAAGAAAAACAGCAATGAAACTAAGATTTCATGGCCAACCTATTATCAAAATTTGAGAGATACAGAACCTATAGAGTTGAGATGAGAATCATGTATGCAATTTTGCTTAAGATAATATAAATATGATAGTTTGAAGAATATGCAGAGATATTTTATTTATTACCTGCAGCCTGGATGGCAACACATAATAGGCACCAATGAGAAAATTATGCAGCTATAATAAAATAGCTAGTGTGATGCCTCTCTTCCAACTTTGTTCTCCCATAATCACCTTCTCTTTTACATTCATCCACAAATAAGAACTTCAAATAAAACCACAGGATAGAAACAGAAAGGACATGTTTGGATGAATTAACAGTATGGGAAGTGAAAGTATTCCTCGGCTTGAATCTTTGGAACAGATTATAGAGAATCAGTGAAATTTATTCCTTGAATGTTTGTTAGAATTTACGAGTGAACCCAGCTGGGCCTGGTACTTTCTGTTTGGGAAGTTGATTTACTTTGTTTAATAGATATAGACATATCAGATTGTCTATTTCCTCTTGCATGAGTTTCTGAAACTTGTGTCTTTGAAGGAATTGTTCCATTTCGTCTAGGTTATCAGACTTGTGGGTATAGAATTCTTTATAGTATCCCTTTACTATCTTTTTCATGTCCATGGGGTCTGCAGAGATGTCCTACCTTTCATTTCTGATATTAGTTATTGGTGTCCTCTCTCTTTTTTATCTTAGCCTGGGTAGATGCTTACCAATTTTTTCTGATCTTTTCAAAGAACCAGCTTTTAGATTTGTTGATTTTCTCTATTGATTTCCTGTTTTCAATTTTATTAATTTCTGCTCGTTATTATTATTTCTTTTCTCCTGCTATCTTCCACTTCCCCTTCCCCTTCTCCTTTTCTCTCTCCTCCCCCTCCCCTTTCTTTCTGTTCCCCTCTCGCTTTTCTTCCCCCTCCTTCTTCTGCTGTTTCTTCTAGTTTCCTAAAGTGGAAGCATATATTATTGATTTTAGATCTTTCTTCTTCTACACTATATACATTCAATGCTATACATTTTTCTCTAATGACTACTTTTGCTGCATCTCATGAATTTTGATAATTTGTGTTTCATCTTCATTTACTTCATAATATTGTAAAATTTCTCTTGAGGTATCATTCTTGATCCGTGTGTTATTTATACGTATGTTGTTTAATCTTCAAGTATTTGGGGCTATCCCAGGTATCTTTCGGTTATTGATTTCTAGTTTAATTCCATTATAGTCTATTGTATTATTTCTATTCTTTTATATTTATTAAGGTCTGTTTTATGACACAAAATGTGATCTGTTTTGTTCAGTGTACCAGGTCAGCTTGCAAAGAATGTGTAATCTTTTGTTTTTGGATGAAGTAGTCTATAGATGTCAATTAAATCCAGTTGATCTATGTTGCTATTGAGTTCAACTATATCCTTATCAATTTTCTGCCTGGTAGATTGGTCTATTTCTAATAAAGGGGCGTTAAAAAGTTCCCAGCTATAATCGTGGATTCACCTCTTTCTCCTTGTAATTCTATAAGCATTTTCCTCACTTTTTTGGATGCCCTGTTGTTATACAAGTACACATTAAGGATTGTTACATCTTCTTGGAGTATTGACCACTTCAACATTATGTAATGACACTCTTTACCCCTGATCATTTTCATTGCTCTGAAGTTGCTCTATCAATTTAACTTTGCTCTCTTGATTACTATTCACTGTGTATATTTTTCTCCATCCCTTTATTTTTAATCTATATATGCACTTATAATTAATGTGCATTTTGAATAGATAACATATAGTTGGGACTTGTTTTTTGATCTACTCTGACAATCACTGTTTTTTTGGTTTTTGTTTTTGTTTTTTTTGCGGTACGTGAGCCTCTCACTGTTGGGGCCCCTCCCGTTGTGGAGCACAACATGGAGGCTCCGGACACGCAGGCTCAGCGGCCATGGCTCACGGGCCCAGCCACTCCGCAGCATGTGGGATCTTCCCAGACCAGGGCACGAACCCACGTCCCCTGCATCGGCAGGCGGACTCTCAACCACTGTGCCACCAGGGAAGTCCAATCTGTGTTTTTAATTGTTGTTTTTAGACCATTGATGTTCAAAGTGATTGTTGATATTGTTGGTTAATATCTACCATATTTGTTACTGTTTTCTATTTGTTTCCCTTATTCTTTGTTTCTATTTTTTTCTTCCTCACTTTTTCTGCCTTTTGTGGCTTTAGTTAAACATTTTTTATGATTTGTTTTTCTCCTTTCTTAGCATATCAATTGTATTTATTTTTCTTATTTCTTCTTTTTCTTTTTTTTTTTTTACTTTTTCTTGTGGTTGCCCTAGAGTTTGCAATTTATATTTGCAATATTCCAAGTCCACTTTCAAGTAACACCACACTAATTCATGAAGAGTGCAAATATCCTCTAATAACAAAATATTTCTAGTTCACGCCTCCTGTCACTTGTATCATTAGTGTCATTTCACTTATGCATAAGCATACATAATTAAATACATTGTTTCTATTATTTTGAACAAACTCTTATCTGTTTGATCAATTAAGAATAAGAAAAGTAAAAGTTTTTATTTTACTTTCACTTCTTCTCTCTCTGATGCTCTTCCTTTATTTATGTAGAGCTGAGTTTCTGACTGATATCATGTTCCCTCTCTATAATGAACTTCTTTTAACATTTCTTCCAAACCAAGTCCATTGGCAACACATTCCCTGAATTTTTATTTGTCTGAGAAAGTCTATTTCTCCTTCACTTTTGAAGGATAATATCAGGATACAGAATTCTAGGTTGGCGATATTATTTCTTTCAACACTCCAAATATTTCACTCTAATCCCTTCTAGCTTTCATGGTTTCTGAGGAAAAATTGGATATAATTTTAATATTTGTTTCTTTATAAGTAAGTTGATTTTTCCCCTCTGACTTCTTTCAAGATTTTATCTTTATCTTTCGCATTCTTAAGTTTGAGTATGATGTGTGTAGATAGTGTTTTTGGCATTTATCCTGCTCTCTGACGTTAATTTAGGGGAAATTGTCAGTTATTATTGAGTCAAATATTTCTTCTGTTCCTTTCTCTCTTCTTCTAGTCTTCCCATTACAGATATGTTACACCTTTTGTAGTTGTTCCACAGTTCTTGGATACTCTGTTCTGTTTTTTTTTAGTCTTTTCTTTTTACTTTTCAGTTTTGGAAGTTTCTGTTGTCGTATCTTTAAGCTTATGTATTCTTTCCTTGGCTGCATCTGTCTACTAATGAGTTCATCACAGGCATTCTTCATTTCTATTGCATTGTTTTTGTTTTCTGTAGAATTTCTTCTTTATCATTCCTTAGAACTTTTCTCTCTCTGCTTACCTTGTCCATCTGCTCTTGTATGTTGTCTATTTTTTTTTCCACTAGGGCTCTTACTATATCAGTCATAGCAGTTTTAAATTCCTGGTCTCATAATTCCAATACTTTTGCCATCTCTGACTGTTGTCCTGGTACATCATATCACAAGTATCCTTATTAGTAAGAGGCAGAGGGAGACTGGATATAGCCAGAAGGGCATAGTAAACCCACACAGAGGAGAAGGCATTGTGAAGGCAGAGGTAGCGATTGCAATGGTAGGTCCACAAGCCAACAATGCCAGCAGGCACCGGAAGCTGGAAGAGGCAAGAGAGGGACCTTCTGCTAGTAGCCACTAGAGGAAGCGCAGCCTTACCGACACCTCGATTTTCTCCCAGTGAGACTGATTTCAGTCTTCTAGACTCCTGAAATCTAAAAAATATATATTTTATTTCAAGCCACTGTGTTTGTGGTAATTTGTTACAGCAGCCATATGGAATTAATACAACATGTGTGGGGTGTGATCTGTCTCAACATGTGAGGGTGGTAAATCTCGCCATCAGAGGGACAACCACAAAACACATGTTAAATAGATGAGGAAGAGAGGGTATCTTTGTCTTGTTTCTGATCTTTCGTCTGTATTCACAAGGGATTGGTTTTCTTTTCTCATGATGGATTTGTCTAATTTGGTGCCATGATAACACTGACCTCATAGAATGAATTATAAGTTTTCTTTTCCTTTATTTTTTGAAAGTACTTGTGGGCTATTGATATTATTTCTTCTTTAAATATTTACTAAAATTCATCAGTGAAACCATCGGGGCATGAACTTTTCTTTTTGAGAAGATCTTGACTTACTAATTCAATTTATTTACTTGTTATAAAATATATTTCTTCAAATGGTTTTTCTCTCCCTTTCCCTCTCTCCCTGGGACTGATATTATACATATGTTGTTATTCTCCATGGTGATCCACATATTTCTGCAGCTCTGTTTATTTCTTTACATTCTCTTTTAGTATCTCAGATTGGGAGAGGAATAACTATAGATCGATCTCTTACTTTGAAAATTCTTTTCTCTGCAGCTCAGATCTGATATTGACCCCCTGTAGCGAATATTTAAATTTAAGTTATTTTTCTTCTCATCTCCAAACTCTCTATTTGGTTATGTTTTAAAACATTTTTTTAATCTTTTTATTGATATTCTCAATTTGGTGAGTCATCACTGTTGTACTTTCCTTTAATTTTTTAAAATATGATTTCCCTTAGTTCTTTTACATATTTATAATAAGGGACTTAAGGTCTTTGTCTAATACATCAAACATCTGGACCTCCTCAAGAGAAATATGTATTGACTGCTTTGGGGGGGGGGGTCGTTTTTTTCCCATTTCTTTTCCTGCCTCATAATTTTTTTGTTAAACTAGAATATTTTAGGTAATATGATATGGGACTTTGGAAATCCTATTTTCTCGATTTTCTACTAGTTTTGTTGGAAGTGACTAGTTTGCTTAGTAAATTTTCTGGACTAATTCTATTATGCCATAGGTCCTGTAGTATGCAGCCACTGAAGTCTTGGTTTGGTTAGCTCAGTAGTCAGATAAAGACTGGTGATGGGACTTCCCTGGCAGTCCAGTGGTTAAGACTCCACGTTCCCAATGCAGGGGGCCCAGGTTCGATCCCTGGTTAGGGAACTAAGATCCTTTGTGCCGTGCAGCCTAAAAAAAAAAAAAATAGGAGAAGCTTCCTTAATTAGCTCGATCCTGCAAGTTTCCCACCCTTTGCCGAGAGGCTATGTGTGTGCTTGGGAAATCATTTCCACTACATCAGTTTAGAAGTCTGCTTTAGCCTTCACTTCCTCCTTGTGCAGGGACACAGGCTGGGCCTGGGGAGTGAATGGTGCTCCCTAAGGTCTTTTCTGGGCTTACGTACAGCCCTCCGTGCATGTGTACATGGCCTCTTCTGGCCTTCTACCTCCACAGGAGTACATTAGAGCTTTATAAAGCACCCTATAAACACTTTGTTTTCAGATTTTCTTTTTAAATGTTTGTCTTGTTTCTTGTTTGCCTTCACTGGTGTCATAGCTTTAGGCAATTTTTGGACTTTTAAAATAAGTGAAATAATAAATGACACCGTCTTTTTTAACTTCCTTCTCTCATTCAGTATAGGTTATCTAAGGTTTATTCAAGTTTTAACATGTATCAATATTTCATTCCTTTTTAGTGTTGAATAATATTCCATTGTGTGGATAGAGCACATCTGTTTATTTATTAGCATTGAACATTTGAGCTTAATCTCATTTTTTCACTGTAATGAATAATGTAAAGAACATCTTTGTATGTTCTTTATGTGGACACATGTTTTCATTTCTAAAAGTGGAATTGCTGGATCATAGGGTAATTCCATGTTTAATATTTTGAGGAAATGCCACATTGTTTTAGGAACATTTACATTCTCAGGGTTCTAATTTCTCTGCTTCCTTACGAGCACTTGTTACAGTCTACTATTTTGATTGTAGCAATTCTAGTAGGTGTGACATGGTATCTCTTTGTGGTTTCATTTACATTTACCTAAGGACTAATGATGTTAATTATCATATCATGTGCTTGTTGCCTTTTGTGTATCTTCTTTGGAGAAATTTCTATACAATTATTTTACCTATTTTCAGATTGGGTTATTCATCTTCTTTATTAATGAGTTCTAAGAGTTCTTTATATATTTAGGTACAAGATGTAGCAAGATAAAACTAGATACAAAGCACTGATAAGGGACTATATATGATTTGTTCAGGCTGCTGCAATATTAAGTAATCGTTGCTTATTTGATTTTCGAGAAGCACCTTGGAAATAGGGGTTTTCCTGTAGAGCAAGCTCTGAATCAGTTCAGATAATGCAATTCCCTGTAAATGGGGATTTTCCAGAATGAAGCCCCAAGCCAGCACAAAAGTGACCCTGCTCTGGGAGCTGGTACCTTTTGAGGAACTTTTGTGGTGGTCTGCCCCCTCCAGTGGCTGCTGGCTTTTACAGCTACTGCAGTGGTGTAGCTGATGGTCTTCAAGGCTCAGTGTTTGTGAGAGGAGAATGGAAAGGGCCAAGCCACTGACCCTGCTGGTCTCAACAAGGTTCAACACCTTTTCTTCAATTAATATTCCTCAGAATGTTGCAAGCCTTCGGTTAATTTCTAGAGATGGGAAAATTTTGATTTTGACTCTTTTTTGCCAACATTGCAGTATTTTATGGCAGTGTGGATTTACAGAGGTCCTCATTACCCAATTCCAGAATTTCTCCCAGATTGGACTTTGCTATTACAAACTGGTGTTAGGTAAGGTAATACAATTTAATCAGGAGAAAATAGCAAACTAGGCTATTTTCTATGTTGTAACTAATTTTGGCAAATCAAACATTCTTCTATGGTCAGAATTGTTGGTTATCCTCAAATTTGCCAATCATGATCTAAAATGGTGTGAATTACAAAATGAATTGTGAGTACAGAGCTAGCTATGTCACATGTGGACAAATTTATGGACATTATTATAAATTTTTTATAAAACGTTCATTTATATACTCACTTTTGTTTGAATGGCTCAACTACTGGCACATATTTTTCTAATTATGAAATATTCCAGCCTCCCCCAAAATACAGGGTACAACATGATAGGTCATATACCATCACCAAGCTTAAGAAGTTAAATATTGCTAGTCCTTTTATTTCTATGGTTTAAAAATCCTTTTGAAACCAGGTCCCCAGCTCAACAATCTTTTTCTGAAATTCTCTAGAAATTAAGAGATATTAGTTCCTATTCTAAGAAATAAACTGAAGCAGGAAAGAAAGCTGTGGTTAGTGATATTTTTTCTTAAAACTTGGAACAATTGATGACCAGAAACATTTTAGTTAATATTTCCAATCATTTATGAATTTCCAACGTAAAATATTACACCAACAGTGATGATGGGTTTTCAGAAAGTCTGCACAATTGAAAAGTAACAGTGCTTATATCCACATTTGCACATACTGAAAATATCATTTGGGTGAGTTTTTGATTTATGAGGGTAGAACAGAACTTCAAATGCATAACAAGAGTAAAATTCCTGCTACATCAGTCCATATCTGTTTTTAATATTATAGGAATTCATTTGAATATGTTGCTTTTGTTCTGTAATCCCCCAAACTAACATTTGTATCAACGTTACCTGATGATATAACTACAGGACACTGTGTAATGAAAATGACTTTTTATAGTTCCATCCCTTCTCCAGGGAATTTCAAGAACTGCTGAATCAAGTAATGGTTTTAACTAGAAACACAAGTACTCACTCATTCCAAACAAATGAAAACCAAAGACATAATTACAGTTTTCACCATGGTGCTCTTTATACATAATCTATAAGAAAATTTTCTATCATTTTAACAAAAAGTATTTCTGCTAGTCACTTTTACATCATGGAGATTGCTGGCAATAATGAAAATAACATGTTGATTTCAGTCTTGTAATGTCATCATATTCATTCTTTTGCTTCATGAGAAACCTAAGATTTGATGAGTATCACATTTTTTTTTTTTTATAGACAGCTCATTACTGACAGAGCTGGAGCCTGTTATTTGGTTCTGCCCATTCAGACATTGGCAATGAGTTTCTCTCAGTGGTTTCTTTGGCTTTTGAGTAGCCAATGGAAAAGGAACACATTTTTATTTTTTTCACCTTATTCAAAATTATAGTCCCAGTGTGACTCTCCTTTATGAAACAAAGTAGGTCTGCTTGTAAATTCAAATAGCTGGGTTAGAACTAGTCTCTGAAGAGGATGAACCACAGAATTGGTAAACTTAGTGGTAGGGAAAGAAGGGAAAACTCTTCAGAGCAGAGACTCTTTAGAGGACAGAATCGCCAATGATCAGAATCTATGGGTACTTACCTGAATAGCTTATGGATTCTCCTCTCTGTATTTGTGGAGGAGTGTGGGTTTCTGGGTCAACACTCAAACTAGATGGAGATACAGGGAACTTTCATTAAAGCCGTCAATGACTTCCAAATTAACATCTTGCTCCTAGACCCCTTTCCTTGACCTCCAGATACTCATATCTATTTTTCAACTTGATAATGGAGGATTAATCAAAGACATTTCAAAACTAACACTTTTAAAACTGAACCCCTAATTCCTGGTCATAAAATAAGGAGTGATTCATTATTCCTTTATTCCTCTTGCATTCCATATCCAATCCATCAGCTAAAGCTACCAGCTCTGCTTTCTAAATATAGTCAGTATCCAACCATCTCTATTCACCTTCACTGCTACTACCTGAGTTCAGACCTACTAACAGGCCGCCATGCTGTCTCCTCTTCCCCTATTACCATCTGCTTTAAAAATAGTAACCAGGATGATGTTTTTGGGGCCTGAGTGAGAGCATGTCGTTCTTATCCTAAAAACACTCTGATGGCTTCCCCTCTCGCTCAGCTAATGAGCTGAAGTGTTAACCATGACCCACAAGACCCTTCCAGATCTAGCCACTTGCTAATTCTTTGACCTCTTTCTCCCTCTCCTGGAGCCACTCTGGCCTCAGGCTCTCCCTCAGGCACATGAAGCCAACGCTTACCTCAGGGCCTTTGCAAGTATTGTGAACTTTGCCTAGAATCTTCTTCTCTCAAATATCCACGTGGTCTTTGCTTTACTTCTCACAGGTCTCTGTTCAAATAGCACCTCACCACAGAAGCCTCCTCTGATGACTTTTGTGAAATGGGCTCATCTCCCCTGCTTCCTTATGCATCCTAGCCCACTTTATTTTTCTCTGTAGCAATTATTATTCCCTTACATAAACTATTTAGCTGAATATAAGTTGTAATGATTGTAAGATACATGGTTATTTTACACATCACTGCCAAATAAAAAGTGAAATAATTCTTTCTTCATTTAGAATTCTTATTTTGACTATACTAAAAGAACTATTTTAGACTTAATTAAACATAGATATTTATCACCTAACCACCCTTCTACAAACAAAAAAGGAAAAGTACAATAAAAGAAACTGAGTTATTTAAAACTTCTTCATATTAAGAAACAATGAGTCGTCTATATCCATGTTTTTCTACACTATCATCTTATACACATTCAAGAGTTTTTGTCGTTTAGCATTTCTCAAAATAATGCTCCACTATTGGTTGTTTATTTATTTTATTTTCTTCTTAGCTAACGATATCTATTATAGTTTTGATATATTTTTTTCCTTTTTTGACTGAAGTCAAATGCCTGAATCTGTCACTATAGACTCATTACTCTGAATAATTTTTTATCTACTCCAAGGAATTTGGCAATATTTTCTGCACGTGGGAAGACCGCTTCACCAAGGTACCATGGTGATCTTGCTCGTGTCCATAGGCATGTGTGCAAAGGCTTTCATTACACTTTATCTGAGTGTGGGCAGAGTCCCTGTGATATATCAGGAGTGAGAGAGATGGGAGATTTCTGATGAGTTGCCCCAAAGTCACTCCCACTGCCTCCCTCATTCCTCTGGGTGCCACCATGGGCAGTTATCACTACTTCACTGGTTTCTAATCCACCTATTCAAAGTATAGCAGTAGACTATAACCACTCAGCTGAATTCTACAATGTCCTCTGGGAGTCAGGATGTCCCACAAATCATGTGGGATTATCTTCTGGCCTCTTCAGTTTTGTTGTTGCATAGGACAAGGACCTCAGGGAGCTGGCACTTCTGCCTGCCCTTCCTTTTACTGTCTTCATAAGCAGTGAAGTGTCTGAACCTAAAAGTGGCTCAAATCTTTACTGGCTGAATCCAACCTGGGCTTCGGCCTTGCCTCATATCGTGAGTCTGACAATGCCTCCAATTGGATTGCCTGATCTGAATGAATCCAACATCTGTTGCTCACATCTCAGCTGGAACAAAATCACAAGACAATCTTCATTTATATGTTGGTGTCTACCTTTGCTCAGTCATATAAAGCACGTGGTTATTGCACTGTAAGAAAATAAGGAACTCAGGAGAATATCAGTGTTCTGCAATTTTTAAAATATTTGTTTAATATATAATGTATGCCTGATGCTCTATACCTGTGTAAAAATAACTCTAATTTCAGTGTCATGTCATAATAGTTTTACCTGGCAAATACACTCAACATGGAGGTAATTTGCAGAATTCTATGGAAATGTTGAAAATATGAAAGCCTGTAATTAAACGACATATCACAAATGCCACCTAGACAACAGTGAATGTAAGGTGCATGTTGATGCAAAGAGTTTTAACACATGAAACATGATAGTACATCTTAGAATTGTCAGAATGTGGTGTCAATTTGTTTCTTCTTTTGTTTAATGGCCATCTCCCATCCCAGAAATGTAAATTTTGTGAGGGGAGGGACTTTATGAGTTGTTTCACTACTCATATCTCCAAAGCCTAGAGTGCTGATGACATATAGTATGCCGTCAAAAATTAATTATGGAAGGAAGGCAGGGTAGGCACTGTTTAGCAATCTTGTTGGACTACAAGTAACAGGAAGTTGCATTCCTTTTACCTTCAGTTGGTTTCCGGATACTTCTTGGTAAATGATAGGTAACTAACAACTTAATAAAACTCAACTTCATACAAGGTTGAATAGAAAATACAAATCAAAGTACCTTTGGGGGCTTCCCTGTTGGCACTGTGGTTAAGAATCCGCCTGCCAATGCAGGGGACATGCGTTCGAGTCCTGGTCTGGGAAGACCCCACATGCCGTGGAGCAACTAAAGCCCATGCTCCACAACTGCTGAGCCTGCACTCTAGAGACTGTGAGCCACAACTACTGAGAACACGAGCCACAAGTACTGAGTCCACATGCTACAACTACTGAAGCCCATGAGCCTAGAGTCCATGCTCCACAACAAGAGAAGCCACTGCAATGTGAAGCCCGTGCACCACAACAAAGAGTAGTCCCCGCTCACTGCAACTAAAGAAAGTCTGCACGCAGCAACAAAGACCCAACACAGCCAAAAATAAATACATAAATAAATTTATATTAAAATAAGGTACCTTTGAAAGGCCAATATAGGAAGGAAATACCATGTTTAAGATAACAGAAACAAAGATAAAAGAAGATTCACCTTATTTCTATTGCCATCTATCTTGCAGACCCAAATTTCTCTGCCTTTCATGACTACACTAAATGATCCTCAGGTTCATTCAGGTCACTCTTCTCACAGACTTCATAATTAAAATTTCATTTCCAGAATAAAATAACGTTTTATGTGTTTCATCTTATCCTTGTAGTACTTTCCTTTCTTCTTTTGCAACATTCATAAATTTCTTATTGTCACTAAGTGTTAATTTTTTGCAGAAATTGGCTCTTGTGCTGCAGTTTAAAATGGGGTATTGAATTCCTTTGCACACACATCTTAACAAGTAAGACATAGACACAACTGTGGGCAGAAATGTGCCAATCGAAACATGCAGTTTGACATACTTGTAATAAATGCGTTTGTATTTATGTGTAAGGACTTATTTAGAAATGGCACAAGTAGGAAGTACTTAACCTTTGAACAATCCAGGTGGGTTAAAAGAGATTTGGGGGGCCTATAAAATTTATTTGAATGTTAACTGTATAGATTTAAGTTGAAAGAAAAGGGAGGAGTGAACTTTGTGAGAACATAATAAAATTTTATTGTTCTCTACTGTGGGATCTTTTTGCATTTTCTCTTTATTTCCTCTTGTTTCCTGAGGCAGAAGTGCAGGGGTGCTACTTGAAGACGTCCAATGGTGAGGGAAAGAAGCCCAGACAATTTAGAATGGACGAAAGGGAGGATAGGAAGGAAATTATACACAAATATTCTGACTCTTTAAAGATCAATGTTTTCAGTTTTCTAGTCTTTTCATGCACTACAAGAGCTCTATTCCTTTCTGTAGACCTTCCGTGTGATTAACGTTACAACTCCTCTTAAGTGATGAAGTGCCTAGGATTCCAATGACTTCCCAGATTCTGTGTAGAATACTGGCTAAATAATAATAACTAGAAATACAGGATGCTTATCATACATACATATATGTACCATGATATCATATATGTATATTGCCAATACTAGCAGCCACTGGTAAATATCTTTTGATGAGGATAAATTGTCTTAATTTAAAGCATTTTGTTTTCGTGTCTATTTTATATTGAAAAAAACTATCAACCCAGGGATATGAAAATTGGCACCAATTGCATTAAATATTCTAATGCAATTTCACCTCCCAATTAATTTCACCTAAATTATGCTTTTGCTCCAAATATTAAGTTCCAGAGGATCTTATACCAGATCACTCTTGCAAATTATCCTCTCGACTATGATTGCATGATCAAATACTGAGTCTGTTTGAATTCTTTAAAACTGTATTGTTTTGAAAGTAGGCAATTATAGGCTATTTCCTGTATGTTGATAATTATTTATTTGTATAAAAATATTGCAATGTTTCTTTGGTTTGGCCAAATGAAATCTCATTATCTCATTATAATATTCACACTTTACAAATTTTATTGTATAAAAATGAGTCTTGGAATTTGAAAATAGAAGTTATGAAATAGGAAAAAAACATACAGAATATGAAGAAAAAAGGGTAAAAGAAATGTAATAATGAGTCAAAGTAGTGTCCTCATTCTCCCCTTTTCATGCCAGCAACATTAAGATCCAGTGAATAAGGGGCACACATTCATAGCATCAGCCCAGAATTTTGGGGAGACAGGCCTGATGTAAAAATTTAAAAAAGATATTTGAGTTTTTACAAAGTGTGTTGTGTTTGCATGTGTTTGTGTTTTCATATGAAAATATACGTGTGTATTTAGATTTTTACATTATATACTTTGTTGTATAATACATATTTGAATCTTTGTGATATAAATAACATATGTAGCATCCATATATAATTTGAAAAAAAATTGTGACATTTACATTCAGTTGTCCATAAGAGGACATGAAGCTCAAATAATTAATTACTTTTGGTTCACAAGCTTTCCACCTTGAGAATATAATGTTTTGACAAAAATCCTGTGGACTACAATAGTTTTCAAAATTTCTCACACAAGATTTTCCAGAAAAAATAGACCTGAGTGTTTATCAACAAGAGATTATACATATTCTATATATATGTTAAAATGCCATGTGCCTTATCAAAGCATTTCCTTATTTTAAAATGTCACTGTATATGTTTGTGGGTGTTTGTATCCATACACACACGCTTAAAATGTAAAAATGATTTCACATATTATAGGTATATTTAAGCTTTTACACATAAATTTTGCATATGGACTTATATTCTATAATTACTTGTATGTAGTTATATGTGACATTATCAAAAATGAGCATAAGCTAAAGCAAACTATTGACCTAAAAATTCTATATGTAGTATAATAAGTAATCAGCTTAATTATTATTATAATGTATATTATAGAAATACAAATTATTTATATTATAGAAATGTAAATATTTATTTAACTAACATTTGTTGAATAACAGCTTAGTATGGGCAATTGATAGATATTAGAGAAGCAAAGATGAACAAGATATGGTTCTAGAGCTAATCACAATCTGAGAAGTTCTTTGGGGACATCGACAGTGCTTCTAGAAAATTTGTGCTTACTATAAGGGAGCACATTTCTGATTGCCAGGAAAAACAAGGCAGCTGCAAAGCTCACTGTATAAATGCATGGACCATCCTATGAGGGAGAGCTTCATCACATGCTGCACCGAGGTCTGTGCCCAGTCAACCAAAGAACCACTGGAACAATCGCACTATGCCAAGGGTGGCCAATTTAGGGTACAGAACTCTTAAGAAGATCATCCAGCTTCCCTTAAATGACCTTCATTAATTTTACACCTTTTGCCAATTAATTGCACTTATGAAACTCCCTGTCTCACTCTGAGCAATTGAACTCATCTTGGCCGATTCCTATTTTGTTTTTTTAAATGGTCATATCCAATTGTCAATATGAATCTGTATAACCACATTACAACTGGGTCAGTAAATGTATTCATTCATTCTTCCCTCAAACAAAATGAGTCCCTATTATCTACTCTTAAACATCTTGCTCTTTTTCTTCATAGCATGAGTTGAAATGTCGTGTTTATTTGGTGATTGTATTTAACCAAATATACCCCATTTAAAGTATAACCTCAGTGAGTATAGAGATCACGTATCTTTCTTACTGTTCTATTTTCATTGCCCATCTCTATGCATGTTATACAGAAAAGATGGAATAGCTCTCTGTGCAATAAATGAGTTCAATGTACGTTTATTTTTCACTTGCTGCATGTTAATTTCTGTTGGTTTACAAAAATGAATAAGACCAGGGTAAATGTGTCAAGGAGCTCATGTTCTATATATCAGTGTGGTCAGTGCAATCATAGATTGCTTTACCAGGCATTATGGTAGCACAGAAGAGGGACTAACTTGACTTTATATTGTAGTAAGCTACCCTCAGGAAATGGTTCATTTTTAATGTATACAAAAATATATAATAGTCCAATCAAATAACAGTAACCAAATGGACAACCAGAAAAGTGTAAAGTATAACTCATTCCAAAATTCCCCATTGCTGCCAACTGAAAGTACAAAACACCAGAGTTACTGTAAATGAAAAAGAACATGGTTCTTTTTGTGTGTATTTCGGTTACTCTTTCTATAATATGTAATCTAGAGCAGTGATAAATGACAGTCTTAACAAGAACACATGAGAGGACTTCTGAGAGGATAGTATAGTAAAAGTATGTGAGGACTCAGTTCTTCAGTGTTTAATTAAATGCACAAAAAAGCTTCTGGAAAGTTAAAAATCCCTTACAGAACCCAAAACTAATGGCAACCATTGAGAATGTTCCTGAAATCATGAGGCATTCCACACCTATGGGATTTGTTAAAACATACAACCAAGAGCACAACTAAAATTTTTCACTTTTCCAAAACCAAACATTGGTTGTAAAAACATCTGAAGCATAGTTCTACCCTTACACATCTACATTAAGAGGATACGAACAGGCTGTGTGACATTGGAGAAGTGGACTAACAGGGCCAACCACATGCTGAGGCAGACCACGAGGGATGGGATGATCACACCCAGCATCAAGGAGAAGTGACTCAGTCATAAATAGGAGACAAACCTGGCTGTCTTACAGCCCTAACTTTACCTTGACTGTAGAACTATCCAGGAGCAGAATATATAATCCCTATCACCTAACTCAAGGAATATATGCTTTAGTTAAGTCTGTGTTTCAAGTGGACTGTCTCCTGATGGACTACTGCACTTACGGAGAGAGAATATGGAAGAAATACTAAATACTAAAACATCTTTTTAAAAGTCCATACTGAAAACTAAATAGGAGATGGCAGGTACAGTAATCAAGCCATGTGGTAGCTGCCATAAAGATATATAGAAAAAGCACAATAGAATAGAAATTTCAAAAATAAGCACACATATACATGGTCAAATGATTTTTGACAAGGGTGTCAAGACCATTCAATGGGATAAAGGACAATCTTTTCAACAGATGATGGTTAGAAAACTGGATATCCACTGCAAAACAATGATGAGTTACCCATAACTCACACTGTGTGAAAGTTAACTCAAAATGTATCAAGATCTAAACATGAGAGCTAACATTATAAAACTCTGAAGAAAACAGGGGAATATCTTCATGACACTGGATTTGGTGATGATTTTTACGATATGATACCAAAAGCATGAGCAACAAAAATTAAAATAGGTAAATTGGACTTCATCAAAATTGAAACCTCAGCATCAAAGGATACTTTTAAGAGAATAAAAAGGCAACCCACATAATGAGAGAAACTATTTGTAAATCTTACAACTGACAAGGAATAAACGTCTTGCATACATAAGGAATTCCTAAAACTCGGCATGAAAACAAACAGCTCAATTCAAAAATGAACAAAGGATTGGCATAGACATTTCTACAAAGAAGGTATACAAATGGCCAATAAGCACATGAAAAGATACTCAAGATTATTAATCATTACGAAAATGCAAATCAAAACCATAATGAGTTACTACTTTACACCCATTAGAATAGCCATTATCCAAAAAGCCGAAAATAACACGTTAGCTAGAATGTGGAGAAATCGGAACCCTTGTGCATTGCTGGTGGGAATACACAATAGTACAGGCACAATGGAAGACATAATAGCAGTTCCTCAAAAAATAAACATAGACTTGCCATATAATCCAGCAATTCCACTTCTAGGTATTTACCCAAAATAATTGAAAGTAAGGATTCAAGCAGATATTTGTACACAAATGTTTATAATAGAAATATTCACAATAAACAAAAGGTTTGTCAGCAAATGATGGGATAACCACTGTGGTATATACATACAAGGGAATATTATTCAGTCTTCCAAAGTAATGAAATTCTAATACATGTTACAGCACAGATGAATCTTGGAAACATTATGCTAGGTGAAATAAGCCAGACACAAAGGGTCAAATATTGTATGATTCCACTTTTATGGGGTATTGAGAATAGGCAAGTTTGCAAAGATGGGAAGTAGAACTGTAGTTGCCAGGAGCTGAACAGAGATGAGAACAGGGAATTATTGTTTAATAGGTACAAAGTTTCAGGTTGTGATGATGGAAGAGTCCTGGCAATGGATAGTGGTGATGGTTGCATAACAATGCAAATGTACTTAATATCAGTGAATTTGCACTGAAATGATTTTAAAATGGTAATTTACATGTTATGTATATTATATCACAATTGATAAAAATGCCCATTGTGCAAAAACAAGGAAAGTCTGAGAAACTGTCATAGAGATGAGGAGACAAAAGAGACATGACACCTAAATATAGTGTGATAACCTGGATGAAATCCTCAAGTATACAAAAAAATCAAAACTAAATAAATCTGAATAAAATATGCTCTTTGGTTTATGATAATCTATCAAAATTAGCTCATTCATTATGAAAAATTTGCCATGCTAATGTAAGATATTAATGGTAAGGGGAGGGCTTCTCTAGTGGCACAGTGGTTAAGAATCCACCTGCCAATGCAAGGAACACGGGTTCAAGCCCTGGTCTGGGAAGATCCCACATGCCGCAGAGCAACAAAGCCCGTGAGCCACAGCTACTGAGCCTGCACTCTAGAGCCCGCGAGCCACAACTGCTGAGAGCGTGTGCCACAACTACTGAAGCCCACGCGCCTAGAGCCCGTGCTCCACAGCAAGAGAAGCCACTGCAATGAGAAGCCCAGGCACTGCAACAGAGTAGCCCCTGCTTGCCACAACTAGAGAAAGCCCACGGACAGCAACGAAGACCCAATACAGCCAAAGATAAATAAATAAATATTAAAAAATAGTAAGGAGAACTTTGTGTGTGGTATGTGAGAAACCTGTACTAGTTTTGCAAACTCTTCTGTAAATCTAAAAGTACTCTATAATAAAAAGTTTATTAAATTTTTTAAGTAAATAAGGGGGGAACAAAACAAAGTATCATAGAAGTCAATCCCATTCTGAGAACATAATTGAAGATTTAAGAAAATGACTGTAATCCTTAGGGAACATTTGAAAAGATACCTTTATAACAAGAATACAAAAATTATTTCTTAATAGCAGAACTTGAATTATTATTAGAAATAGTAAAATTATAACACTAAAGCAGTAGAAATTCAGATTATGGAAACCACATTTGTACTCAAGGAACTAGACAGTAGGTATGAAAATAATACACTTAACAATAATTAAACGACCAAAATGGAAGGCAAGGAATAAAAAATAATTCTCTGAAAAATAGGAGGCTCATAGAACAAAGTTTAAAAATATTAATCAGGAAGGTTAGCATTGAACGGAAAGTTATTGCAAAGCTAAGCTTCTCTGTAGGCAATTCCACTCAACCCAAGAAAAATTTGTCACAGGCAGAGGAAAGAGTTAAAGCAGCAGTGCTGAGACCTATTTACTCCTTTTACTGGGGGACTCCCCTAGGGAAAAAGGGAAAGAAAGTGAACAGGTCTATATTTGCCAATTGGAATAATTACATTTGCTCTAGAAAATATATTATATTCAGAATAACCTTAGCAAATTGTCCCTAGCTAAAGGAATACTTAACGGCAAATAAACTCAGAATCCACGATTTTATGAGGCAAGTTTCTCTGGGGAATGTTTCATTTCTTTGAAGCTAAAGTGTGTCTTGTATACAGCATTTGGTTGTATTTTACTTTATGTCCAGTCTAAAAATTCTGCCTTTTGATCAAAGTGTTTACTCCACTCTCATTCTCTCATTTAATGGAATTCTAGATATGGTTGGATTTACTTCTACTTTTTTACTATTAGTTTTATATTTGTCCCATCTCTTTTTTGTTCGTCTGCTACTCTTGCTGACTTGTTTTGTGTTAGAGACATTTTTAATGTAACTTTAAATTCTTTTATTGATCTTTTAACCATTTTTTCATTTATTTTCTTAGTGGTTTTTCTCAGAATTACATTTCATATCTTAGCTACCCAAAATCTACTTCACATTAATATTGACTTAATTCTGATAAAATATAGCAATGGTGTTGCAATGTAGCCCTATTTCCCTCTTCCGTCTTTTGTGATATTGCTATATAATAAATATAGATTACATCTATATTTGTTGTAAACTCAACAGTATAACATTATAATTACTGCTTTACACAATCTTATATTTAATGAAAAAGGATATATATACCCATATATAAATACAAAACATTTCTACACACACAATTTTATATTTACCTACTTGCTACCATGTCTGATCATCTTCATTCTTTCTCGTATATTTAAGTTACCACCTGGTATCATTTTTTTAACCGTGCAGAACTTCCTTTGTAGTTTTAGTAGAGCAGGTCAGCTAGTAATGAATTCTCACAAATTCTGTTTATCTAGTAATATATTTTTTTCTTTTTCTTTTTTTATTCTGGTAAAGCATATATTACATAAAATGTACCATTTTAACTATTTTAAGGTATACCATTTAGGGGTATTAAGTATATTCATAATGTTTGGTAACCAGCACCAATATTTCCAGAATTTTTATCATCCCAAACAGAAACACTGTACCCATGAAACAACTCTCCATTCTCTCCTCTCTGAGTTCCTGGTAATCTCTATTCTTCTTTCTGTCTCTACGAATTTGCTTATTCTAGATACCTCCTTTTTGAAGAAATGTCTACTCAAGTCCTTTGCTCATTTTTTAATTGTGTTGTTTCATTGTTACTGAGTTTTAGGAGTTCTCTATATAATCTGTTCATTAATTCCTTATTCGATAGATGACATACAAATATTTTCTCCCATTCTGTGGGTTGTCTTTTTCACTCACTTCATAGTGCCCTTTGATACACAACAATTTTAGTTTTAATAAAGTCCAATTCATCTATTTGATCTTTTGTTACCTGTGCTTTTGTGTCATACCCATAATATCATCGCCACATCCAATATCGTAAAGTTTTTTTCCTGTGTTTTCTTCTGAGAGTTTTATATTTTTAAATCTTACATTTAGGTCTTTGATACATTTTTAGTTAATTTTTGTATATGGTCTAAGGTATGATTCCAACTTCACTCTTTTGTGTTTGAATAACTGGTTTTCCTAGCACCATTCATTGAAGAGACTGTCCTTTCCCCACTGAATGGTCTTGGCACTCTTGTGAAATAACAATTGATTATGTATGTTAAGATTTATTTCTGAGTTCTCTACTCTATTTCGTTAGTCTGTATGTCTATCCTTCTGCCAGTACCGCTTTTTTTTTTTTTTACATCTTTATTGGAGTATAATTTCTTTACAATGGTGTGTTAGTTTCTGCTTTATAACAAAGTGAATCAGTTATACATATACATATGTTCCCATACCTCTTCCCTCTTACATCTCCCTCCCTCCCACCCTCCTTATACCACCCCTCTAGGTGGTCACAAAGCACCGAGCTGATCTCCCTGTGCTATGCGGCTGCTTCCCACTAGCTATCTATTTTACGTTTGATAGTGTATAAATGTACATGCCACTCTCTCGCTTTGTCACAACTTACACTTCCCCCTCCCCATATACTCAAGTCCATTCTCTAGTAGGTCTGTTTCTTTATTCCTGTCTTACCCCTAAGTTCTTCATGACATTTTGTTTTTAATTCCATATATATGTGTTAGAATATGGTATTTGTCTTTCTCGTTCTGACTTACTTCACTCTGTATGACAGACTCTAAGTCCATCCACCTCCTTAAAAATAGCTCAATTTCGTTTCTTTTTATGGCTGAGTAATATCCCATTGTATATATGTGCCACATCTTCTTTATCCATTCATCTGATGATGGACACGTAGGTTGTTTCCATCTCCAGGCTATTGTAAATAGATCTGCAATGAACATTTTGGTACATGACTCTTTTTGAATTATGGTTTTCTCAGGGTATATGCCCAGTAGTGGGATTGCTGGGTCATATGGTAGTTCTATTTGTAGTTTTTTAAGGAACCTCCATACTGTTCCCATAGTGGCTGTACCAATTCACATTCCCACCAACAGTGCAAGAGGATTCCCTTTTCTCCACACCCTCTCCAGCATTTATTGTTTCTAGATTTTTTGATGATGGCCATTCTGACTGGTGTGAGATGATATCTCATTGTAGTTTTGATTTGCATTTCTCTAATGATTAATGATGTTGAGCATTCTTTCATGTGTTTGTTGGCAGTCTGTATATCTTCTTTGGAGAAATGTCTATTTAGGTCTTCTGCCCATTTTTGGATTGGGTTGTTTGTTTTTTGTTATTGAGCTGCATGAGCTGCTTGTAAATTTTGGAGATTAATCCTTTGTCAGTTGCTTCATTAGCAAATATTTTCCCCCATTCTGAGGGTTGTCTTTTCATATTGTTTATGGTTTCCTTTGCTGTGCAAAAGCTTTTAAGTTTCATTAGGTCCCATTTGTTTATTTTTGTTTTTATTTCCATTTCTCTAGGAGGTGGGTCAAAAAGGATCTTGCTGTGATTTATGTCATAGAGTGTTCTGCCTATGTTTTCCTCTAAGAGTTTGATAGTTTCTGGCCTTACATTTAGGTCTTTAATCCATTTTGAGCTTAGTTTTGTGTATGGTGTTACAGAGTGACCTAATCTCATACTTTTATATGTACCTGTCCAGTTTTCCCAGCACCACTTATTGAAGAGGCTGTCCTTTCTCCACTCTACATTCCTGCCTCCTTTATCAAAGATAAGGTGACCATATATGCATGGGTTTATCTCTGGGCTTTCTGTCTTGTTCCATTGATCTATCTTTCTGTTTTTGTGCCAGTACCATACTGTCTTGATTACTGTAGCTTTGTAGTATAGTCTGAAGTCAGGGAGCCTGATTTCTCCAGCTCCGTTTTTCATTCTCAAGATTGCTTTGGCTATTCAGGGTCTTTTGTGTTTCCATACAAATTGTGAATTTTTTTGTTCTAGTTCTGTGAAAAATGTCAGTGGTAGTTTGATAGGGATTGCATTGAATCTGTAGACTGCTTTGGGTAGTAGAGTCATTTTCACAATGTTGATTCTTCCAATCCAAGAACATGGTATATCTCTCCATCTATTTGTATCATCTTTAATTTCTTTCATCAGTGTCTTATAATTTTCTGCATACAGGTCTTTTTTCTCCTTAGGTAGGTTTATTCTTAGATATTTTATTCTTTTTGTTGCAATGGTAAATGGGAGTGTTTTCTTGATTTCACTTTCATATTTTTCGTCATTAGTGTATAGGAATGCCAGAGATTTCTGTTCATTAATTTTGTATCCTGCTACTTTACCAAATTCATTGATTAGCTCTAGTAGTTTTCTGGTAGAATCTTTAGGATTCTCTATGTATAGTATTATGTCATTTGCAAACAGTGACAGCTTTACTTCTTCTTTTCCGATTTGGATTCCTTTTATGTCCTTTTCTTCTCTGATTGCTGTGGCTAAAACTTCCAAAACTATGTTGAATAAGAGTGGTGAGAGTGGGCAACCTTGTCTTGTTCCTGATCTTAGTGGAAATGCTTTCAGCTTTTCACCATTGAGGATGATGTTGGCTGTGGGTTTGTTATATATGGTCTTTATTATGTTGAGGAAAGTTCCCTCTATGCCTACTTTCTGCCGGATTTTTATCATAAATGGGTGTTGAATTTTTTTGAAAGATTTCTCTGCATCTATTGAGATGATCATATGGTTTTTCTCCTTCAGTTAGTTAATATGGTGTATCACGTTGATTGATTTGCATATACTGAAGAATCCTTGCATTCCTGGAATAAACCCCACTTGATCATGGTGTATGGTCCTTTTAATGTGCTGTTGGATTCTGTTTGCTAGTATTTTGTTGAGGATTTTTGCATCTATGTTCGTCAGTGATATTGGCCTGTAGTTTTCTTTCTTTGTGACATCCTTGTCTGGTTTGGGTATCAGGGTGATGGTGGCCTCGTAGAATGAGTTTGGGAGTCTTCCTCCCTCTGCTATATTTTGGAAGAGTTTGAGAAGGATAGGTGTTAGCTCTTCTCTAAATGTTTGATAGAATTTGCCTGTGAAGCCAACTGGTCCTGGGCTTTTGTTTGTTGGAAGATTTTTAATCGCACTTTCAATTTCAGTGCTTGTGATTGGTCTGTTCATATTTTCTATTTCTTCCTGATTCAGTCTTGGCAGGTTGTGAATTTCTAAGAATTTGTTCATTTCTTCCAGGTTGTCAATTCTATTGGCAAAGTAGTCCTCCATGTTCACCCATGTTGTTGCACATGGCAGGATTTTATTCTTTTTAAAGCTGAATAATATTCCATTACTGTATATTTATAATCACCTTTTCTTGATCCATTCATCCATTGACAGACACATAGATTGTTTCCATACCTTGGCTAATGTGACAATGCTACAATGAACATGGGAGTTCAGAGATTACTTTAAAGCAATCGTTTCATTCTCTTTGGATATATACTCAGAAGTGGGATTGCTGGATCATATGGTAGTTCTATCTTTAATTTTTAGAGGAAACACCATGCTGTTTTCTATACTGGCTATATCAGTTTATACTTCAGTGACAGTGTGCAAGAGTTCCTTTCTCTGCATATCCTAGCCAACACTTGTCTGTTTTCTTTTTGACAAAAATCATCTTAACAGGTGTGAGTTGATATCCCATTGTAGTTTTGATTTGCATTTCCCTGATGATCAGTGATATTGAGCACTTTTACATGTTTCTGTTGGCCATTTGTATGTCTTCTTTTTTTCAATAAAATTATTTATTTATTTATTTATTTATTTATTTATTTATGTCTGCGTGGGGTCTTTGTTGCTGCGCATGGGCTTTCTCTAGTTGTGGTGAGTGGGGGCTACTCTTCTTTGTGGTGCATGGGCTTCTCATTTCAATGGCTTCTCTTGTTGTGGAGCACAGGCCCTAGGCATGCAGGCTTCAGTAGTTGTGGCACGCAGGCTCAGTAGTTGTGGTGCATGCACTTAATTTGCTCTGCAGCATGTGGGATCTTCCCAGAAAAGGGGTCGAACCCGTGTCCCCTGCATTGGCAGGCAGATTCTTAACCACTGCACCACCAGGGAAGTCCCTGTATGTCCTCTTTGGAAAACTTTCTATTCAAGTCTTTTACCCATTTTTAATTGGGTTATTTGGAGTTTTTACTGTTGTTCTTGTTATGGAGTTATATGAATTCCTTGTACATTTTGGATATTAACTCTTTATCAGATATGTGGTTTGAAAATATTTTCTCCCATTCCATAGATTGCCTTTTCATTTTGTTGATGGTTTCCCTTGCTGAACAGAAGCTCATTAGTTTGATGTAGTCCTACTTGTTTATTTTTGCTTCTGTTGCATTTGCTTATGGTGTCAGATCTAAAAATCATTGCCAAGATTAATGTTGAAGAGTTTATCCCTCCGTTTTCTTCTAGAAATTTTACAGTTTCAGGTCTCAGATTCAAGTCTTTAATACATTTCGAACTGATTTTTGTGAATGGTATAAGATAGGGTTCCAGTATCATTCTTCAGCAGGTGGCGGTCCAGTTTTCCTAACAGCATTTAGTGAAGAGACTATTCTCTCCCCATTGTATATTCTTGGCTCCCTTGGAGAAAATTAATTAGTCATATATTGTTTTCTGTATCTTGAAGCTCTGTTTTGGGGTTTACACTCTTAGGGCTGTATTGTCTTCTTGTTTTCTTTCAAAAATTTCTCCCCAATTTCTCTGTCCTCTTAATCTGAGTCCAATTACACACAGGTTAGACCATGCTAAATACAAATTAATTTGCCAATGTGCCTTGGGAACTTTTTGCTGCAGTATATATAGATCCATCTCTTTTCCTTTAAATGATAGCTAGTGTTGAATAGTATTTTAGTACTGTAAGTGATATATAATCTTTTCCCTGTTGAAATATATTTCTAATTTTTCCCTTTTCCAAAGAAAGCATTAAAAGCAAATGTTGTAAATTGTTGTACCTATATGCTATTGATCTCACACAGATACTTAGTATTGATTAGGTGAAAGATAAGTACACAAAATTTTGCTAGCAAAATCTGTTTGCATTTCAAAAATGCTGCACTACACTAAATTCCCAAAAAGTGTATATTAAAGTATCCATTTGACTATACTCCTGGCAGCACTTGACAATATCAATTTTTAGTTTTGTGGTTCGGGTTAAAAACAGGATCTCATTACTGTTTCATTTTACATTTCCTGTCTACAAGTAAGCTTGACATTTTATTTATATTAACCCTCTAAATTGTATGTTTGTATTCTTTGTCAATGTTTCAAGTATTTTTTTTTCTTTTAGATTTATAAGTGCCCCATACACATTGTGACTTTTAATTATTTTACTGTTCTAAACATTGCACGTACTTTTCCTAAGACAAGATGGTCATTTATCTTTTAAACTTTGATTATTGTAGCATTTTATATATGGAAGTTTTTGTTTTACTTACTTTTGTAGTCAACCTAAGGAGGTAGTGAAGACTAGTGACTAAGAAAAAAATTCTAGATCAGACCACCTGCATTCAATTTCTAGTGTCATTGTCCAAGTTGGAGAAGTGTTAGTATAAAATATCTGAGGAAACTGCTCCTATTGCCATGAGAGTAAATATTCATAAGCAAGACACAAAACCAAGATGCTATAAATAATAATAGTGAGAAGAACAGTGAAATCTTACTATATTTTAGATGCATTACATGTATTGATCAACTTAAGCCTCAGCAAAACCCTGAAATATAGTATCATTTCCATTTCACAGATCACCCTTTATTCAAATTCTTCATAGCTTTTTTAAAATTAATTTTTGTATGGTTTGATCTAAATTTTTAGTCCAAAAGATAGCCAAATTTCCCAGCAGCATTTATTATAGTTCTTCATTTCTCCCATTAATTTGAATACCCTTTTGTCATACTTGGGTCCATTTTAATACTGTCTATAATGCTTCATTGAGTTTCTATTTATTCCTATACCAATGCCTTACTAATTTAATTACCCTGGTTTTATAATATATTTTTAATCTGTTGGAACAAGTCCATCATTTTTGTTATTTCCCAATTTTTTAAACAATTGCCATGAATTTTTTCTCCAGATGAAGGCTGGAATTTGCTTGTCAGTTGCATTAAAAAGATTTCTGTTTGAATTTGAGATTGACTCAATTTCTAGATTATCTTGAGCATTGAAGCCTTTTCAATATTAAATCATTTTTTCTAATAAAGCATGCCTCTAAATTATTTTATTTATCATATTCTTTAAAATCATGTATAGGTTGCTTTAGATACTTTTTGAACAATTTTAATCAAGTTTATCTACAGGCATTTTGTAGTTTGTATTGCTCTGATAAATCAGATCCTCTATACATAGATTTTCTACTTATTTCTGGAGAAACTGAAATTTTAACATTGAATTCTGTTGAGATTCCTCACTGATCTCTTGTAATCTAATAGATTTTCAGTGGTTTCTTTTAGAGTTTTCATTCCTTTAGAGTATCCTACCATATGGTCCAAAATAGAGACAGTGTGTTATTTTCATTCCAATTTTCGTATTGTAATTTTTCTTTTTTCTTACCATACTGCCTTATCTAGGGCATCCACTTCAATTTTGACTAGTATTAGTGACAATAATATCCTTATGTTTCTCTTTTTTATTTAAAAATATTTTTAATTTTAACTTTACCTATGACTTTGATGATGACTTTATGGCGATTTTACTCAAATTAAAGATGTTTCCTTCTATTTTTACTGTTAAGAGTGCTCATCTTGGAGGGGAATTAAACTAAATCATTGGCCTTTTTGTATATATTAATATTATTATTTTATCTTTTAACTTGTCACGTCATGTAAAAAAAATCGTTAACTTGAATTACTTTTGTGTTTCTAGCAAAGGTTACACATTCTTAATAAAATCATGTTTAATTTTTGCAGCTATTTATCACATTACTTATATTAGTTGTCACTCTTGATTAGACAGAATAATAACCATATCTCAGAAAATAAATAGAAAATAATAGGGAAAATTAATTTTTTATTTATCTTTTTCTTCTGATTTACACTGTTATTTTGTTTTCTGCCTCAGTCTATTTTTGCATAAATAGCAACCTAGGTAAATGTGCTGAGATATGTAAGATAGATTTTTTAAGAGCTGTATTCAGATATCATTAGACAATATTTCGGGTCCTCCAGTGTTGCAAATTTTCAGTAAGAGAGATAATTTTTTTCCTTTAAAGGTAAGGTTACAAAGTGTTTCTGATCCTATTTAGGAGTGAAAGAATCCTTACTAGGATCTTTTTTTGTTTCCTCCTTTTCTTATTTCTCCCTCCCTTACTTCCCCCTTACTTCATTCTTTCCTCCCTTTCTTCCTTCCTTCCTCCTTTCTTCTTTCCCCTTCTCTGTCCCTGTCCCTCCATTATTTATTTTCCCAAGGTAATGATGAATTTACTTTGAACGGACAGCACTCTATCCTCTAGTTCTTATTGTTACTAGTGGAATGTATTTTCTTGACAAAAGGCCAAGAAAAAGAGGCATGAATGTGAAGTCTGTGATGATGGGGTAGAATTCATCCAACTGGCCCATCGGAACCAGTGGAACAGGAGCAGTTTATAAACATCTGAGCTAAGCATCCACAGAGAAGCAATATTGTTCTGAATGTGATAACTTTACTAAACAAATTGTAACATACTAGATTGTATGTATTAAGCACTATGCTAAGCAGTAGGGAAACCAAGGAGAAAAAGGCTCAAGTCAGATAAATCACAGCAAGATCCTTTTTGACCCACCTCCTAGAGAAATGGAAATAAAAACAAAAATAAACAAATGGGACCTAATGAAACTTAAAAGCTTTTGCACAGCAAAGGAAACCATAAACAAGACGAAAAGACAACCCTCAGAATGAGAGAAAATATTTGCAAATGAGGCAACTGACAAAGGATTAATCTCCAAAACATTCAAGCAGCTCATGCAGCTTAATATCATAAAAACAAACAACCCAATCCAAAATAGGCAGAAGACCTAAATAGACGTTTCTCCAAAGAAGATTACAGATTGCCAACAAACACATGAAAGGATGCTCAACATCACTAATCATTAGAGAAATGCAAATCAAAACTACAGTGAGGTATCACCTCACACTGGTCAGAATGGCCATCATCAAAAAATCTAGAAACAATAAATGCTGGAGAGGGTGTGGAGAAAAGGGAATCCTCTTGCACTGTTGGTGGGAATGTAAATTGATACAGCCACTATGGAGAACAATATGGTGGTTCCTTAAAAAATTAAAAATAGAACTACCATATGACCCAGCAATCCCACTACTGAGCATATACCCTGAAAAAAACATAATTCAAAAAGAGTCATGTACCACAATGTTCATTGCAGCTCTATTTACAATAGCCCGGAGATGGAAGCAACCTAAGTGTCTATCGACAGATGAATGGATAAAGAAGATGTGGCACATATACACAATGAAATATTACTCAACCATGAAAATAAACGAAATTGAGTTATTTGTAGTGAGGTGAATGGACATAGAGTCTGTCATACAGAGTGAAGTAAGTGAGAAAGAGAAAAACAAATACTGTATGCTAACACATATATATGGAATCTAAATTTTTTTAAAAAAATAGTTCTGAAGAACCTAGGGCCAGGACAGGATAAAAGATGCAGATATAGAAAATGGACTTGAGGACGCGGGGAGTGGGAAGGGTAAACTGGGTTGAAGTGAGGTTGGCATGGACATATATACACTACCAAGTGTAAAATAGATAGCTAGTGAGAAGCAGCCGCATAGCACAGGGAGATCAGCTCGGTGCTTTGTGACCACCTAGAGGGGTGGTATAAGGAGAGTGGGAGGGAGGGAGACGCAAGAGGGAAGAGGTATGGGAACATATGTATATGTATAACTGATTCACTTTGTTATACAACAGCAACTAACACAACAATATAAATCAATTATACTCCAATAAAGATGTTAAAAAAAAAAGACTCAATTCAGGTACTCAAAGATCTATCAACTCTTTAGGGAGGCTGTACATGTAGTCAGAGATTAATTACAGGATAGAAAGTATTAGATGTATGTAGAAAATGACTTTGGTGGAAAACTAAAGGTGACACTACCTGTGGAAGTTAAGAAAGTTTCCACAGTTTTTTGGACACTTAAGTCAGATATAATTATGTTTGCTAGGTTTATTTGAAATCAATGATACCTATTTTCAAATTTATTTTTATGTAAGTTATTAAACATTGTTAATTTGCTGTGTTATTTCAGCTAGGACATTGGTGCTTATATACACAGATGATCATCTCTTTATTATTTATCATTGTGATCACTCACCCATTAATGTAGGTCATTCATTCCATCAGTATATACTGGCCACCTGTTTCATGCCATTACTGGGCTCAATGAGAAGCAAATCAGACTGAGTCCCTGACCTCATGGAATTTACACTCTAGTGGGACAGACGAACGTTAATCAAAATCTCTCAAATAAATGTTCAATTAAAGGAGAGAAGGACAGACTCATTTGCAACCTAAACATTTGGTGATTGATTACATAGGACTGGGAACAAGCACAGGGACAGTAGGGGCACAGGCAAAGGAGGATGCTGACAAAGTGATACTTGAAGAGAAATCTAAAGAATATTTAGGTCAAGGGAACATGGAAAAGAGCTCTCATGGGTGTAGGCCCAGGGGGGGAAGCAGGGTACTTTTGAGGTTGAGAGAAGGTGGAAGCTTAAGGGAGGATGGTTTACAATAACGACTGGAGAACTTATGTGACCTCTGCTCTCTGGGCCTTGCAGCCCACTTTAAGGATTTCTCTTTAAGAATAATGGGAAAGCTCTGAAGGACATGTAAATGTGGGAGAAAATGACTGATTTCCAGGTGGGCATTGTGGCCAATGGCTTCAATGTTCTCAGCCCCTCCAACACCTCTAACGTCAGTTCCCTGGTTAAAGTCCTCTTGCAAACTGTCTGGAATGGACGTTGACCCTGATGACACAGCGGATAACAGTTCTTCAATGCTTTCTATCTCGCTGGCATTTTCTTAATATTAATAACAATTTTTAAATATTTATTTATCCATTTATTTACTTTGGCTGTGCAGGGTCTTAGTTGCGGCATGTGGACTCTTAGTTGCTGTGCGCAGACTCTTAGTTGTGGCACATGGACTCTTAGTTGCGGCGTGCAGACTCTTGGTTGTGGCATACGGACTCTTAGCTGTGGCATGTGGACTCTTAGTTGCGGTGTGCAGGATCTAGTTCCTTGACCAGGGATTGAACCCGGGCCCCCTGCATTAGGAGCACAGAGTCTTACCCACTGGACAACCAGGGAAGTCCCTACATATCTTATTTCATCTTCCCCCAAGCTTTATGGGTTTGTATCAATTCACATCCATGTAACACATGTGGAACCACAGCACCAAAAAGTTAAGTAACTTGTCTAAAGTCTCACACCCCTAAGGTCTGTACATTAATTTGGATTTCTAGCATCATGATTATTTTTACCTTGATGTTGTTTTGATCTTTTTCTAAAATTTCATTAGTTCTGCTTTATTTCATCTCAAATTCTATCAGAAGTCAATGGAGTTAAAATATGTAACACCTAAATATTTCAAATTAAATGAAGCTTCTGTTTAAACATCCAACATCTATATATGCTTTTCAGGGTTTCTGTATTTTCCTCTACTTTCTAATATTTTAGAGATGCACTGATGTTGTGATGAATACACTGTTACTTGCATCTCTATTTAAATGAGTTATCTGAATACTTTAGATTGGTTTAAGTTTAAAATAAAGCACCTTTAGTAAAACATGTTTTGCTCAGAACTATCTTTACGAATTTGTGGATCTCAAAATGGAGAGATCAAAACATGGGTTTATCACTTTTAAAGTTTGATATCTTTAGAATGTCATTACTTAAGATAGGTTTGCTGTCAGAGTCAGTGTTTCCATAAAAGGGGCATTCTATTTTAAATGTTACATTGTGCATGCACATTCCACTGACACTATATATATATATATATATATATATATATATATATATATATATATATATATCATGGGATATATGTGTAACAGTCACACACTTGTAAATGTTATTTAAAAGAACAGAATTTTGAGCTATATTATTTAAATAAAATTTATTTCCATTAACCGTATCGAGGGAGAAGAATTTTCAAAACACCAAACAATATGGTATTCAAAGTACAGAACTACTAGTTAAATGCCGATTAATTTTTTAACAAGAATTCCTATGCAGTAGGCAGATCGTTCCCACATCCCATTGTGATTGACAAGCCTGACATATGGAATAGTTCACAAATCCCCAGGTGACTGACAGATGGAGAATAGAAAGGCGGATAAAGTTGCCGAGAGAGCTGAGGATGATTTCATATTCAGCGGTTTTGATCAAAAGGATTCCAGCTCTCACCCTAAATTTAGCACCGCTGGCAATTAGAGCATGATTTATTCAGTCCTTTCATTTGCTGGTTGACAAATGGAAAACAAGCACAAAATTAAAAATAAGTTTATTTCCAGCGTTTCGGATATTTAAAATGTGTGTGTCTTTGTTTGCACATAAATTAACATGAGATGAATTTATAGTGAGAGTAAATCTGAACTGGAGAGGCAAGCAATAAATAAGAGTTTTTCTACGTATCGTACGGACAGAACAGGTGTTTGAATTAAGACATACTAATACGTTTAGCAGCACGGCTCCACCTTTAGCATTAGGGAGTTGATGCTTTCCTACATTTAGAATAATCTTTCCACAATTTAGAGTTCTTTCATAAGCTTCCAGCATAGGTGACCATCTGTATGACAATATTAATGCTCTTCAGCCTAGTAATAATAAAATCCTGAAAACAACTCCCGGCGACCCGGCTTTTCTGCGTTACAGCGAGTGATGGCAGGGCTACAGGTTTTTCCATATCCATGGTGAAAGGCAGAAGACACCCAGATCTGTCCCCAATCTTGCATTTATAAATGGAGTTAGGAGATCACAACCTTTTTTGCACTATCATTCCAGCTAGACAGTGTGAAGTTCTGTCTCCAGTTTCTCCTTCTATTTCATGAACTACAATGAGATGAACAAGAGGTGCTGATGTAAACCTCCTGTTGTGTTGCCGAGAATCGGAACACGACAATATCACATCCACAGTTGGAGGAGAGCATAACTGCAAGCAGCCCCTCCTAGGGATTCAGAGAAGCAGGGACACTTGTAAGTACGTTGATGCCAGGTGTAGAAAAAGAATCAAGCAAAATCCTCATTCTTTCAGTGACAGAAAACAAACATCGTGTCTGAAAGGCCTTGTGATTTCAGAGGAGGTGTGTCTATCTACCTCCTCAGAAATCTTCTTGGTACTGTCTAATATAGCTGCTTAGGAATATGAATGAATTGCTCGAAATACGGTGGAAGCTAGAAGGATGTCTCAGAACGGAAAGTAACTTATCACTCTCAGATGGAGCAGAAGTGGCCCTTAGAGGTGGCCTGACATCAAATGCCAACCAGGGTAACCATTTATGAGGAGGCTGGACCGGCACTGCAGCACCTGAGACTTGGGAATTGCGGGGGCAGATGTTTGGGACACTTATAGGTCTTCTTATTTGATTTGTATTCCAGGTCTGACATTCAACTTTATTTGTATTCATTATTCACAGTGGGAACTAGAATGGTTTTTAAAATAGCATAAAATCCACTTAAATTATAATGGGAAGAATCGTGTGCAATGTGATGCTTTAATTACTGTTAAGCTAACCTTGGGATATGGGAAATGTCAGTTTCCATTGGCCACATGAAGGCTGAGCCCAGATTTTAGCCCCCAGACACGTGCAGTCAGTGGGCTGCAGCTCATGGGCACAGCCCTGCCTGAGGAGTACCACAGTGCTTCAAACCTGCCTTTGCCACCTCCCCTCATACCCTGGGGCATCATCACCTTTTTTATTACTATTCCTTCCTCCGCTGAAATACCCTCCCGGGTCCTTAGCAGCAGCCCCAAATACATTTCCCAGGCAAATAGCTTCCGGTCTGTCGTGTTGCTGTTTTTCTCTTTCTTTGACCCTCCCTGGGTGGCAAGTCCTGGGTTTTCCACCCCGCAAGAGAGGGAAAAGGGAATCTGAAACCAGCTGGTACCGATGTTAAGACCCCTTGTTCACAATTATTCCATCCCTCCTTGAAACCAGGAGTCCAGTACCATGCTATCTCTCCCGTGTCTTTGCCATCTATAAATTACTTTAGGCATAAACAAGCATTATCCGTTTTGGAAGTCCAGACGCTTGGGTCCTAAAGAACCTTCCATAGTAAGAAGCAGGCAGTCTGATTGTCCTACAGAATGTTCTGCTACCCCTCTTCCAAGGGCTATGGAGGTGGTTAGCTATATGGAAGGAATACAATGGGACCCTAAATTCTTCCCAACTAAAAGAAGGAGATTTTCAGTTTTAATTTATACCAACCATGTGCAAATTTAAGCCATATATTAACTGGCAAAAACAGAGACTGTGTTTTTTCTTTTAGGTCATATTCTTGTTAGAGAGTATAGCAATTCAGCATCTGTGTTGGAGTCTGGAAGCAAGTTATGACATACATATATTCATATAGACGCTTTTATTTTGATTTTATTTTCCCAAAAATATACTTTCTGGAAATAACAGTGTGTAATAATTTGGGGGGTAGCTACACTCTGAAATGGGGTTTACCCTTCCTTCAGCCCAGTATATATTTTTCCTAATTAATCTATTGAGCTAAATTAAATTGTGACTGTGTTTAAACCATTAAAATCGTGATTTTACGAGGTTCAATTCAGTATAATTGCAGTACAAGATGGGAGCAAGGTGATTACATTCCCACTTCACTTTAGGGGAGAAAAAGAGACAATTCTAATACCTTATGTGTCGTGGATAGAGCATTAAAAAATCTATTTTAAATGGCTCACAAGACCTTTTTTTTCACTATTTCAAACTTCCTTAACATGCTAAAAACCAGTACCAAACGTAAATGCTGCTTTCATATCACCTGTATGGATTGTGATCATATAATACCATAGAGAAAATAAGGGGAAAATGTAACACTTACTAAATGGTTTCTATACCCCAGAAACTCGTTTTGAGGTTTTAACGAAACATTAATTCTTCTTTTGAACTTCCTTTAGTTCTGTGAAAGAAAGTTTGTTTGAAAAAACCTGAACCATATGATTACAACTTGGCATTGATCTAACTCTGTGTCATCCAATATAATTGCCACTTGTCACTTGTGGTTGTTTACATTTAGATTTTAACTAAAATTAAACTTATAAATTAAAAAATTTAGCTCCTCCAATTACACAAGACATATTTCAAGTGCTCAATAGCCACATGTGGCTAATGATTACTGTATTAGAGCAATTATTGAAAGTGTTCATGAGCTCAGAGAGTTCTGTTGTTGGATGATGTGGGTCTAAAATCATTCTTTCAAAGGATGTGTTGGCTTAATGGGCATAGCTCCATTAAACCTTTGGCAAGCTGGTGATCTGAGTTTATGTTCAATCCTTTATCACTTTTAGAGACTAGTGTCTATCTTGAAATGTTTCTAAGAATGTTATTTATAAAAGATTAAGTGATAATATGTTCTTTCAAACATGTCAATAAACAAAGAACACCCTAAAAGAGTCTTCTTACTTTATTGCTTATATTGGTAAACTGGGCACTTTCTCTCATACTATGCTTTCTCCAACTTTATTGAGACTTGTATATTTTTTTCTATTTTAAAAAATGGATTATGAATAATCTGTTCAGTTTATAAGAAAAGGGAAAAATCTTCTTAAATAGAAAAACAATCTCTCCAATTTTTATTTGTGTCATAAAGAATTAATTCATTTTTTCAAAGATAAAAATTGTTCATAAGATATGCATTAAGACAGTTTACTAGTTTCAGAAAATAAAGGGTGTTTGTATATTAGTTTCCTACAGTAAATCCCTCGAAGAGTGTAATACATTGAAAATACCAAATATCACTAATGAAAAATAAAATAGAAGTAAGATGACTTACACAATGAATTCTTGACAGTAATTATATTTCTTGCTACATATGATAAAAGTGTTCTCGTTTGGGGAAGTTCATCCATGATGTTTTTATCCCCTTATAACTCTTGATACCAACTCATTAAAACTAGAATATAATTTCCAAATCAGCTATCATTTAGTTCTTCAACTTTTTTCTTATATTCTTATGAGAATTAATATACTATTCTCTTCTCCTTTCTTATCTTTTATCTTCTGTTTAGTTCATATCTTTCTGCTCTTATAACACAGAAAGATCTCTTTCGCTAAAATTTCAAACTAAGAATCAGACCTAATATTGATTGTGTGTATGCACAAGAGTTTATGGGATGTGCTCCCTGCCCTGGATGATCTTAAATAATTATTTTCTTTGAATAATTTCTAAATAACATATTTAGTAGTATCAAAGCCATCTTTCTGGGAGGAAAAAAAAAAGGTTTCCGCAGTAGTATGGAAACAAAAGAGTTGTTCAAAACCAAAAATTAAAATGCCATGTCATCAAAATCAGTGATAATTCAAAGAGTGAAAACCTTGGAAAAGTTTAAGAGTCTATGCCTTCTAATAAATACTTTGCATATGTCTCTCTGTAAATATAACTAATATTCTGGTGCAAAACATATCAAAGAGAAGGGTAAGGGAAGGTATCTTTCTTAGTTCAGAATGAGTCATTGCCATTGTCCAGTGGGCATGTGCTTTGGGGGTCTTCTGATTGAGTTCTTGGTATAGAATTGGGGCAGCAAACTACTGTTGAATGAATGAGATGGATCAGGCTGAGTCATTCCACAGGATGGAAGATCTTACCACTCATTTCAGTTCATGGAAAGTTGAGGGTTGTGGCCAGTTCCTCACCCACTAAGTACCCTAACAAAAAAGTTATCTAACCCCCACTTACCCTTCATAAGCACACATCTGTTGCTATAAATTCTATATCTACTCAAACGTTATTGACAATGATATTCCCACAAAATTCTCCACCCACTTCCTTGCAGTCCTCTGAGCAAATGTGCATACGTTTACTACAACATCCATCCAACTTTAACCACATGGCTTGTCCTTTCCTCTCGCTTGATGAATGTCTCTCTGCCACTGTCTTCTCATCTTAATCCACCATCCAGGATCTGTCTTTCTTATTGCCTCCCACTAGCTGATGCAAAGCTGAAAGTAGACATACATCATACTTCAGTGATCTCAGCTGGTAAACCCTTATGGTGACACTTTGATAGAAGGGGTGACAAGCCCTGTTTTCTGACTTGCTCCTCTAGGTTTTAGCCCTACAACCAGTAACTTTTTCAATTCTCAATCATAGTGAACATGGGGAACATTTATCTGACAAATAAACAGTAAATATTTCTAAATTAAACTAAAATACCAGGTGCTTTTATTTTTTGTCTCTTGTTTTAATATATTTTTACTTCCTCTTGGAATAGATTGTTTTTACTGGCTATACCATGTTATTGTAGAAATTATATTCATAAATTAGGAGGAAAGCCACCAAAATTATCAAGTACATTTACCATTCTGTTAGTACTGCCAATGTACACAGCTCCCTTCCAGTGAATTCTAAATATCACTGTTACTATAGTTATTTTCTATGTTGGTGAAATGACCAAAAGAAGATTCAAGTAAGTTATTGCGTGCCTCTCACTGAAAATGACTGTTTCCAGAGTTTCATTTTGTGCTCTCTCCAAGCACAAATGTCATCATTAAAAAGCATTTATTAATGATCTCCTTTATAGGGTATATACTATGACATGAAGAGCAAAATTTATAAATTTTCAGTGAAGATTAGGCTTACAGTGAAAACAGGCAATATATATATGTATCTGTAGAAACAGAATAGAAATGGTAAATCAAGTTTAAGATCAAGCTATAAATGGACACACAGAGAAAGGGAAAGAGAGGCAGAGAGAGAGAGAGAAATCGATCAAAGATTTTGACCACTCATGCATTGATAGGGCAAAAGTCTTTTAAAAATGGAAAATTAAAATATAAAACTATGTGTGTAAAATCATTAGAGTTGTTTACAATTGATGGAAAATCCACCACTGTGTTCTTATAATGAATTATCTTAAAGCAACAGACTTGAATTTCAGGAGCTGTGTGAACTCTGGATAGGGATCTTGGCAAAATGGAGAAGAGAAAGAGGATTTGAGACATCTCTCATTAGCTGAGAGGAGGCTCAGATGGTGAAGTGCAGTGAATATCTATGACCATCCTCTCCATCCCAGTTTATTCCTATTTGGTTCTTGTTATTCATGAACATCTTTAGGAGGCATATGTAGCAAGTCTATACAGAAGCTTGTACTAAATAAACAGATGGGTGGACAGGGAAGAAATAATATTAGCTAGGGAAATGGATATCATATCTTTCCCATCTTTTGAGATGACTCAAATGACTAAGGTCAAAAATAAAACCTGACAAGAGACAATACGTCCAGAGGTTAGAAGTTATAAAGGAAAGCATGAAGAAGTATAAACTAATAAAAGAAGCATAAAAGAATGTGAACATATGCACTACTTGGCATAAAAAAGATTGAGTATCCCACCCACTAAGTGCAAATATAAACCCTGGACATTAAATATAAAACAAATATAAAAAGATTCCAAAAGGTGGAGAGAAGAAGGAAGACTGGCTAGGGACTCTGGTGTCTGCAAATGACACAGTGCTGAGTTCCTTGGGTTTTCTTTATTTCTTATTTTTTTCCTTTTTTTAAAATTGAAGTACAGTTAGGTAAAATAGTATATAAGTTACAGGTGTACAATATAATGATTCATAATTTTTAAAGTTTATACTCCCTTTATAGTTATGATAAAATATTGGCTATATTCCCTGCATTGTACAATATATACTTGTAGCTTATTTTATACATAATGGTTTGTACTTCTTAATCCCCTACCCCATTGCCCCTCCCCTCTTCCGTCTGCCCACTGGTAACCACTAGTTTGCTCTCTATATCATGAGTCTGTTTCTTTTTTGTTATGTTCACTAGTTTTATATATTTTTTAGGTTCCACATATAAGTGAGATCGTACAGTATTTGTCTTTCTCTGTCTGACTTATTTCACTTAGCATAATGCTTTCCAAGTCCATCCACATTGCTGCAAATGGCAAAATTTCGTGCTTTCTTGTGGCTGAGTAGTATTCCATTGTGTGTACCACATTTTCTTTATCCATTCATCTGTTGATGGGCACTTAGCTTGCTTCCATATCTTGGCAATTGTGAATAATGCTGCTATGAACATTGGGATGTATGTATTTTTATGAATTAGTGTTTTTGGTTTTTTTCAGATATATACCCAGGAGTGGAATTTCTGGGTCATTTTTAGTTTTTTTGAGAAACCTCAATAAGAACATATATATCAATAATTACCTTAAATTTAAATGGACCAGATGCTTCAATTAAAAGACATAAAGTGGCTGAATGGATACAAAAGCAAGACCCATATATATGCTGCATCTTTATCCCTTCTATATCCCCAATTACATGCTGGAGAAACTAGCTAGCTAGTAAATGTCAAACAGTACAGACAAAAAAGACCTCAAGAAAATCCTGCTCTCTCTAACCAAATAACCAAGAAAAGAAAAGCCTAGCAAAACAAATAACTTTTAGACAATAACTCTTCTACATTGCTAAATATATTAAAACAAACAAACAAACAAAAAAAAAAACCCTAGATGCCTACTGGGGCATCTAAACTTCAACCTTGAGAGACTGTAATGAGTAATCCAACCACACTGCCTGGGTGGTGTCTGAGAAGACTGAGTAGGGAGCTGAGACTTCATTCTTGGCAGGTAGTAACAAATCCCACAACAGTGCCCTTCCAGTGGAAATGTCAGTGGAAACCACACAGGGAGTCTGGATTCCATCCACACTTCACTGGGGCAGTGTACATAAAGCCTAGTAGAGAGTTGGGATTTCCAACAGCAAAGTGGTAATGAGTTACCATCAAGCTCTCACTTTGGTGTCCATGGAGGTAAAGTGAGAAGACTGAACTCCCCACTCTGCCACCAGAAATGAGAAGCTGCCCATCACAAATCAGTGAAGATTAACTGTAGAATGTGGACCTCCAACCCCACCTGTCAGTGAAAAGTTGGTGGACTTCCCCAGCCTCCACCACCCCATGGAGTCATGTCATAGCAGGATTGCAGAAACACAAGATTTAAATAAGATTCTCAATCTTGTAACATAATACCAAAAATGCCTACTTTTTCATAAAATATCAGTCATCATTCTAAAAACCAGGAAGATCTCAACTTTAGCAAGAAAAGACAGTAAGCAAATGCCAACATCAAGATGACACAGAATTATCTTTCAAGGATGTAAAGAAGTAAATATAGTAAACAAATAAACAATTACAAACATACTTGAAACAAATTAAAAAAATAGATACCTCAGAGATGAAGTAGAAAATCTAAGAAAATAAATAAAAGATATAAAGAAGAACCAAATGAAGATGTTCAAAAGAAAAACAAAACAAAACAAAAACCCTCAATGCACAGACTCAAGAGCAGAATGGAGAGGACAGAGGACTCAGGAACCTGTGAGATTATCACAAAGGATCTAATATTCATATCATTGGAGTACAAAAACGAGGAGGAGAGAAGGCAGGGCTAAATAAGTTTTGAAAAATGACTGAAAATCTCCCAAATTTGGCAAAAGACATAAATCTACAGATTCAAAAAGCTGAGCAAACCCCAAAGAAGTTAAACCAAAAGAAATTCATGCCCAACACATCATATTTAAACTTTTTAAAGTTAAATGGGAGAGAGTAAATAATTATGATGATAAATAATGCTATTAAGGTTATTCCAGTGGGAAAATAGCAATCTTAAATGTGTACAAATAAAGCAAAAAGTTGCAAAATATTTGAAGCAAAAACTGTTAGAACAGAAAGGAGAATGACTAACCCACAATTATAGTTGGAGATTTCAACAAGCCTCTATCAACAATTGTTAGATCAAGTCAGATAATCAGCAAAGATATAGAAGAACACAAAATCACCATTCATCACAGGATATAGTTGATACAACGTACCTCAACAAACTTAAAATGATTGAAATCATACAAAGAGTGGTCTTTGGCTATAATGGGGTCACACTAGAAATCAATAACAGAAAGATAACAGGTAAATCACCAAACACTTGGAAAGTAAATGACATACTACCAAATATCCATGGGTCAAAGAAAAAGTCTTATAGAAAAATTTAAAGTACATTTAACAGAAAGAAAATAAAAATACAGCATATTAAAATTTGTGGGATACTATTAAAGCAGTGCTAAGAAAGAAATTTATAGCACTGACTTCTGACATTAGGCAAGAGGAAAAATCTTACATCAGAAGCTAATTACTGGGGCTTCCCTGGTGGCGCAGTGGTTGAGAATCTGCCTGCGAATGCAGGGAATGTGGGTTCGAGTCCTGGTCTGGGAGGATCCCACATGCCGTGGAGCAACTGGGCCCGTGAGCCACAACTACTGAGCTTGTGCGTCTGGAGCCTGTGCTCCACAACAAGAGAGGCCGAGACAGTGAGAGGCCCATGTACCGTGATGAAGAGTGGCCCCTGCTCGCCGCAGCTAGAGAAAGCCCTCGCACAGAAACGAAGACCCAACACAGCCAAAAATAAATTAATTAATTAAAAAAAATCTAATTACCTACCTCACGAAACTAAAAAAATAAGAGCAAAATAAATATAAAGCTAACAGAAGAAAGAAAATAGTAAACATAATAGCAGAAATCAATGAAATTGAAAACAGGAAAATACAGAAAAGCTTCTGAAACAAAAAGCTCATGTTTTAAAACAAATCAATAAAACTGACAAAACTCTAGCTAGACTGACAAAGAAAAAAATAAAGAAGACACATATCAATAATAATAGGAATGAAACAGAGGCTATCACTACAGACCCTGCAGAAATCCAAAGGATGATATGGAATACCACCAAAAATTCTACACACATAAATTTGACAACTTAGGAGAAATGGATCAATCTTTCAAAAAACATAAATGACACAAACTCACCCAATATAAAATACATAATTTGAATAGCCCTATAACTATTTGGGAAGTGTAATTCATAATTTTAAAAATCTCCAGATTCAGATGGTTTCAATGGAGAATTCTATCAAACAAAGAAGAACCAGCATCAATTTTACACAATCTCTTCCCAGAAACACTTCCCAACTCATTATGTGAAGCTAGTATTTCTCTGATATCAAAATCAAATACCAAAAACAAAAACTACAGACTTCTCATAAATATAGAGACAGAAATTGCTAAAATGTTAGCATATAGAATTCAGCAATATATATATTATATATACATATAAATATATACACCATGATCAAACGAGATTTGTCCCATGGATGTGAGGCTGGGTACAACCTTCAAAAATCAATCAATGTAATTCACCATAATAGCAGACTAAAGAAGGAAAATCAAATGATGAAAAATCATTTAATGTGGACAGCGCATTTGACAACACTCAATACTTGTTATGATAAAAACCCTCAGAAAACTAGGAATAGATGGAAATTTGTCCACTTGGGAAAATAATCTACAAAATACTATAGCTAATGCTGAAAGAGTGAATGCTTTTCCCTTAAGACCAGGAATAAGGTAAGGATGTGAACTCTCACCATTTTATTCAACAAAGTTCTGCAAGTTCTAGACAACACAATAAGGCAAGAGAAAAATAGCTTATAGAACACAAAGAAACAAATAAAAGTGTTCCTTTTTGCAAATGACATGATTATTTCCATAGAAAATTTTTACAACCATCAAAAAAAAAAAAAGAAATACATGGTGTAAATGTAACATATAGGAGTTGAGTGCTGAAAAGTACACAACACTGAGGAAAGAAATAAAAAAGGAGAAAATAAATGGAGACACATAATATGTTCATGGATTGGAAGACCCAACATAGTAAACTTGTCAATTTCCCTCTCCCCTAGACCTCCCAAAAAAGGCTTAATGCAATTCTCATCAGAATCCTAGCAAGATTTTTTGTAGATATAGTAAAGATTATTCTAAACTTTCATGGAAATGCAGAGGAATTAGAATAAAGCAATTCTGAAAAATAAAGATAAAATAGGAGAAAGCACTCTACTTGTCATAAAGACATTATATTGCTGTAGCAATCAAGACTGTATCATATTGGCAGTCTACACATAGATGAATGACACAATAGAAAATCTAAAATTAGCCCAAAACAGTATGGCCAACCTTTTTGGACAAAGATGCAAATGTAGTTTAATGGAGAAAGAATAGTCCTTTCAACAAATAGTGCTAGAGCAATTGTATATTCATAAGCCAAAAAATCTTTTTTGACTGAACCTCATACCTCATACAAAACTAACTCACAATAGGTCATAGATTTAAATGTCAAATATAAAAATCAGATAAATAAAATCTATAAAACATTTATTAAAACCAGGAGAAATTTTTAGGTCTTTTGTTTCCATGAAGAATTCTTAGGCAAGATACCAGAAGCAAAATCAAAAAAGAATTATTGATAAGCTGTGCTTCATCAAAATTAATAACTGCTGCTTTGTGAAAGACCCTGTTAAGAAAAATAAAGGAAAAGCTACAATCTGTGAAATAATATTTGCAAACCTCATATCTGATGAAGAGCTCATATCAAGAATATGTAAAAAAAAATAACTCTCAAAACTCAATGATAAATAAATCATCCAATAAGAAAATGGGCAAAAGACATGAAGAGACACTGCCAAGAAGATATAGGGATGACAAATAAGCACATGAAAGATATTAAAATCACTTGCTATCAGGGAAATGCAAATTAAGACCACAAGGAGATATCATTACAAACCTACCAAAATGGCTGAAATAAATAGAGCGTCAACCAAATGCTGAACAGGAGGCTGAAAATCGGGATCTCTCATATACTGCTGATGGGAATTGCAGGTGACCACTCAGGACAATAGTTTGTCAACTGCTTAAAACAACAAACATACACTTACCATACAACCCAGCATTGCACTTCTGGACATTTTTTCCAGAGAAATGAAAACTTATCTACACAAAATTCTATATATGATTGTTTATAGCAGCTTTGTTTGTAATAGCCCCAAACTGGTCAAAACAAAAATATCCCTCAATAGGTAAATAAACAAACTGATACAGCCACACTACAGTATATCACTCAACAATAAAAAGGAATGAACTACTGATACACCCAACAGCTCAGATGAACTTTACGACATTATGCTTAATTAAAAAAAAAATCCAATCCCTAAATGTCACATATTATATAACTCCATTTCTATAACATTCTCAAAATGCAGAACTACAGAGCTGAAAAACAAATTAGAGTTTGTCTTTGGTTTGGGATGGTGGGGAGGTAGAAAGGGGGTGTAACTATAAAGGGGTGACCCCGAAAAGATCTTGGTGGTGATGGAACAGTTCTGTATCTTGATTGTGGTGCTAGTTACCTGAATGTACAGCAATATCAGATCACCTGGGAACTCATTAGGATACAAATTCTCAGCTGTAGTTTAGATTTGCTGAATCAGAAACCCTCAGAGTGGGACCTAGTAGTTTGTGGTTTAATAAGCCCTCCAGGTAATTCTAATGAACGTTAAAGTTTGAGAACCACGTGTCTGGGGCAAGTGAGTCCCAATCCTGAGAGCGAGATCATGAATACAGCCTAAGGAAAGCCATATTCTGCTTGCATGTTTGTATTCATGCTATATGTCATGTGAAAATGTCCTGTGTCACACATGGTGCCCAAAAGATTCCTTCATACACGTATGTACTCAAAATTATTAAACATCGATGTTGAGCATTTCAAGGTTCAGAAAAGTAGTCCCTAAAAATTCCAATTTTATACTGTTCATTCACTTTGTACTCCAAGATTTATTTAAAACTCTAAAAAGTTAAATCTGAAGACCACATCTAGATGCAAGTTGCCTTTAAATAATAAAAAAATCAGAATTATAATGTTTTGCTGTTCATCTCACTGGATTTTTGTTAGATTATACAAGATAATTTATTTGAAGGATCTATGAAATACCTGAAGAATCATGAATAATTTCTATCACAATTAGTTGTAGTTATTAAATATTTTCAATATTATACTTAGCACTTATTAGCCAACTTCCAAATGGCAGCTGGCCTCGTATACGATCTCTGAGCTTCCCAGGGACTTTGCAGTACAGATAATTATCTCCAGATATGGGCACGTTGATTCAGAGAGGTGACATAAGTTGCTTGTGGGTCCACTGTAGAGTGACTGAACACCGATTTGAACCAGGCTTAGAGTATTCCTAACATGATACTCTTCCTTCACACTAACTCGAGTCACTTACAGTGATTCCTACCATATCAGTGATTCTGGTTTGGATCCAAACCTGAATAATAAAAAAATGCTGCATTTCAAGAGGGTACATTCTTTGCAAAATTGTGATAAGAGGAGGGAGCAATCCAGTGGGATAAAGTGATGGAATTCTACAACACCAGAAAGGGGAAGTGGAAAGTATTCCATGACAAACTAATGTATACCCAAGGGTTAGGAATGTCACATTACCAATAAATACACTCTGAGTGGATAAAGGTCAACATGGGTAAATAAGGAGGTGCAGAAAGTAATCAGGGTAAGAGAGAAGAGTATGTGAAATAGGAAGCAACTGGGAAGATTATAGAATGAATTCAAGCATAAAAAATATATCAGAAAAGCAAAGGTGTAAAATGAAAGGAAGATTACAGAAAAGTTTAGATAAATATCAGAACATTTCTCAAAGTACTAAGGGACAAGGGGTCAGCACTGGAGACAGTAGAATGATCAAAGAGATGGACAGGTAATTTATTGACACAAAGGTGGAATCTTAAGAATTAAAGGCATTCTTCCATTTAGTTCGCACAAAAAGGATAAGGGAGTAGGTGGGGCATGAGGCAGATTCAGGCGGTCCTTGATGAAGTAAGATGTGTTTGAAAGAGTGATCAAGGAATTGGGATATGTGAAAGTGAAGACATTTCTCAGTTTGTTTTTTTTTTTACTTAAAGGACATCAGTAAATACTAAATCTTAGGTATCAAAGAAAACCTCACAGGAGAGATCTTTGTCTAAAAAGAAAACTAAAATCTCTATATCTTATCCTTTAAAGTATGGCTTAAGTTTATATTCCATTTATGCCTTTTATATCTGAGTTTAGAGGCCCCTTTTTGAGGAAAAAATCTCTCTCTGTAGGTGTATACACATACATACACACACACCTCTCTCTATTATATATACACACACTTCTCTGTAAATATATACATTCTGTGTGTATATACATGCATACATTTACATCTGCTGTATCTCTGTATATATTTGCTCAATACATACACATATATGTATACCTATACATATGTATGTACACACACATACACACATGCACACAGAAAAAGAATTTCTATTTGGAAATAAAAGCTTACCTGAATTCAACTAAGAAAGCCCTTCCTCTTGACCTCAACATACTTTGAAATTTGAGTGATTTAAATGAGTAAACTTTAATAATGTCTTCTTTTCTCCCTGAAAGGCTCTGGATGGCTTATTTTGGCAACACATTTTATCTCAAAAATAACCGATTGTAAGACGGTCCGGGCAGGTGTTTGAGACACTGATGAATGTAGCCTTATTATTTCTTTTTAAATCTCAATATTTATAGAAAAATAGAAGGAAAACAGCTAGCGTCTTCTGGCTCCATTTCATCTTCAAGATTGCTTTCATCACTGCTGGGCCACCAGGAAATGGGACTGATTCCTACAAACAACAGTTGTGTTTTACCACAAGCTTTGCACTATCTTGTATTAGACTGTCAAGACTTCTCAGTCTCGCTTACACCTGGAACACTGCTAGGACCAGCTCCACACAAATGTAGCTTGAGTAAGCATCATACCCAAACCGTGCTGCCCTTGCCCCACATCCAGAGGACATCAGACAGGAATCCCCTGGGTGCTCAGGCCTGCAGACTACAGAAGTCGGGGAGGCGGATGCTCCCATGGCATCTCCTGACACATAGAGCTGATGGATCTATCCATCACCCTCAAGCCTACAAATCAGTTCCAAGGCACATTCTATAAAACTTTCTAGAAGGTCAAACAATGAGTCACCTGGTGGGGGGAGGTGGTGGTGGGATGAATTGGGAGATTGAGATTGACATGTATACCCTAATATGTATAAAATAGATAACTAATAAGAACCTGCCGTATAAAAAAATAAATTAAATTAAATTCAAATATTCAAAACATAAATAAATAAGGTAAAAAAAAATGAGTCACCCTGTGTGGTGGCCAGCAACATCACATTTTTGAATAAACTTCCCTTTCACAACACCAGCAGTTTTCATGCAGGAGAACACAAATTAGATACATCATGGTTAGAATTTACATGATGCATAATAATCATAACAAAAAGTAGATAGATAGGTGATAATAGCTAGATGGATAGATAATAGCTAGGTGGATAGATAGATAGATAGATAGAAATAGATAGATAGACAGATAGATAGATATAGAGGTTTTTTTACAGTGTAAATAGTGAATTTGAGCCTCTCCACTTCTTCTCTTTAAGGCCCCACCTTGACTTTGACAGATACTCTTGACTATGGAACAGAGCAGAGTGATAGGTGAGGGCTCTTCAGATGTGCTGCTATTCAAAAAGGGTTACCATTAAATTCACTATCTCAGTGACCTCTCAGTATTTTGGTCCATTCCTGTCAACCTTTCACTTTTGTTCCAGGAAGATAAATATTTAGTTATTATCCAGGAAAACTCAGAAGTCATAAATCTTCAGAATGGTAATAGAAGCAGTTAAAAAAACAACAACAACATGGTTTTGTCTGCCTATATTGATTCCTAGTACCTTTGTATTTATTACAATTCTTTGCATTCAGAGTAATGTTTCCATGATTTCGCCTACATTTTCAACTTCAAGATGAAATGATTTAAAAAAGAAGCTACCTTTTTCCAAAACAGCTTCCTTATTGTGTACCAGGACAAATACCAGGTGTTTTATATAAGTATATTGGCACTAAGTCACACAGCTAAGAGCAAGCTATTGACTTGTGCCCTTTGGCCCAACAGTTACGGATCTTAGAAACCATCACTGCCATTCTAACAACAAGAAAAAAGTTGAGCAAACTGAAAATCAACTTCTCTTAGAGCCCTCAGGGGACTGAGGTCACAGAACAAATCACCACCCCAAAAGTTGCATAGACAGGCAAATACAGAGAATCACAGCTCACTGGGAGCAGTAGCTGTGCTGGAGCCAGCAACTGTGTAATTGACTACTTGCTGGAAATTGAGCATGGACTAGCTTGAGGGATAAAGCATCTTGGGTCTTAGCCTTAGGAAGCCCCCAAACTTTGTGAGTTTTACCTGTAGGAGCCCACTCACGTTGTCACTGTGAAGATCAAAAAAAGTTCCTTTTCTGGCATGGAAAGGGGTGCCAGAGCATTTTCTTCTTCTTAACAAAAGCCAAGGGAAACCAAGGCTCAGACGTTATTTAAGAAAGGATTTCTAGAGAAACACAAAGACAATAGAGGAGACAAAAATCATAACACCAGAGAAAATTTTAGCCTCTAACATGACAACTACAGCAAACAGTAAACACAGCCTAAAACCTAGCCAAGTAAATGTAACACTTCAACAAAAAGCCTATTGACTCCAGTTATTTATAGCCAATACATCCTGTTCAGTTTTAAAAAATAAAAATAAAACTGTAATGAGACATGATAAAAGGCAAAGAAAAATACACCATCTGAAGACACTAGCATGTATAAGAACCAGACTTAAATATGGCAGAGATTTTGGAATTATCAAACCAGGAATTAAAAATAACCATTATTAATAAGGGTGCTAATGGACAAAATAGACAACATGAAAGAACAGATGGGGAATATAAGCTGAGAGATGGAAACTCTAGGAAAGCAAGTTATTCACATGCAAAATTATCTGGGGGGACTTACTAGGAGGTGAAAGAACTGGGTGGATGCTGCCACCCAGCCATCCCATTGGATTCCCAGCTGCAGCCTTTGCTGACCCAATAGAGTCATGGACCTGTGGGAGCATAGTTTCTTGGTGGAAGGAAATTCCCCTCCCTCCCCCAAACTAAGCGAAGGAAAGTTCCAAGAGATTTACTCATTAGGAATTGAGATGCTTGCCAAAAAATGAAGACTGAGTTCTTGTCCTTTTGGAGGTCCAGCAGGAAGTTCAGTGAGTGTGTTAATATCACCCTATGCCTATCTGGACAGGGGAGAGGGGAACTGGAGAGCCATGGTGCTGGGGAAGGCTGCATTCCCACAAGTTGACGAGGACAGGCATTTTTTTGGACCATGTGGTTCAAGGGGTTTACCCATCTTAGATAGGTTCCAGCCCTCTTTCTAGTCCTCCATCCAAGAGGCTTCAGGTCTTAGGACCAGAGGAGGGCTGGGAGACGCTGCACAGAGCTGCACACATGAGGCACTGTCCAATACAGGAGCCCTCCCCCCTCCCCCCCGGAGAACCCACATATGAACCCTTCTTAGATGCCTGGTACAGAGTGTATCAAGAGTCTATCAGGGGCAGTTGGAGAAGCAGCATTAACTAACAGGATGAAAAACACCAAAAAAGTCAGCTAACTACAGACACTGTTTTGTTTTTTGTTTTTTTTTCCCTCTCTTCCCATCCTTTCCCAACACACTGGAATGACTAGTCCTTGGAGAGATCGGGGAAAGGAGAGACCTCCCAGAGAGAAATCATACATGCTCTAAGCAGTCAGTGTTTCAGCTCACCTTGACCTTGGCATTTGGATTGAGGAACAGAGTTAAATCAAATTTCAGACTAAAGTAATACATCAGTGTTTTAATACACAAAGTAATCTGAAAGTTAAGAAATTCACCCAAGATTTCACGAAGAGACTGGGAGCAGAGATCCAGGAGCAAGGCTGAAAATATCGATTGGAGAAAGGTCGATTCTTTCCACATCTGCTCCCAGCAGAGGAGCAGAGACAGGACCTTAAAGCAGCTATAATGTTGTGAAATTTAATCCTCGAGGCAACTTTGTGGCGCACGTATTCTTACCTCTACTTTCTGAAGAAGATATGAGTGAAGTCGGGTTAATTAAGCAGCATACCCAAGGTCCACAGCCACTGCTGGGGGAAATTGAACCTGGGTACCTCGACTCCAAAGCCCAAATTGTTTCTGCCACATCCCACTGCCTTCTTAGTGAGTAGAGTATGGAAACCTTCTAAACTGCGAACACTCTAGCTGAAATTTATTATGAATTGTATGGAGGATAGAGCCCTACAATTCAACATCCTCTTGTGCTTTATAAATGCATGTGACAGATTAATAATTGTTTTATTTCTAAGGTTCACAAATGCCTTAGGATTTTTTTCAAGGAGATATCAATTTCACATTCCACTATCTCCAAGTTTATTTTCCTAAGTAAGGTTATCAATTGTCCATCAATATCTTCTATTTTAACATTACTTTCAATAAAGGATCCATCCAATCCAGGGATCATTTTAGCTCCCAGCAGTGGTTCTTATATCCTTTTGCCTTTGAAAAGCACCAGACTGCAGAAGTGCTGTCCTGGGCGTAAGGCTCTGAGATTGAAAGTCCCCTTCCTTTAATTTGCATAATCTGATACACAGGCCATTGTACCATCTATTATCACTACTACTAAAATAGCTAATTTTGCTCTCTTTTTCCTCAATACCATATTATTAAGTTTCTATTTCTTCTTAAGCTTCTTACAAATACTCCTTTCCCAAACTCCAGGGAGTAGCTTCCTGCCGCTCCCCGTTCCTGCTGTCTCCCGCACAAATCTTTCTTTCATCAGGACCATTTCAAACACCACTGCATACGTAGCCAGAGGATCTCATCCCAGAATGTCTCCTGCTGAGTGGAAGAAGGTGGAGGATTTTTGCCTTTGAGATGCCTGGGTAGCCTCCAAGAAACACATGAGCATAGTTTAATTCTTTTTTTTTTTCTTTTGCTCAGAGAATATTAGTATACTTCTCCCATCAGCTAAAGTTCATTTCCCTGCAAGTGAGTCTATGGAGATTTTGGTAGTTGCTCTTCATTGTATCCGTTCGTTGCCCTAGACTCCTTGACACAGGTCATGCTGGCTATGGTTCCAATCATTCAGGAAAAAACGTTCCTGTTTTACAAAGCAGGTGCCAGGGTTTTTTTGTACGACCCTGACTGTATGAGGTTTATAATCTCAAGGCCCTGAAAAATAACAAATGCTCCGTTTTTTTATCCTACTGCCAGGAGAGGAATGATGACACCTTTTCAGCTTCCCTCATCAGCTTCCCTCATCAATCCCAGCTTCCCACATCAATCCCAACCATCCAGGATGATTCAGTCTCTAGTATGATGTTTTTAGGGAACTTAGAGAAGAATGTGTGTCAAATAAAGGTGCCAGGTGTGGAGAGAAGAGTTACTTTGAACCTGGACTGAGGACAAACTTCTCAGAACCCCAAGTTATTCTGTTTGATCAAAACCAAAGCTTGGGTAAACACTGAAGGTCAAGGGAGGAACTAACTCTTCCTCTTTGCTGTATTCAATGCAGGAAGTTGGCTGGAACGTTGTCAATATTAAACCACATTAAAAAAAATTCAACCTTGCTTATATCTCTTGTAACTTGCATTTAAATGGTCATTATGGACAAACAAAATATTTTTAAAGGTATTCTCGACTTTAAAGAGAGCATGCTCAGTATACTGTTGAATAGAATTTGTTACGGACCACATATTTGTCATGAAAATTGTTGACACTAACTGACACAACATTGGTATACACCTCCAGAGTAATGTGAAAGTAAAATGAAAAGAAAACGAAGGCTTTGCTATGACTTTGAAGGAAAGCCAGCTTCACCCCTCTCCCATCAACCACCAGCACTAACAAATGAAAGGGATCAGCATATACAAAAAAATATATGGTTTTAAGTTCCCACCGATATCATTTCTGAAACACTTGGCATTAGACCTACAAGTCCTGGAGGCTGTTATTTGGTTTTACCCATTCTGAAAATTACAGGGAGAAAATCACAGGCTGGGATCAGGTGTCCAAATCTTCATCTCAAAGGGTGAATCATAAAACTATTATAAAAACTGTATCCTGCTGCACTGACAGCTGTCTTCCCAAATCTACCCAGTGCAGAGAACTGTGGTGACAGCCACTAATGACTTAAATGTGAGATTAGGTTGTGATGTTTAACAGCGTGGACAAGAAACTTTTTTAAAGAGTTATTGAAAATAAAACATCACCCTGTTGATAATGGATAAGCCAGCCTAGGGGTATGAGATCATTTAAATAATTATGTAAAGTATTGTACAGTGACATTATTGTGAGGTTTGTATATGTCGTTCCCACTTGTGAGTAGGTAACGTTTAAATGGAAAGGATTGTGCACTTCATTACTGTTACTTTTGATGTTGGAAGATCCGTCTTTAATTGCTGTTTTAGAAAATGTGCAAAATTGCACTAATACAAACACAAAGAGTCATAGAATTATGAAGCAGAAGAATCCATTTTACAGGAAAGAAAACTGAGGTACAGAAAGAAAGTTAAAATATCAGCTTACTTTTCTATAACCCGTTAACTGCAGAGAAAGGACAAGAACTTATAAGCTTTTAATGTCTTGTTTGGTAGTGAGTCAAATATTATTTTGATTAACTGGAGCAGAAACAGGAACTTAAAAAATTGCATTTTCAGGCTTTGCTTTAATGATTTCTACTGTGTTAGGCCTTCATCTGAAAATGTTTGGCATCCCTTGAATTATGGCAGGAAACCCAGAATTCTATTGGTATGGATTCTGACTTGTGCAGTCAGAAACTGCAAAGCAGAATTTCCAGAAGAGACTCCCATAAAGTCAATCACAAAGAGAAATAAAACAGAAGTTAGGGGAAGCCTCTTGTATCAGCGTGATTCACATCAGAGTACAAAATGGAATAAAACATTTATTTAGATACCATGGAGTGAGACAGCAGCAAAATATCATGGAGTAAACAAAACAAAAAAGTACTGGGCTCCCTCTTTCCCTGCCCCACACCAATGACACCCTGCAAATGCTTTCTCATTTTCCCAATGCTTCTAGCTCTCACTCAGAACTAAAGCGGTCACTGAAATTCTAAGATAATTTACCTTTCCCAACCACTGTGTTGGACCCTTCTGGAAAACTCATCTATACATAAATAGCACCCATCCTTCATTCTTTCGGTTAGGCTGTTTATCCAACATCTTCTAAAGAGTAAAAGAGCTGAAAACAAATCACAAACTTTTGATGAAACAGGAGAGAAAAAAAGAGAAAGAAGTCTCCTGGAGCTGGGTAGATTAAGAATTTCTGCACATAAACAGACCTTCTCATTCTTCTATCTTTTTCCTCTTCTAAAAATCTAGTTTTAACTACTTCTGTTATCTACACTGTGATCTTTGAATTAAACCATTTGAACATGAGATATGTGAGATCTAATTCCATAGGGTTTATTAAAGTAAATTGTCTTAGCAAATATGCCTGTTCCATTTGATTTTGAAGAATAATTGGTTAATGAGAGAATGATTACTTTGTTCAGACATGATTACTGAAAAAATGTTTCATCCATATGTTGCTGAATAATGGGAAATTCTCCAGTGAAGGGGGGACAATGATTAGAAGAAACAAGATAGCTCAAGAAGATATTCCCCAATGTGTTACTATAATTTTTTTAAACAGGCCAACTCTAGCGAAGTATAGAGTTTCTCTGCATAAGCCTGGAGGTTCAAAATGCCTAATAGGATGAAACTGTTTATTGAAAAGCACCATGTAGGTTTCTTTGTCTTTTGAATCAAAGGACTGCAGCTTCTTCTGAGACAACATGGGACCATACCAGCCGTTTGCTATCCTAGCATCCTTTGTGTCGTTAATGTTATTCAGAACGTGGCATTAAAAACCTAAGTCATATGTTGACAGTTTTCAAAATATTGGGCAACATTTTTGGTTAAGGCACTTCACAGGAATTGGCCACAGGGCAACTTGATAAATTAGTTCTCCTTTGAAGAAGGGATTAAAAACCCTGGATGTTTATCAGCATTACTTTCAATTGTAAATGGTCTGAGGTGGAAAAGTGACCAGTTGACATATTCCATATTTCTCAAAAATTAGCTGAAGTCAGATAGGGGAACCATAAGTTTATCTCCATGAGTCTGTTTTGGTCACCTTGGTTGCTAAATGCAAGGACACAGGATCCCAGTCTAAAGAGTAGAGTTTGCCCTACATCTTAAAGGTTAACTCAGCCCCACTCCCTACCCAAATGAAACAAAAATAAAACTCCAGTTTTAGTTTCACACAAGTATGGAAATGCCAAAGTAACTGACTCCCTTAAATTCATACATTCCTGGATTTTTCTGAAAACAAATAATCCACAATTTTTTTAAGTTAAAGGCATATTTTAGCCCTTCAATTACACTGCACAAACAACAAACGAGCAGGAGCTGAGCATCTATGAATAGAGCTGAAGGTTATAATCACATAGGATTGCAACTGAGATCATCTCTCACACGTTCAAAGAACATGGTGTTTTGGGCACCCACTCAGCACAATTTGCCTGGAATTCAGGGAGGTTTCACAGTACACGCTACTTCAGCTGGGTTTGGGGGAATGAGTAGGAGTTCACCCAAGTGAGCAAAAGGGCATTCTGGGTATGGAACACAGCGTGAGGAAAGGCAGTCATTCAAGGAGGGAGTGTGAGGGTTCAAGAGGCAGAGAGTTCAACACAGCTGAAGTGCAGCTCTGTGGAATTTCCATATTTTATATGAATATTTGCACTGCATGGCACAACCGGAAAAGGAGTTCTGGAGCACAGCAAAATGGGTGGGATTTGCACCATAAATTAGGTGTCTTTCGAGTCCAGATAGTAATTGGCGCTATATAACTCAGTAAGGACACCTAGAAAGAAGAGCAGAAAATGGAAGACTGAGCCCAGGAGATTTCCAACATTTAAGATACATAAACAAGAAAAGAAAGGGAAATTAACAAATAGAGAAACAAATCAAGGGTTGAAAGAGGTAAAGAGACAACAGTGTCCCATGTGCTAAAGGAAATGAGAGCATAGAGTGAAAGGAGGCCCAAAGAGAGGTCACATAGAAGAAATACTGAAAGGAAGCCATGGCATCTGGTAACTTGGAGGTTAATAGTGTTACTGATAAAGGAATTTTGAGGAAAGGTTTTAAACCATGACTCTCCTCCCACCAAAGGTTGGGATCTATGTTCCCTTGCATCTGTCATGCTCTGTGACTTGTTGACCAATAATATACGTCAGTATTAAAGTTCTGTTGTCATTAATAAACTGGTAGCTCCACCTCCTGTCTCTTGAATGCCTGTTTTTGGCACCCAGACATCATGCTGTAAGTCACACAACAAGTCTGGTCTCCAATGCCCAGACCATGTGGAAGCCCTCAAAAAAGATCCTCCGGCTACCACTCTAGTTACCCTACTGGTGCATCATGGAACAGAGATGAGATGTCCCTGTAGAGCCCTGTCCAAGCTGCAAGTCCGTGAACAAAATAAATGATGGTTGTTTGAAAACAGTAGGTTCTAGGGAGGTTAGTTATGCAGCAATAGTAACTAGAAGAGCTGGTGACAAAATGACCCGTAACCTCTCTTTAAGTAGGTCAGAAATGAAGGGAAGGAGTTACATAGGGCAACGGTTTGAAGGACATTAGGATGGAGATGAAAGTTTGTAAGGATTTAGGAATCTTGAGCAAGGATGTAGAGGAATATCCAGAAGAGGGAGTATGCAAGAGACAGTTGCTATTATTCACCCAATGAAAGGAAGGTGGTACATTTATCCAGGGAAAGAAGGACTTGGGAAAAATTCTTCTCAGAAAGACAGAGATGAGAATAAGTAACCGACAGTTTTTTAAAGAAGAAACTGACTACTGCAAGTGGTTTCTAGTTGAAATTCTGTGATTAATTTTAAGCAGTCATAAAGAGAGAAGAGCTTCTCTGTGAGGTGAGATCACAGGGTCATATTCTCTTTCTTTCTCTCCACATTCCAACCCCTAGTCCCTAGCTGGGAAGGAAGAAACAGTGGAATACGTGGAGTAGCAAAGTGTAGAATATGTGGGTTAATATTGATTTATGGAAATAATATTAAGGAAACTGAACTCACCCACTGGGAAAGCTAGGACAGAAAGGGTGTCAAGAAATGAAGACATGTATAGCTCCTAAAGCAATTCATGACTTTGACACTCAACGAGGGTTCTTAGCAACAAAGCCAGAGATGCACATGCCTTCAGAAGATCTTGACTCTATGCACAGAGTGAGAATCTCCTAGAAACACTAAGTGAAAGCAATTATCAATTCTTAACAAGTCAAAGAAGGAGTTACAGACTGTTCAACATTTGCGAGCTATGGCCTGCAGGTCAGATCTGGCCCACTGCTGGGTTTTATATGGCCCATGAGCTAAGAATCTTTTTACACTTTAAAATGGTTGGAAAAATCAAAACATGAATAATATTTCATGACATTTGAAAATTACATGAAATTCACTTTTCAGTGTCAATAAATAAAGTCTTAATGGTACACAACCACACCCTTCCATTTATCTTCATCTGGTCTTTTACTTTAATAGCAGAGCTGAGTAGTTGCAACAGAGACCATAGAGCCTGCAAAGCCTAAAATATTTACTACATTCCTGGCCCTTTATGGAAAAATTGGCAACCCCTGAATCACAAAATTCTTTATTTTTATTTTATTCTTGCTTTAAAATAGATTGACTTACTTATATCTGTTTCCATGGTGTCAAATTTGATTGATGTAGACTTGTGTTAAAAACTGAGTTTCTTTTTTTTTTTTAGAAAAAGAAATATGGGAACTTTGGGGCGGTTATTGATTTCTTTGTTTCTGAAAACACTTGGAAAAGACCCAGACTCTTAGTTTCTGTCTACCACTGAGCTAGTCTTTCCTCCACAGTTGCACAGACTGTAAGCATATGCCTTCAGTGGAAACATTTTTTTTTAATCCATTTCACAAGTATGTATTGAGCATTGTCCTAGGCATTGGGAGTGTGGCATGGAAAAGGACAGCTGAAGTCCCTATTCTCACAGAAGGTACTTTCTTGCAGTGGGAGACAAATAATAAAAATGTACACAGATGAACCAGACAAGTGGAGATCCTGATAAGCTATATGTATAAAATTAACAGGAGTGAAGAGTGATTTGGGATGGGATGGGGGAGCTCGTGAAGATAAGAACTTGAGGGCTCTTTGAGGAAATGAGGGCTCTTTGAGGAAATGATCCTTGAGCTGAAGCCTGAAGGATAGAAGAAATCAAGCACACACCACATGGTCCAGGGAAGAGGGCGCCAAGCAAAGGGGTTGGAAAACACTGGGTCTGCAGGCCAAGAGGGTCTGGTGGTGTCTGAGGAAGTGATTCGGTGAGTGGGGAAGGGTGGGAAGAGGTAAAGATGGGTGAGGGCATAAGGGGATAAATCAGGACTGAACCTTGGCTTAATGTCTTTATTCTTTATTATTTTAGTCTAAACACAGTGGGAAGCAGCTGATAGCCTTTTAAATGGGTTTGGAGGAGTGACGTATGATTACACGTTCAAAGGGGCTGTCAGTGCTTGTACATTGATTGCGTGGTTGCGAGTGAGAGCAGAGAGTCTGGGGAAGCCATTGCAGAAGTATAGACAAGAAGTGACAGGAGCTGGGACCATGGGGTGCTGAGGAGTGGGAAAACATGAGTTATGATTTGGAGGTGAAGGTGGAAGTCTTGGACACAAGATCTGAAAGAAAACAAAGGAGGAGTCAAGTTAGAAGGAATCAATGCTTTGAAAATGATTCCAAGCCTGTCCATTCCAAGTCAATATATTGAGATGGAAGTCAAACCAGGAGTGGGGAAAGTTCAGCTCTGGCCATGCATGGAAGCACCAAGCCTGGAGAAGAAGGTGCATCTTCTCCAAGAGGACTGGTGTGTGGGGGGGATCTAAGGGAAAAGGAAAAAGAGCCCATGGCCAGAAGGGAAATAAAGCAAAACAAAATGAGATTACTAGACAACATAATGAAAGCTCACTGTGTAACACCTTGAAGTGAGAAAAGTGAAACCAAGCACCTCTGGGCTTATGAAGAACCCCAAGTAAGAAAAGCAACCCTCTGATATTTGTTTTTTGTTTTGTTTTACAAAAGAGAGACTCACAGTCAGTAGCACAGGTACAGTCTTTTGAGCTGGTGAGCATTGGTTGACACCGGCTAATGTTCAATTACACTACATGCAAATTAAGAAACGTTTGTAACATGTTTCAAGTTCAATTTCCAAGTAAGAGGTTGTAAGGACTGCAAGGCAGTGTGGTACAGTGAAAACCCCTTTCACATCAAGGTCCTAACACCACATCTGATCATCGGAGAGTAACACCAGTGACCTGATGGCTTTTAGGTAAGTTGCAATTTCTCTGAAGCTTGGAAGGGGTTGAGATTTGAAAATAAAGCCATTTTCTGTATAACTTTGATTTGGGAGTTCTTTAAACCCTGCTACATATATTGTTTTATAAATTTGAAAATTTTAAAGGAAAACCATGGGTTTGGCTTTCATTAAAAAGGGCATAAATTTTTAAAAGTTCTGAAACCCTAATCTTAAACAGATTCCTCTTTGGACAGGTAAGAAAAGTGAGCAGAGTGGTTAGGTAACTTGCCTAATATAAATATAGTTAAGGGTATATCCAGTACCCAAATCCAAGTTTTTTTTTTCTTAATAAAGACTCATATTTAATAGCATGAACAGAAAAAGAAACTTCCACCCAGCGGTGACCTCTTGGTAGACAGACAGTGAGGGCCCACCACAGTGAGAAGGGTCTGATTCAGATAAGAATCTAGACTAAGAAACATCATCTCAGGTATAGTTCACAATGTACGTACCTTCATTGGGGAAGAATATGAGTTAACTAGAGTAAAAATTATGTAATTACATTATTGCTTAAATCTTTTTTCTAATTTCTTAAAATATCTCTCTCCAGATCCCCAAAACTCACTCTTTCCCCATGGTTTCACATTCTTTACACTTCACCCGTACAATTAAAGGTTTGACAATGTGCAAGATCTTCGAGTTTTTCCATACGATTTGTTTTAAAGTTCTAGGTGGAAAGCTCACGTCAATCTTCATTTTATCTGCATCTTTTTCCCACCCATTGTCATCACAGTATGACAAGCAAAACTCTTTCATTGCAACAGCTTTTATTTATTTAATTTTTTTGGTATAACAATATGCTTAATGTTTTGTTTGCAGTAAGAAGGCTTACAATGCTATTTTTCTTCTCTTCATTTAGAAGCAATCAGGCTCCCTCACTGAGCTCTTACTACAGACGACCAATATCCAGAATTACACCACATCAGCTGTGTGGGAAAAACGCATGCATTGTTTCTTTTCTGGTAAGCAAAGAAGTATTTGCCAGTTAAATCCCTGGTAGCTAGCTTTCAAACAGTCAGATATAAAATTAGCAAATGAAACATCTGTTCCTCACTATTATTTTATAATCACATTAATTGGCAGATGTCTTTAGGTAACAGAGAAAATCATATCAGGCATTACGTGTGTTTCCATAGGGTCGTGCTTATGACCACTGGGTATCACACACCTAAAAGACTATCTCAGCAAGAGACAAAGTTACCCTGGCCTCAGAGAGTAGCCAGTTTTCTCCCCATGCAAACCTCCTGGCAGAAGGTCTAGCTGCCCACTGACAACAGGACCCAGGATGCCCTGTTATACGCCATTGTGGAGAAACTTACCCTCACCGCTGCCAGGTTTGGTTTTTCAATTATCATGTAGTTTGCACAAAAGCACTGTGCCAATTCAATTACTGCCTGATTAATGGAGTGTTGCAGGTTTATTTCAGGGGTCTAGCTATCTATTAATTAGCATATTGGGGCCTATCCTCTACTGTTTTGTCCTGATATGCTTTGAAAAGTCCCCAGTGCAATTAAAAAACTCTAATATGCTTTAAATAGTTATTTGAGAAAACACATCCAGACTTTTTAAAATTCCTCGGGGATTTTTTTAAGCACATCCAGATTTATTAGAAGGCATCTAAAATTCCTTTAAAAACACATTCTTCTTTACTCTGCTCGGTTCTGGAGTTTACCCTCACCAGATGAGCAGCCCTGTGTTGGGCAGCAGAGCCCCTGTCTTCTGCATCCAGGGAAAGAGGCAGCATCAGAAAAGACCAAGTCTGAGAGTTTCAAACAGTGGTTTGCTTTCGTAGGCGCTTCTCCAGTTTGCTGTGAGTTGTAAACTTGATAGGCGACTGAATCTAACATGGAGTCTCTGCGGGCGTCTCCATGGAGCTCTGTCCATATTCAATAAGAAGGAGTGATGATTAGAATGAGTTGTGAACAATATTGAATTTCTTTGGCATTTTCTTTTTCTGGAGAATGCCATTCCAAATGAACACCCCTTCGTGGGCAAAGGCAGACCCTCCTCTTAGTAGCCGCTGTGTTTGACATTTTTATGTATGGCCACTTTTATATACAGATGGGCTAAAAAATATATAGACACTGACGTTAGTCTTTGCAAATGCCATCTGTAAAATCAAGATGGTGGAGGGGCAGAGTAGACTCAGTTGCTAGCAGTAGGAGACATGCAAAAAAAGGATGGGAGATTAGACTTTAACCAGGAGAGTGTGGCTGCATTTAGTGAAAATAAAAGTTAACAACGTGACATATCGCTGACATCAAGGAACACTGACAGTGTCATGATGCTCTAAGTTTGAATAATACTTTAAGTGTATAATACTTTACCTAATATATATATATTAAGCACTACAGGTATGTAAAATATATAATAGATGTAAAATATGTAATATATTAAATATGACCATTGCTATAAGAATCTGAGTCTGTTGTCAACAGGTAAGGTAACCAGGTGTTACAGAGAGCAGGAAAGGACAGTGGCCAGTTAGGGGGTCACTTCAAATTCAACAGTGATGTGATAGAAGGTGAACCACGCTAATGCTGGGTGACAGATTTTCTGCTTAAGAGACATCATATTAAGATGTGACCCAATAGGTATGTCATATGTCACCAACATCTAATAACCTCTGTGTTTCCAACTTCAAGATGGGGAAGCTGGCCTGAAGGCCTGAAGACTTTGCAGAAATAATGGGATGTTTGCCAATAGTGTCCTCTTTGGTAGGAAGAATGATAAAGTACACATATTTTATGGTAATGATTGTTTAACATACCACACATGGAGCAGGTCTTCAATTATTTTTTAAAATGTATAAAATATTCAACATAGTGGGTGCAGTGGATTCAAGTTCGAATTGTATCCAGTCCCAAGCTAGTAAATACAAAGCATCATGTATGGGTACAGTCCCCTCTGTACTGTTAATCCACAGAGTGACTAATATAGCTATCACTGTGACCAGTGTGCACACGAAAGCCAGCAGTGATGCAGACAGATGCCATCCACATGCTGTTGAGTTTTCCAATCTCCCAGAAGCCATGCACTTTAGAAATATTCGCAGGAGACTAGCAGGTAAAGCGGCCACCTACCTCCTAAAAAACAATACCTTATTTGTGCATTTATTCACTCACTCCTGTATTCACTTATTCAATTACTATCAGTGGGTCCATATTCTAAAGACCATGTTAAGCATTATGGACAGGACCTTTTCTACCTGTCCTTCCATTATTCCTGTATGGAAGAACAAGTAGAAAAAATGAATAATCATCTTTAATTTCTGTAATTCAAGGCATATTACATGCATTAAAGAAATCCCTCCTTCCCCAAAATACCAACTCACTACCAGAAGAGGAATATACATTGCAGAAACCATCTACTTTTCCTGTTAAAAACTTCAGAGTATGGATAGACCAAGTTTGGGATCTTTGGTATCTGTAAAGTGCTATCTTGATGTAAAAAAAAAAAAAAACTCATAAAACAGAGATGTTTATGTCCTAAGAAAAACAGTAGGGTTGTAAAATGTGTGAAATGTATATTTTCTAGAATAGGAAATAAAGTATAAATCCAGAATTTTGAGTAGTATCAACTCTCTGCCCTGTATTAGAACTGTTGGTTCTACCTGGTTCAGACCCATCACTAGCTTTCCAGCTTGAATGGTGAGTGACTTATTCTGATCCAGTCCACAGGGAATGATGATATGAAGCATTTGCCACTAGGCAGTGAAGTGTAAGCAGGTCCAAATGCTCAGCACGGTGAGTGTTGACGGATGTAGAGGTAACCAAATCACACACGCTGTAGGCTCCAGGGCAGTGGAGCCCATGTACCTTCACAACTCCCAGGAGACCACAGCAACAGCAGAAGTTAGGCTACAAGAAAACAGAACCTTTGGGTATGAGTGCATAACTTAACAACACTGGGGTAATAAGTCAAAAGTTAGTGTTTCCTTCTCTGCAAAATTGCTCATTCATTTCATCCTCCATGCTCTGATACACTGTGTGTATATTTACATAGTTGTAACTGAACACTGTAGTATCACCAAATATCATGATGGACTGTTCAAATTCAATGGGCAAACTACCAAAGCATTTCAGTCACATATTTCCCAATCTGAACTTTTAAAGTTGTGTACCATAAGGGGGATTTACTCCACATTCTTCACAGCTAATAGTGAATAAACATGCATCTGACATTCCACAAAATACGTGTTTTTTCTCACTTCCAAAATTTAAAAAAATATATAAGAGAAAGGTTTTCTGAGAATGTTTGGAAAATATTGAAAAAGGACTTAAACAAAATCTTAAGTAATAAAACAAACTTTATGTGATTTGAAAAACATTTGCCTTGCATTTAACCAATTGTTAGAGAGAGCTTTAATTTTCAAAACACGTTTTTCTAATAAATGAAAGCAAGATCTATGCAAATAAACAAGCAGCTTGGTTAAAATAATCAGTGCCCAGAACCACCACAAGAATAATGAGAATTTCAATAATGTTTAAGAAATAATCTAACCAGTGAATAAATTTGACTTTTGAAGTTTTATTTTTTTCAAATTTATAAACCTCTTGAAACATTTACTTCAAAGCAGAATATTGAACTCAGTTTCAAAATAGAGTTAACACCCTTGATAAACTTGATTAACACTTTACCTCTAAAATAATATGCTTAAAAAGTTGTGTGAATATATAATTTAACAGGCTTCATAATTACTAGCATCATTTAGAAGGCAACATTAAGTCAGTTATGTCACATGTAATATTTATCTCGCCAAAAGTTAAGTAGCTTTCTAATGTTGTTCTGGGGTTTTTTAAAAGTGTTTAACTTGAAAAGCCATTAACTTTCTTTTTTCTAGTCAAATGATCATAAAATTTTAAAAAGTATTATTAGATTTAAAAGCATGTACTCAATTCTCACTAATATAAGAAATAAACTTTCTCTTTGTTTCTGTTTGGAATCATTGTTAGTAATTTTAACGTACACATTTTTAGAGGTTAATTTTTTAAATGATGTTTTTATTAGGTCAACTTAAAAAAAATGTTTAAAAAGATCTAAGCATTTCTGTGAAATTTGTTCCATGTTTAGGAGAAAGATGAACGCACTTCTAGTTTTTCACTCAGTGACAAAGTTTCAGTCTAGAGAGGATGTTTATGGTTCAGATATAAAACCTCAGAAAATATAAATGTGAAGACAACCTTAACTACAGTGTAACAAATGCAATGTTGTAATTTTATATGTTAATCTTTCAATACACAGCATGTGCAAACATATGTTTATAGACAGAGAGACAGGAATATACAAATGAGGAGATAAAATTCCTGTATCTCATTTGATGTTCTATAATTTCATCAATTTATGAATGTTTTGTTTCTGTGTTATGATTTCATTTGAAGTTGACATAGTGCAACTTGGGCTTATTTGCAAAGAGCTTGTCATGAACATTCTCAAAGCTGGGGCTGCCAGCCTGCTCAGAAGATGGGAAGGAAACTTTGCCTGCTGGGACCGTTACAGGTGGCACTAGGAAATCAGAACATTGCGCAGGGGGAAGCTTTGGGAGACTCTTTGGTAGGCAGCACAGGTATGCATTCAATTTTATGAGCACATCTGTCATATCTCCATTTCGAAATTTGGCCCTTAGGGTTCAGCAAAAAATTTGTAGCAAAAGAAAGATAAAATAGTGCTTTAACGGTCTTCCTCTGATCCACCAAAGGAACCCAGTTCATTTGCTAATCATGATGAAACTGAAACAAAATTCAGGGACAAACAAGACAGTTTATTTGTGAATAAAACCCTTTGCAGTAGACTCTGCTCTGTTGAAGGCCAGGTCCCCACTGCATAGTGCTCAGCCAGAGATTAAAGAAGATCTGAGGCCCTGGTTGTTTCTTTTCTTGTTTTTACTCAAGTTATATGATTTTGCAAAACACTTTGGTGAAGTATGCTATGGAAATAGCAGCTGGCTTTAATTTTCATTTGGGACATAAGGCAATATATTTTCTTTACTAATGTGATGGATGAGTTTTAGGAAGGTTTAAAATTTTAAGTTTAACTTTGATAGTTGCATAAAGAATGCAGGATTATATTATTAAAAGCTAGCATTGGAGTTCTTAAAAGCCATGGAAGAAAGCTTTAGCTAGTATATAGCAGCAAAGATACTTTTCTTTTTAAAGAAGTTATATCTCCAGGAGAAAGATCCTTGGGGCTAAATTTCTTAAGATCTATTTTATTTCCTGGGGCAAACATTTAAGATCTTTAAGTTGATTTTTGATTATTTTTCCAAAATAATCTACCTTTTTTTCTGGCTATAAACAAAATAGATATGCATTGTAAACGATTTAGACCAATACACAGATTAAGTAACAAGAGAATTCCATCATCCAAACATAAGCCCACACTAACACATTTCTCTAGACATATACACACCACACATTTTTTTAAAAAAATGGTTATCATAATATCCATATTTTGTAAACTTCCTTTTTTGCACTTAACTATGTGAAAAAATATGTGCATTGGAGTGTGTATTCATAAACACACATACCTCCTTGTTAACAAATATAGATTATATTCTCAATTTTATTTTCTGAATAGTGTTTTATTTTAGGGAGATACAGTTCTTTAAACAGTCCTTTATACTGGATATAGAGGTTTCCAATATTTTGTTATTATAAACCAGAATGTACTATTTTTTCATTCAAATAGTATTTATTGCTAATTTCTATTTTTTGCATACTCTCTTCTTTCTTTGGTATTTCTAATAAATAATTTGCCTTTTCTATTAATTTCTTAGAATTCTTTAAATATAAAAATAATAATATTTTGTCATATATGTCAGTTTTCTTAAATTTTAATTATTATGTTACTTTTAGCCACATAGAAATTTTTAATGTGCTCAAATAGATCTGCTGCTTTTTACTATAATTTCTGGACAAAAGAAAGCATTTTTATTTACACTTGTAAAACTGAAGTATTTTGACACTTTTCAGAATCAAAGTTCACTCTATTCATATATTACTATTCATGTTATATATAGTTTCACCAGCTGGTTCACTAACTCTGGCAGCAGTTTTAAAATTTATTGTTCAATAATGTTCTTTGTCTCTTAGAGGAGCAGTGAAGCTCAAACCTAAAGTATAGCATACACTTCCCAAAGTATAAACATGGGGGATATTTGTACAAAAGAATTATAATAAAAATACTTAGGAACTCATAAAGTTCTGTTGGGTCATCTGCAGACTTTAGTAACATGAATAGCAAAGTTTCCCTTACCTCTTGGTTTATTCGTTTAGCCATTCAATTTTAAAATCAACACATATTTTCTGAGTAATGACTTTTTGGCAGACACTGACCTAGGTGTAAGTTATAATGAGGTGAAGGAACATGGACAGATACCCTCAATGAAGCTAAAGCTCTTGGTGAAAGGAAGAGCACTCAAGTTTCCAAAAATAATTGTAGTTGTTAAAAAAGAGAGGCAGACACTGCCCAAGATCATAATTGGTGGACTAACCGTAGTCTGAGGCAATCAGGGAGGGCTTCCTTGAAGAAGTGATATTTTAGCTGAGACGTGAGAGTTAGTTTAGAATAAACAAGATAAAAAGGAAAGCAGATTATATTCCAGGCAAGAGTGGTGTGTGCAAAGGCAATAATATAGGGAAGAGACCAGCACAAAAGGTGGTCTAAAAACAAAAACAAAGTGACCAGCAGGAAATGACTAAAGGGCAAATTTGGATGGGGTTAATTTAGGAAGATAGATATGTGACAGAATACATAAGATCTGGTCAACAGTGGTGAGGATTTTGTCTTTTAGGTAGACTTCTAATGAAATCAAGAACACCCAAGGTAACTAGTTTTCCAGCAAGAGCTGAGAGAACAGATAGAGTTTAGGAATTCAAATTTTAATATGCAAAGTTTGAGGTGCTTATGAGATTATACTATATAAGTGGAGACCTGCAATAAACCTTAGATAGGTAGTTGGCTATATGAATATGAATCTCTGAATAAAGGTCTAGAACAGTTATCCTCAGCTAAGCACATTGACTGCTATCCCAGTGGTTATACTTGGAAACACCTGGGGGCATTTTTGGTGTTCAATGCTGAGGGAGAGGAGGATATTCCTGGCATCTAGAGTACAGAGATGAGGGATGTTGCTAAACATCCTACAATGCACAGGATAGTTCCTCCCAACAAGGAATTATCCTATCCAAAATGTTGAAAGTGTCAAGGTTGAAAAACCCTGGTCAAGAAAATGGATGATATAAATGTGTGAGTTTAATTGGTTTTTGAAGCTATACAGGCAAATAATATCACCTAAGATTACAGAGTAAGAGGAAAAGGGGACCAAAGACAGAGTCTTAGGAAATTAGAAATGTTAAAGTCAAGGGGGGCGGGGCATGGGGATGCCTTCAAAAGAGATTAATAAAAGAACAACCTGGAAATGAGGGTGCAAAAGTTGTACTCCTATTATGACTTGTCATGGAAACCAATTATATTAGTTATCTATTGCTATGTAACAACTTACCCTAAAATTTAGCTTAGCATCTTAAAATAATAAACATGTATTATCTCACACAGTTTCTGAAAGCCAAGAATCTCAGAGCATCTCATCTGGGTGGTTCTGCCTCAGGTCTTTCACAAGGTTTCAGTCAAATTCTCACCTTGGGCTACAATCGTCCAAAGTCTCAGCTAGGATGAGAGATCTGCTTCCAAGCCCAAGACTGGGGTTGTTGGCAGACTGAGTTCCTCACTGGCTGTTGACCAGAAGTTGCAGGACCTCACTACATGGGCCTCACAACAGGGCTGCTTAAACCATGACACCTTGCTTTCCCCAAGTGAGATATCCCTGAGAGAGAGAGACTGCAAGATGGAGGTCACCGGCTTTTTATAACCTAACCTTATTGGTGTCATATATCATATTTGCCATTCATCAGTGAGAGTGACGATCTAGCCCACACTCAAGGGGAACAGAATTCAACTCCATATCTTGGAGACTCTGTGTCTCTTGGATGGAATTCTTGCTTGAAAGTGTACAGTTGACACCTGGTCAACCAATGAGTTGACTCAGTCTGGGTAAGTGTTGTCTCCTGGCCACATTAGCAAAGTCCCTTAGTCCACACATACTTTAAGGCTCACCTTGGGGAAAAAGCAATTCTCAGAGAGATGTGTGCCCTGGGTGGTAGGGGGGTGTTTGTCAAAGGAAAAATCAGAGGAGTTGACTCATTTTACCTATGTCCCATTCACCCTCTGTGGTTAGCTAAAACCAGATTTTCATTAAGAAGTTGGCTTATATCCTATATGAATTTTCTGTGGAAAAAAATTATAATGCCTGACTTTTGCAGCAAGAATGAGTTTTACCAAGATCAGATAAAGATCAACATTTTAGTGAAAACTTAAATATTTCCAAAATATTAGCTGGTTTTATGTTCTAGGGAAAAAATGTATTGCCAAAAATACAGATTTTATTTTCCTCAAATGTTCTTAGTTAGTAAATGATATTATACCCTCCCCCACTCATATTGACCCCAGGCTAGGAATTTTTAAAACATTTGCCCTCGGTGGGCTTGAGTACTAGAAACCATCTTCAGTTGAAGTGACAGATAAAATGAATTTGACCTATGACTTATTCACAGGCTGAGACAATTTATCCAGCATCATTATCATCACTGGGTTATGTGCTGACTGTCCATCACATGTACTTCTTAGTGCCTTTTCTTTTTCTATCTTCATGGGGTATGGGAAACTGAACTGCATTCCTGGGGAAAAACTTACAGTGTTGGCATCTGGTTATGTGTGTGCATTTTTACACTACGTTTTTCTTGGAGGGGCTTGATAAAAACAGTTGTTTTAAGAAGAAATGGACCCTCTTGCACTGTTGGTGGGAATGTAAATTGATACAGCCACTATGGAGAACAGTATGGAGGTTCCTTAAAAAACTAAAAATAGAATTACCATATGACCCAGCAATCCCACTACTGGGCATATACCCTGAAAAAACAATAATTCAAAACGACATATACACCCCAATGTTCACTGCAGCACTATTTACAATAGCCAGGTCATGGAAGCAACCTAAATACCCATCAACAGACGAATGGATAAAGAAGATGTGATACATATATACAATGGAATATTATTCAGCCATAAAAAGGAATGAAATTGGGTCATTTGTAGAGACGTGGTTGGACCTAGAGTGTCATACAGAGTGAAGTAAGTCAGAAAGAGAAAAACAAACTTCGTATATTAATGCATATATGTGGAATCTAAAACATGGTATAGATGAACCGGTTTGCAAGGCAGAAATAGAGACACAGATGTAGAGAACAAACGTATGGACACCAAGGGGGGAAAGTGGGAAGGGGGAATGACTTGGGATTGACATATACACACTAATATGTATATAATAGATAACTAATAAGAACCTGCTGCATAAAATAAAATTAAATTTAAAAAAAGAAGAAATGGATTTATTACTGTGTCACCCATTGTAATGGAAATGTACGCAGTGAGCCATATCTGTGCACAGAAGTGCACCGCGGCCATGAGCGCCCTGACGAGCTTGGGCACAGACTCTGTCCAAAGGTTGACACAGGCTTCCAGCATCTCAAACATTGGCAATGGAAGCTCGTTGGAATCATAAGTGCTGACCATAGGCAACTTATTTGTGGAAACCGGCAGCCAACGCTGGCTCTGTACTTGCCTTCTTTATTCTCAGCAGGACACAGGATCAGCCTGGCTGACTGCTCAGGCCCCTCGCATCTCCCCAGGTGATCAGCTGTATCAGAGTCCATCACTAAGCTCATTAGATGGATCAGGCGGCAGCTATATCACGTTTTCACTACCAGGATATTTTAAAAGATCACTCATTCAAATCACCATTATAAGTGGTAAAACATGAAAGAGGACAAAGCTATTTTAAAAATTATATGTTAACAGACTAAGATCAAATTACACATTTCTTCCAGCAATCAAATCAATGTTGTCAATATTACATTATACTAAAAAGGAACACGCTAATGTGAAAGGCTCACCACAGTCGTCGCTATTGAAGAAATACAAAACTCTTATGAACTCCTGACATTCTGTAATGTAAAGTAATTTCTTTGAAAGAAACTGTTTTTATCTCATCATTATCTTATTGTCTTATAATTCAAGGGTCTGAAAAAGAAACTCTCCCAGGTTATAGACCAAAAATATTTTTAAATACTGACATCTAAACTTATTCATTTTTGCTAACCTCAGTAATTGAATAAGTGAAAACCTCATTTTCTTCAGAAGTTTCAACCTGAAAGAAGGGATCATCACTCCAGCTGGGAATAAGTGACTAGATGAAAAAACATTGAATGGTAGATAACCATAACGTTACTGAACTTTGCAACTTGCTACCTTTACTCAGTTTGACCAAAATACATGTTTGCATTTGATTGCACATATCATGTTTGGATACATTTAACTGGGCTGAGGTGAAATAGAATTTCCTAATGACAAGGTAACCATCTGAGACCTATTTGATAAAAAAATAATTGCAATCTCACCAAAGATAGACTTTCACCAAAGCAAACTTTATCAACAGTTCCATTCCTACGTCCATCTCATGCTTTATACTTCACGAGGCTCATATCTAAATGAAATAGCCAGAGTGACATATTTTGGGGGCAGAGATTTTAAGGGAAACCTGTGACTTCAAGAAACTCAAAGCTTTACAAATTCCGACAAAAGCCATTGAGATGTTGGGAAAGTGTTCTCCTCCCAACTCTAAGTCTGGATAAGCCAGGAACACCAAAAAGAAAATAAGTCCTCAAGGTCACCCATGGTTCGTGAGCAAGACTTGAAATCTAATACTCCTGGCACCTACTCTGCAATTTTAACCAGTATCTCATCCTGCTTATCTCGTTCTGATCTGCCTAATGAGCAGCTGTTGAGAATTAAGCAAAATCATCCCATCCTTTCCAGCTAAAAATACACTGTATATGCCAACTTTCAAAAAGGAAGCAAAGGAGATGATGTATAGTTTTCTGTGTCCAGGTGTTTTATTCAGTCCCAGGTCTTTATTTAGCTCTTGACATATTCTGATAGTCATTATGGTTGCTGACACTTCATGACAGCCCTGAATTCACCATGGCTGGAAGCAGTTGTATAAGATCTTTCCACATTCACGATTTGAGGGAAGAGATGATACACCAGGGACAAGAAGTATTTATGGGGCTAGATCCAGAGTGGGACGGTGCCCTTAGTGATAAGAACATACTTTGTCCAATATTGTGCTTTTTCAGTTACAACTTTCCTGGAAAATTCCAAAAAGTAGCATTTTGGATGAGTATATTATTCATTTTTAAAATAAGATTTTCTCCCTTTTAAATTTGCTCTAATCTTTTTTTTCTATCTAATGGCAGAGTTAACACCCAATTCACCCATTCAATAAAATATAATTATTAAAAATAAGTACAAGTTTCACCCAGGTATTTCAACAATATCAAGTTAATTGTCTTAATTATCACCATAATAATTCCCCATATTTTAAAAATACATCTTTGGGTTTGCTTTCAAACTACTTTACAAATATATTTGCAGGTATACAGTACACTAAAAAGTAATCTAGACAAAAGGTGTAGGTTGCATGAACATCAAAATATATTTATACATCTTAAATTAAATTTTTACACAGTTTTAAAGGTTACTTTCCATTTACAGTTATTACAAAATAACAAGACAAGGATGCCCACTCTTGCCACTTTATTCAACATAGTTTGGAAGTCCTAACCACAGCAATCAGAGACGAAAAAGAAATAAAAGGAATCCAAATTGGAAAGAAAGAAGTAAAAATGTCACAGTTTGCAGATGATGACATGATTCTATACATAGAAAATCCTAAAGACACAACCAGAAATCTACTACAGCTCATCAGTGAATTTGGTAACATTGCAGGATACAAAATTAATATACAGAATTCTGTTGCATTTCTATACACTAACAGCAAACTATCAGAAAGCGAAATTAAGGAAACAATCCCATTTACCATTGCATCAAAAAGAATACCTAGGAAGAAACCTACCTAAGGAAGCAAGAGACCTGTATTCTAAAAACTATAATACATTGATGAAGGAAACAAAATGACACAAACAAATGGAAAGATATACCATGTTCTTGGATTGGAAGAATTAATATTGTTAAATCGAACATACTACCCAAGGCAATCTACAGATTCATTGCAATCCTTATGAAAATACCAATGGCATTTTTCACCAAACTAGACAAATAATTTTAAACTCTGTATGGAAACACCAAAGATGCTGAGTAGCCAAAACAATCTTGAGAAAGAACAGAGCTGGCATAATCCTGCTCCCTGACTTCAGACTATACTACAAAGCTACAGTAATCAAAACAGTATGGTATTGGCACAAAAACAGACTCATAGATCAATGGAACAGAATAGAAAGCTCAGAAATAAACCCATGCACTTTATGGTTAATTAACCTATGACAAAGGAGACAAGAATATACAATGGAGAAAAGACAGTCTCTTCAATAAATGATACTGGAAAAACTGGACAGCTACATGTAAACCAATTAAATTAGAACATTCTCTAACATCATATACAAAAATAAACTCAAAATGGATTAAAGACGTAAATGTAAGACCAGATATTATTTATACATTTTTGGTACACTATACATATAATGAAATATCTTCAACTAAGTTCATTAGATATTAAGATTACAAAGTGCATTGTACTTTAAATGTAGATTTATGATTTTTTCATGTTATGTGTCTAATAAACTATGGCATTTTACATTCAGGGTTTAGACTGTATCTAGTTATTGCAATGATAAATACACAATGTAGAAATTAATCTAAATTGAGATACATGATGTGAGTCATCACAATTGCAACCAGGAGATGAGCTAAAGAAGTTCTGAGATAGAGTTATGAACAGGCAGATTCTGCAGACTTGGTATTATTAGAAGGGTTATAACAGCAGGTTCTTATTAGTTATCTATTTTATACATATTAGTGTATAAAAAATAAATAAATAAATAAAATTTAAAAAAAAGAAGGGCTATAAGAAGGAAGGGATTGGATTGAGAATGTGTGTGTGTGTGTGTGTGTGTGTGTGTGTGTGTGTGTGTGTGTGTTCTAAGAATATGAGAGACAAGATCTTTGGCCAGGAGAGCAGAAATATAAGGAAGAAGAAGCTCCACTCATCTGAGTGAAAAAAAGTAGAAGATCTATTTAATAGAAGCTGGTGGTAAAAAAATAAAACTGAACTGTATTAGAGTCTTTATTGTATTTTGTAGAAAGGCCAGAGGGGACTGCAGAATTAAGTTGTGAATGCCCTCACTCTTAAATTCATAGAAATGACTTCCACAGTTATCTCTTTGACTAATCTATTTCAAAAATAAAGTGGGATGAAGAAGGTATTTATATCCAACAGTATGTTGATATGTATGAGGGCTGTAAGACTGCTTAGAAGCAACAGTCACCTAGGAATACTGATCATTGCCAAAATTATGTAAACAGTCATGCTAATTGCCAGGTGAATTACAACTCAAAGGTGTCTGTTTGATATATAAAAAATAAATCCTGCATGTGTCTAGGTGGGAGTTTATGTGTGTACGTGATGTTTGAGAGTGGAGAGAAAGGGATAAATTCAAACTTTAAAAAATTTAATTATCTTGTGAATTCTACTGTACTAATTTTGGAGACTGTCAGAAAAAAATAAAAGTCTTCAAATAATCAAATAAAAAAATCTGACAGTCAATAAGGGATGACTGCAATTATTGGCCATGATAGGGCAATGGAAATTAGGTTATTATTTATCAAGAATCACATTGTTAGTTATTAAGAATTGCCCCCCTTCAAAGTTTCATCATATTCTAAACATCTGTTGGTCCTTTCTATATTTTGCATCAGGAAACTTACTTGGGTTTCTTTTCTCTTTATTTTGCTCCGTTATAGTGCCTATAATTTGCTGTAAAATAATTCATATTAAATAGTGATATTTGTCTTTTAAGCTATACTGGTGATTTCCAAACTTGTCTGCAAATTAGAATCACTTAAGGGAGTTTCAAAAAATACTGTTGACTCTGTCCCAAGTCCAGAGATTCTAATTTAATTGGTTAGGGGTGTGACTTGGGCTTTGGAATATTAAAAATATATATATCCAGGTGATTCCAGTGGTCAGAGTTGGAAACCACTGAGCTATATCTTAGAGATGATTAGTTATCATTTGAAGAAACTGTGTGAATGTAGGTTTTCATTTCACTTGGGTAATATATCGGAGTAGAATTTCTGGGTCATATGGTAGTTGCATGTTTAATTATATAAGAAGCTGCCAATGCGTATTCCAATGTGGCTCTATGATTTTGCCTTGCACGAGCAATATATGAGAGTTCCATTTGTTCCACATGCTCACTAGCATATAGTATTGTCAGTTTTTGTTGCTTTTTATAAAATAGGTATGTAATGGTATTTCATTATGTTTTTAATTTACATTTCCCTAATGAATAATGTCTTGATCATATTTTCACATGGTTATTTGCCATGCATAGAGCTTCTTTGGTGAAGGGTCTGTTCAAATATTATCCCCATTTTGTGTTGGGTTGTTTGTTAATTACTGAATTTTGAGAATTATTTTATGTATTCTGGATTTGTGATTTGAAGTATTTTCTTCCAGTCTATGGCTTGTATTTCCATTTTCTTAATAGTATCTTTCAATGACTAGAAGATTTTAATTTTGATGAAACCCAATTTGTCATTTTTTTCTTTAACAAGTTGTCATTTTGGTGTCATATTTAAGAACTCTTTGTTTGGCTAGTTTTCTCTTATATTTTTTTCTAGAAGAATTAAGTTTTAGCTTTTTAAGTCTATTAACAAATTTGAGTTAAGTTTTGTATATAGTGTAGCTAAGAATTAAGTTCCTTTTTATTTTTTACATGGAGATCCAATTATTCTAACATTATTTATTATAAAGACTATTTGTCTCCATTGGATTGAAAGCATATTAATGTGTTATTTTTGAAACCATTTTGTAGCTCTCCTTAAGTACTACTCTTTTGGAAAACAGATTAAATAGTCCAGAAACTTTTTTCAAGTAGCAATATTATTGTTGCTTTTCTTTATTATATTCATCATTGATTTAAACATGTTGATGTCTTGTGGTGCTTTTAAAGATGTCCATACCTATGACCATATAAATATTGCCCAAATAAATTTTATACATAATAATTAGTTTCCCCTAAATTTACTTTCCTGCTAAATCCTAATATATTTTTTCAACAGCTTTGTTGAGATATAATTGACCTACAAACTTCATATATATAAGGAGTGCAATCGAATAAGTTTTAACATATACATATATCAATAAAACTACAAATACACTCAAAATAATGAACTTCTTTATAATCCTTTTCTCATCAACCTCCTCATCCCATCCCCAGGCAATTACTTATCTGCTACCATATAGATGAAATTAAATTTTCTAGATTTTATATAAAATAGAATCATAGAGTACATACTCTGAGTTCTTTTACTCAAAATAATGATTCTGAGATCCATTCATATTGTTGTGTGTATCAATAATTCATGACATTTTATTGTTAGTACTTCATTGTATAGATGAACACATTGTTGTATAGATGTTGTATAGATACACATGTTGTATAGATACAACACAATTTATTGAGCCATTGATGTATTGATGTACATCTGAGTCTTTTCTAGTTTTTGGCAGTTACAAACATAGTTGCTACAAACATTCACGTACAAGTTTTTGTGTGAACATATAGTCTAGTTATTATGTAACAGTGAAAGAAATAATGCAACAAGAAAAAACAACACAAAATGTATACACACACACATAAAAGGGCTTCCAAATACATGAAACAAAAACAGCTAACGGAAGAAGTAGGAAAAGCCACCGATGGAGTTAGAGACTTTAACATCTCATCGTCAACAATTGATAGAAAAACTAGACAGAAAATGAGTAAGGATGTAGGAGAAATAAACAAGCAAAACTAAGCAAGAGGATCTAATTCACATATACATAACATTTCAAACAACAGAATAACACACTTTTTTTTTTCAAGGACATGGAATGTTCAGTAAGATGGTCCAAATCCTGGCCCATAAAAGAACTCTGACAACAAATGGAAAAGAACTGAAATCATGTAGACTATGTTCTCTGGCCATAATGGAATCTGCTAGAAATCAATAACAGAAAGACAAGGGGAAAATCTTCAAACACTTGGAAATAAAATGACAGACTTTTAAATAAACCATGGGTAAAATAAAAGTTCTCAATGGAATAAATAGGAAACACATAGAATTGTATAAAAATGAAAACGCATATCAAAATATGCAGGAAGCAGCTAAAGCAGTACTGAGAGAAATTATAATACTAAACGTTGCTATTTAAAAAAAGGAAAATGTCTCAACTCAATAATCTAAGTTTCTACCACAAGAAACTAAAAAAGGAAGAGCAAAATAAACCCAAAACAGGCAGAAGGAAGGAAATAATAAAGATATGTGCAGAAACTGATGAAATTGAAAAGAGAAAACTAATGGAGAATTTTAATGAATCAAAAACTAATTCTTAGAAAAATTTAATACAATAGACAAGCTTATTGCCATATGAGAAAGATAAAAAGAAGACAAAAATAACCAATATCAGAATTGAAATAGTGGCTATAGCTGCAGCCATTTAAGGGATACTGAGGGGAAAAAGCAAATAATTTTATAGTCATAAATTTGACAACTTAGAAGAAATGGGCCAATTTCTTGAAAACCACAAACAACAAAACTCAGCTGATGAAATAGACAATGTGAATTATCCTATAACTATTAAAGAAATTGAAAACATGATTTAAAAGTTGCATAAAAAGAAATCTCCAGACCAAGAGTGAATCACTGGAGAATTTTACTGAGCAATTAATAAAGAATTAATTTTTTTCACAATATATTCCAAAAAATAGGAAAGGAGAAAATATTTTCCAACTCATTTTATAAGGCTAGATGAAACCAGAAAAAGACAGTTCTAAGAAGAAAACTGCAGACCATTATCTATTATGAATTTAGATACAAAAATCCTTAACACAATATCAGCAAAATGATTTCTGCAATGTATAAAAAGAACTAAACATTTGACCAAGTGGAATATATTCTAGGTATGTAAGGCTGCTTCAACATTTAAAAATCAAGCAATGTAATCTACCCTATCAATAGACTAATGAGGAGAAATCATATGATTATATCAAATGATTTTTTAAAAGTACTTGTAAAACTCAGCACTCGTATATCATCAAACACTTGCCAAGTTAGGAATAGAGAGAAATTGCTTAAAGGTTATGAAGAGCATCTACAAAAACATAGAGCTAACATTATAATTAATGGTGAAATAGTGAATGCATTTCCTCTAAGATTGGAAAGAAAGCAAGAATGTCCATTCTCAACATAATACTTATGTCATATTCAACTAGTATTAGAGGTTCTAGCCATTGCTACAGGCAAGAAGAGGAAATAAAGGAATATAAATTGGAAATGAAGAATTAATGCTGTCCTTATTTGCAAATGATATGATTGTTTATGTAGAAAATCTCAAAGAAGCTATCAAAACAAAACAAACAAAAACTCCTAGAATTATGAGTTCAGCAAATTTGAAGGATATTTGATCAATACACAAAACTCACTTGCGTTTCTATATAATAACAATGAACATGTGGAAAAATAAATGGAATAAGGTATTACTTACACTTGCTCAAAAGAAAATAAAATACTTAGCTATAAATTTAACAAAACATGATTAGGACTTGCTTGCTGAAAATTATAAAATGCGATCAAAGAAAACCTAAATAAATGGAGAAAAAATGTAATCACAAATTAGGAGACTCAATCTGGTAAAGACGTCAATTTTCTCCAAATTTATCTAATTGTTTACAGCAATTCCTAGCAAAACTTATGCAACATATGCTGTAGACAAAGATAAACTTATTCTAAGATGTATAAGCAAAAACGCAGGCTATACAATATCTAAAACAATTTTTATAAGGAAACAAAGTGGGAGAAATCACACTGTCTCATATTATTTCATTATTTGGCTACAGTAATCAAGATTGTGTGGTATTGGCAGACAGATAGGCATATAAATCAATTGAACAAAACAAAGAACCCAGAAACAGACATAAATTAATATGCCCAACACATTTTTGACAAATTTGCAAAAGCAATTCATTAGAAGGATAGACTTTTCGAAAATGATGTTTGATTAACTAGACATTCATAAGAAATACAAATGAACACCTACCTAAATCTCACATTTTACACAAAAATTAACTCAAAAAGAATGCATAGTTTAATTATGAAATGTAAAACTATAATTTTTTTTAAAATGAAATTCTTGGGATCTATCTAGAGTTAGGCAAAAAATTCTACATTTGACACTAAAAACAGAATCAATAAAATAAAAAATTGATAATTTGGACCTCATCAAATTAAAAAAAAATTTTTACTCTGCAAAAGTAAAATTCTCCAGGTAGGAAAATAAGAAGAAAAGTGTAGCAGGCAGAATATGTTTATTTTCTCATCCCCAAAGCCTTTGGATGTATAAGTTACTTGACAAGGGGAAATTAAAATTTCAAATAGAATTAAGGTTGTTAACTGATTTTAAGATAAGGATATTATCTTTTGAAAGTGGAAGAAGGAATCAGAAAAATGTCAGAAGGCATTGTGAGAAAGCCTCAAGTTACATCACTGGCTTTGCAAATAGAGAAGGTCTATGAGACAGTGAATGTGGGCAGCCTCTAGAACTTCTAAAAGGTAAACAAATGAATTCTCCCCAATAGCCTTGAGAAAGGAACACAGCCTTACTGACACCTTAGTTTAAACCCAAGTTTAAGCCCAGTGAGACACATTTCAGACTTGAGACCTCCAAAACTGTAATATAATAAATTTGTGTAAAGTCACTAAGTCTGTGGTACTCTTTATAACAACAATAAGAAATTAATACAACAAGCTGCAGACTGAGAAAAAAATTATGAATCCATATGCAACAAGAGACTAGGATCTAGAATACATAAAGTAACATTTTTAAGTGACAAATTATACAGGTGGAAAACTCTAGTATGCTGTGGTGCCTCAATACTCTGAGACAAGTGAGACAGAAGTCTTGGCCAGCACTTTGAAAAAGTTGGAACATGGATGCAGGATTCAATTTTTTTCTTCCCCAGGGAGAAGCTGGGAATTTTTTTTTTTTTCCAGCGCTGTGCTGAGATGAGAGTTATGGTGAGTACAAGCATGCAAGTCCACAGTACCATCCTTGCTTCCAGTAGTTTTCAACCTAGGGTCCATTCTTGTCAGTATTCTGATTCAGGCAAGGTAGAAACCATTCTTTTGGGCATTCCCTGGAAAAGTCAGAACATTGGAAATACAGTCCATTTCTTTCCTTCCTTTCCCCAGGAAAAGCTGTGAGCTGGAAGTTTCCACCCAGTGGTGTGGCACCATGCCGAGAGATTGTGGTAAGAAGGAGTCTCAAATTTTCCAACCAGCTTCAGGCGGCCGGTTTTGCATTCTCCTGGAGTGCAGGAGCCTCTCAACTGGTGTCTGGATTTCTCGCATAGGGAATTGGTCCGTGTATTGTTGAATCAGTGTATCTGCGGGGAAAAGAAGGTAGAAGGCATCCCATTCCATCTTGTTGATGTCACATCCTATATGATTTTAATTATTTTAAATTTCTTCATGTTTGTTTCTTGTCTCATGATATGAACTGTCTTGGTGAATATTTTATGTGCATTTCAAAAGGATGTGTAGTGTTATGTTGTTTGCAATGTTATATAGTTCTGTTTGTGTACTTGCCACCATGATCATTCCAGAACCTGGTAATTCTCCTGTTTATGATTGGTTTCATTTCTGCACTACTCGAAGGTGAGGGTGTCAAGGCACCTCATTGTAGTGGTTACACCCCCTTGGACTAAGTCTTGAGCTGTAACATAGTCACAGTTGTAATGCCAGAGCATGAAGGTCATGGGGGCAGGCAACATGCTACTTACCACTGTCCTAAAGCAGTTGTTTCCATGCATTCTGTTTATGTTTCTTATCTGTATGTAATGGGAGAAGCAGGGTGAAATGTGATTACTAAATTTTTCTTATAAAATAAATCCTCCAACTCATGCATTTCTCATTTTAGTGTCTCTAGAAGCTTGATTTCATTTTTAAAAATAGTTTTCATTTTCCTACTTAAGACGCTCAATTTTTTTCTCTAATTCCTTGAATGTATGGACTACAATTACAATAACTTTTAATATCCTTCTCTACTAATTCTATCACTTATTATCATTTCTAGGTGTATTTCTCCCCACTGATTTTTTTTTACTCCTCATTACAGATTATATTCTCTCAATTCTTTGCATGCCTGGTAATTTGATATGGAAACCCCATCATTGGGAAATTTACTTTATTGGATGTTAGGAATTTTAGTGTCTGTCATGGTACTTGTTTGTTAACCTGGGTTGCATTTAGTTGTTTGAAAAGACTTTAATCTTCTGAGGATTGCCTTTAAGCTTTGATTGGCAGAAATACAAAAATCTTTAGTTTAGTGCTAAATTTTGTCCACTACTGAGACAATACCCCTCTGAATATTCTACCTAAGGTCCCTGAATTGTAAGATTTTCTATTCTCACTAGTGGTGACACAGACATGCCCAGCCTTGTGAGCCTCAGAAATTGTTTACTCTGCTCTTTTGGGATGGTCCTTTTCCAGGACTCAGATAATTTCTTCACATACATGCGTTCATCTGTAATCAGCTGAAGACTTCACAGGGACCTTCTGATGATTTCCAGAGCTCTCAGTCTGGGAAGTTCTCTCCTTTGTTGTGCTCTGCCCTGTGGACTTTAGCTGCCTTGGCCTTGTGAACTCCCAGCTTTGCCTCATCAATTCAAGTAGTCTGCTAGGTTCAGGCAGATCTGAGATTTTAAAAGGTTAAAGATTACTTAAAGTCCTTTAAAATGATCCACATCTTTCTTTCTTTGCTCAAAAGGTACAATAAAATGGAAGAAAGAAGGGAAAGATGGACAGAAGGAAGAAAGCAAGGAAGGAAGAGAAGAGGGAAAAAAGTGTGGAGGGAAGATGATATAGCAAAATATAATACGTTCTCTACATTCTCAGTGTTTTCTTTCTTGAACACACTGCTTCTACTTCAACCATTCCACCAAAATAACTCTGCCAAAGGTAAACTGAAGTGCCTCAATTCCCAAATGCATAGGATTTGTTTCAACCCTTAACTGACTGGATATTCTCCTATGTTTATATTGCCTGTTCTTTGCAACTTACAGCACACCCTTCTGTTCACAGTTGTCTTCTCCTATCTGCACTCTGGTGTTTTATAGAATTCTTCCTTCAACCTTCTTCTCTATAATATGCTCGTCATAGTTGATCTCATTAACAGCCACAATCTTTACTGTGCTAATGGATTTTGTATCGAGATCCCTAGACAAAGCCTCACCTGTTCAGAGGTATATTGGTGAGTGTCTGTTTGATGTCACCCTTTGGATGTTCCACAGATTCCTCAACCTATGGATGTTCAAGGTTAAACTCACTTCACCTCCAGTGTTTACCAAATTCCTTGCATTCCAACATACGCAGATTCTTTTTCCTGGGCTCTTTTTTGGTCACATATCTCTACCTGGACCCTATACTCCATATCAGTGTACTCTGTTTAATTCTATCATAGCAGTGATCATAAAGGATTACTTTTTTTTTTGAAGAATAGTTGATTTACAATGTTGGGCCAATCTCTGCTGTACAGCAAAGTGACTCAGTTATACACATATAGACATTCTTTTTTCTATTCTTTTCCATTATGGCTTATCACAGGATTTTGAATATAGTATTTATTTGATTCTTGCTTGTAGGCTCTTAGCAACCAGGCAGCGATAGTTACATCTTTTACTTCTGTATCAACAGTACAGCACTGTCAGCCCAAGCCTGGCCACATGGAGTGCTTTCTATAACAAACAACTGTTGAATGAATGGAGGGCAAACCATTAGAGTCACATGTAATAGCAGAAAGGACACTGCACAGAGACTGAACTATAGTACCTGCTCTCTCCTCACCTAACTTTTTACCTTGTGCAAGTTTAACCATCTTCGAGTATTTGTCTCATTTCTCTCCTTCAGTCAAGAATACAGCCCAAAGTTCTGTTTGATGATGCCACATAATTATGTGTGAAATAACTTTTATAAATATGAATGACTATTCAATATAACACATCATATACATAAAACAGACAGTGAATTTTATGCACATTGACCCAAATAGTTCCATTTTGAAAGGATTTTATTTCTCTCCCTATATATTAACTTCTTAAATTTACTAATGCAAGGACTCCTCCATGAAAGAGGGTAAATTATGATGAAATTTAATATTAATATATTTGAATATACTATAAGAATACTTTATGGGTTCCTTGGAACACCTATTAAATTCAATAAAAATGAGTGAACATGAAACCAAATGAACATGAGCCTGTTCTTTTATGGCCCTTTAACCTGGTAGACCCACCCCTGATCAATGAAGCTGGTATGACATAAAAATGGGCAGTCAGATTTCCCACATCGTCTGCTCAACCTCTCTTACACTCTACTTAAAAAAAAAAAAAGTAAACTTTAGTTCTTACACATCACTTGTCCAAACACCCCTGATATTTAGAGGAGTCCATGTATTGAAAGGGAAAAAATAATTCCAACTGTGTGTTCTCAGCCACTTGTCAGCCTGTCAAGGCATGTATTTATTTAATAGTGGTAGTGTTAATAGGAAAAACAATAAAATAAAACAGTAAAACTAGCCTGAAATTATCCTTAAACAAATTTGTGGACATAAGAGAAAAGATTGCATAACTTAATGCTAAAAATTCTAAAATTTAGATAAATTGTCCTTGAAAGAAGAAATTTTTTTATTTATGTCAATTTATTTTAACAACAAAATGAGCCATTGATTTTAAATTACATAGTTTGTTTTTGAGAATTTCTATCCAGAGTAGATTTTCCTCCCTAGTGATTGGAACAGAGCATTTGATACAATAGTTTATGAGTAGGAAACCTCAGCCAAATACCTTCAAACACCATCTCTCTATATCTGCACATACTAAACGTACTGGTGGATATGCCCACCTGAAATTATATGGCTTTATTGAGATATTCTTTTGCTGCCCAAAACATATAGCATAAACTCAAACTAATTTATCAAGTCTGATTTATTATGTGATTATAGTTGGGTTTTGACTTATAAGATGAAAAAAATTTGTGAACAAAAAGTAGTAAGTGTTTTGAAGCTTTACGTTCTGTCTCTTCTCTTGAAAGATAATATACAGGAAAATACAGTAATTGCAGAAAACCCTGGTCCATATTTATTAATAATAGGTGCTATTACATACGTTGAATACAAATAAATTTTATGGTAACAAATACATGAAGTATTTAACTATAATAAAATAGGATTTTAATAATTTTTAATAAGTTGGGACCATTTTCTCTATGAAGGAGATGTGAGATTGTTTGACCTATTAATAGCTGATAATTACGTAGAATATTTGTATATTTAAGAATACTCCTGTCATCACATATACACAATAAATTTTCAAAACCTATTAGCTTCATCAAAATGGCTCATGATGGAGGATTCAAATTATAAAATAAAAAGTTTTAAACTCCTAACCACATAGATATTGACTAGCAAAATCTCCAAAGTCAAGGGATATGTCTTTCAATGTTCACTGTACCTCGTTTGCTACTCACCTGATTTGCACTCGAAAAATTTGAGGGCCATGTCGGTACCCTCTTCATGTGTGTGAGAGCACTTCATATACATCCACTTAAAACAGAGCTCGGATATTGGGGTGCATGCATTCTTTCAAACCATGATTTCCTCCAGATATATATATGCCCAGGCATTAAAAAGAATGAAATAATACCATTTGCAGAAGCATGGATGGACATAGAGACTATCATACTAAGTGAAGTAAGTCAGACAGAGAAAGGCAAATATCATATGATATTGCTTATCTGCAGAATCTTAAAAAAATGATACAAATTAACTTATTTATAAAACAGAAATAGGCTCACAGACTTAGAGGATGAACTTATGGTTACCAGGGGGAGTGTTGGGGAGGATAAATTGGGAGTTTGGGATTGACATGTACACATTGCTATATTTAAAATAGATAACAAACAAGGACCTATTGTATAGCACAGGGAACTCTGCTCAATATTCTGTAATAACCTAAATGGGAAAAGAACTTGAAAAAGAATAGGTACATGTATATGTATAACTGAATCATTTGCTGTACATCTGAAACTAACACAACGTTAATCAACTATACTCCAATATAAAATTTAAAATTTTTAAAAAGAGTTTTAAATCTCACAAACACAGACTTTTAACAAATAAAAGAAACCTCAGTTGAGTCCAAAACAAACAAAAAAACAGAGCTTAGAGGTAGGACTTCCAGAATGGTGGAGTGAAGGCCTTCAAAAAACTACACATCCATTTAAACAACAAAAACACTGGCAAAATTGTCAACATTAACTTTTTCAGAAACTCCCAAGTAATAGAAAAATGGTTCATCCTGTACAAAGGATCCTCAATATAAGGAAACACTGATTTCTCATCATAAATCATGGAGAACAGAAAGCACTGGGACATTCAAAGTATTGAAAGTAAAGATTATTAATCAAGAATGCTACATTCGGCCAAGTTAAGTTATTCCCAGATAAACAAAAAAGGAGAGAATTTCTTAATTTCTTGCTAGCAGACTTACAATAGAAGCTAAAGGAAATCATTTCAGCCAAAAAAATAAAATAAAATAAGAACATGCAAAATAATAGGCTACATCTAGAGGAAATAATAAAAGTACCAGTAAATGAAACTAGTTTGATAAATATAAGAGAGAATATAAATGTATTTTTTGGTCATATATTTTTCTCATATATAATTTGAAAGACAACTGCATAAAGCAATCATTATAAAAATGTGTTATTCGTTAATAATGTAAAAGATTTAACTTATATGACAATTATAAACCAAGGAGGGGAGAATGACGCAATCTGGGAGCAAAATTTCTATAAACTATTTCAATTAAGCTAGTATTAATCTAAGTTAGACTGTTTTAAGTTAAGATGTTAATTGTAATCCTCAAGACAATCATTTAGAAATAGAAAACAGAAAACCAGTAGAAAAGTTCAATAAAATTAACAGCTGGTCTTTTGAAAAGATAGACAAAATTGATAAAATGTTAGCTAGACTGAGAAAAAAGGAGAGAAGAATCAAATAAAATCAGAAATGAGAGAGGAGACATTACAACAGATACCACAGAAACACAAAGGATTATAAGAGACTATTAAAAACAATTATCACCTGATTACCAAATGGACAAAGAACCTGAATAGACCTTTTTACAAACAAGACTTACAAACTGTCAACAGGTACCTGAAAAGGTGCTCAACTGCACTAATCATCAGGGAAATGCAAAGCAAAACTGCAATGAGACATCACCTCACACCTGTTAGGATTTTTTTAATGAAAAAGTCAACAGATAACCAGTGTTGGCGAGGATGTAGAGAAAAGGGAAGGCTTTACTCTACATTGTTAGTGGGAAGGTGAACTGGTACAGTATGGTGGTTCCTCAAAAAATCAACAATAGAACTACCATATAATCTAGCAAACCACTTCTGGGTTATATATTGAATATCTGATGAAAATAAAATCAGTATCTGGAAGACATATCTGACTCCCATGTTCATTGCAGGAATATTCACAATAGCCAAGGTATGGAATCTAAGTGTCCATCAACATATATTTACAGACATTATATTTATACATTGTATGTATGTGTGTGTATATATATATATATATATATATATATATATATATATATATATATAATTCATCTATGAGGAAGAAGGAAGGAAATCCTGACATCTACAGCAACATGGATGAACTCAGAGATCATTATACTAAGTGAAATTAGTCAGACAGAGAAAGACAAATACTGTACGATCTCACTTATATGTGGAATCTTTAAAAAAAAAAAACACACACACACAAAGAAAGTCAAATTCATAAAAACAGAGAATAGGGGCTTCCCTGGTGGCGCAGTTAAGAATCTGCCTGCGAATGCAGGGGATGCAGGTTCAAGCCCTGGTCCGGGAAGATCTCACATGCCGTGGAATGGCTGGGCCCGTGAGCCATGGCCGCTGAGCCTGCGTGTCCGGAGCCTGTGCTCCGCAACGGGAGAGGCCACAACAGTGAGAGACCCGCGTACCGCAAAAAAAAAAAAAAAAAAAAAAAAAACAGAGAATAGAATTGTAATTACCAGGGCCTGGGGCGGCGGGGTGAAGATGGCGAGATGCTGGTCAACGTGCATAAGCGTTCATTTATAACATAAGATGAACAAGCTTTGGGGATTTAATGTTCAGCATGGTGACTATAATTAATAGCACTGAGTTATGTACTTGGAATTCACTGAAAGTAAACCTTTAGAATTCTCAATACACACTCACAAAAAGGTAACTATGTGAGGTGAGATGAGAGATGTGTTAATTAATCTGATTGTGGTAATCATTTCGCAAAATATATTTATATATGTCAAATCATCACATCGTATACTTAAACATGTACAATTTTATTTGTCAGGTATACCTCAATAAAGCTGATTTGAGAAAAAAATTGTAGTCAAAAAGTGGCAATAATCCAAATATCTACCAACTGATGAGAGGATAACAAAGTGTGATGTATCCACTCAATAGAAAGCTATTCTACAATAAAAAGGAATGAAATCCTGATACTTGTTACAACATGGATGAACCTTCACAACATTTGCTAAGTGAAAGAAGGTAGTCTCAAAAGATCATGTGTTGTATGATTCCATTTATATGAAAAGTTCAGAGTAGTCAAATCTATGAAGAGTATGTTAGTGATTTTCCTAGAAGAGGTAGTGGTGGGCAGATGGGGTGTGACTGTTAGTAGGTGCAATGTTTCTTCATAAGGTGATGAAAATGTCCTAAAATTATTAAAACTTGGTGATGGTTGCACCTGTGAATATACTAAAAAGTTAAGTTGTACACCTTAAAAGGGTGAATTTTATGGAACATAAATTTGATCTCAATAAAGCTGTTTTTAAAACCCAGAAGAGTCCAAGTTGTATCATATTTATCTCTTTGAATTTCCATCTTATCCATAAGACTATGTCTTTCCCAGGGATGTGGGTGGACTGGGTCTTATTATTAGTTGAATCCCCAGCTAACACTCAGTTTCTGGTTTGTTGCTACCGCTATTTATCGAGGAATACATAGACTCAATACACAAACATAAATATATTTCCAAATCATAAAGTCAAATTAGGGCAAAAGATTGCCTGACTTTTTAACTTTTGTAGAATCATCACCTGGAATTGTCCTGTTTTATCATAAGCACTTAATACATACTTATTGGATAAACTATTGATAGACAAAATTATCTTAGTCACCATTTTGAGGGTGCATTAGGCTTTGATGATAATGTTAAAGACACTGTAATAGAACCAAACTTTTTTTTTAACCTTTGAAACTATCTGACCGTGGAACACACGGACAGTCCTTTCATTACCTGGGTGAAATCTCTGCTTTAGTAATTTGCATTTTATAATTAATATATGACATACAGCTTCACTTCTTGTTTTAAATTTCTGTTTATTTGTCAAAGGATGATCTAATAAATCTAATACTTTCATACAGAATTCTTTTCTGTAGAGTTCAGAGTATAAATTACACATAGATGATAAGATCCTTGAAGGAAGGGTCTTATCCAAATGTAACTTCTTCATCTACTACAATGTCATCTCAAAATATATTTATCGAGATAATCAATATTTGGTATGTTTACCAAATTCCTTCCCTAAAATAAAATTCTGCTGTTTCCTATCCAATATAAAGTCTTATTTCTGTAAAAGACAACACAGAGATATATCCCCCAGGTATTTTAGGAATCCTAGAATGGACATTCTCCTTCTGCCTTTATACATTTTTTTTGTTTGCATTCCTGAATAATATATGCTTATTGCTTATCACAATCAACTTATTGGCATATTTTCTTAATCTTTCATAAGGCATAGTTATTTTCCAGAAGGGGAACCTTTCTCAAATGGGTTCTGGTGGTGTTTGTAGACTCTTCTGATTCCTGGCATGGCTATTGAGCCGTTCTTAAGGAAATCTGTAACCACCACAAAAAAGGATAACCTTTAAGTATATGCACATTAAGGTAACTACTAACTAATGGAACCACTAGTGGAATCTATGCTCAAAAGGGGGTGTATCCTATTGCAGTGTTAGGAGGTCTTCAACATATACAGAGTCCCACGACCAAACTTAGGCTTCACTTTCTCTGAAAACATCTTAAGGTGCTTAGGCGTGCACATCACAGGGCTTCCTGCTGCTATCACTGGGTACCCTCAGTTTCCCAGCTGCTCTTTTAATTCCCTGCCATTCCTGGGGATTTCCTGTGATTTCCAGGACTGGAAATGAACCCCAGAGGGCTGGTGTGTAAACAGCTCCCATGAGTGTAAATAAGCAAAAACATAAATGAGAATGAACAGACAGTGCCTGATCCCCCAGATTTATCTGCTGCGTTAAAAGTCTCCTAATAAGGAATCCAGTTAGATTGATGGAGATTTTCAGAGTTTCCAAAGAAACGTGGTTCAAAGTTTCAGAGAGCAGCCTTCTCCGTGCTGCAGAAGACACCAAAACGGACTGACCTCCAGGAAACAACAACAATCATAATAAAAAACCAAATAGAAACAGTTTTTGTTTTATTAGACAGATCATCAAATGTGAAACAGAGAAATCTGGGGATCACCTGTAACCTTTAGGTGGAAGAAAATTAGCATATTCCCTCAAAATATGTTTTTAACTCCATATTTTGTCTGGACTGGTTGAGAATGTGTCTGCCCCAGCACTTTCTGAGTGCAGGTAACGACTCTATCATGACTCTGCCTTTCATATATCTAGCATAAAAAGAATGTATTCTGATTCAAGCACTGTAATACAAATGTTCTAATTTAATGCGTGAGTGACTTGGATTCCAGCCAATTATTATTCATATTGTTGGTTATGGCTATTGCCTCAATGAGTCTTTTGAATCAAGTGTGTTAGTTCTAATGTCCCAGGTTTTGGTTTCAGTGTGTAGAGATATTCTTTTCACCAGATTCCAATAAATATATCTTAACCTTAATATTTCTTAATTTTGAATGATCCTTATTTTGTGGTTCAAGTTCGTCTTTGAAACAATGATGCACCCACCTGATTTTCCAACGTTTAGTGTTGATATTTCTCCTGCCAAGCCAAACCTCCCCTGGTTCCTCACTGAAGTCAAGGACTGGTGGTGGTCTTTGATTTGCCCATTGACTTGAGGGATCTCATCCTCCAAACCACGTGCATCTGATATGTGGTTGCAGGTTGCATCTGTCTTTTCAGACCCACCTCTAAATTTAACTTTGCCATGAAACCTTTCCTTCTTTATCCCATCAATTGCAAGCAACCTCTCATTTCCCAGTCTGCATCCTTGGCAATGTGACTCTCTTACACAGTGCATACCATGTTTCTTCTTATAATACAGTGTGATTTCGTGTGCTTGGTTGACACCTGCCTTAAAGGTAGGATTCTCATCATCTTTTTTACCTGTCAGGTTGCAAGGGAGAGCCTTTGAAGATAATAGGTACTTAACGAATACGTGGTTTTCAATAAAGACTTGAAAGAACTGGTATAAATAAATGTGATACAGTGGCAAGAAACATATGAGTAGTTCTCTACGGGGTGACCTGGGAAATACTGTGTCATATTTCTGTTAAACAGGATCCCCCCTTTTATGAAATGAGGGTAATTGATAGTGTCATTACTTCACTCTACTTCCAACATTGTGTCATGTGCCCCAGTGGGATGTGGAGGAGAAGCAGAAGCAGGAGAAATCAGCCTTGTTTGTCTCATGCTTTGCCCTTCTAAAGTATTGGTCCTTGAGAATATCATTCTAATAGAGTGATCCAAGAGCAGTATCCTTTCTATCAAACTGTAGGAAATAATACAAAGAGTATCTAGTCTTCTCCCAGTATGGTGTACTATAAAGTATGAGAACATCAATCCAGAAAATGTAGCTGTTTTATTTTTCCTATGCTTCATGCAACCTGTGTTTTCATGGAAAAAATTATTTACTCTCTCTGTGACTCTTTGGTAAATTTGTAAGATGAGGCTAATAATACCAACCACCCAGATTTCATAAAGTTCTTACTTAAATTAGCAAGCACAAGGCTGTACAGAGTACATTAACAGCAAGTCCACTGGAGTCAGACTCTGTAGGTGAGGATAAAAGACTTGCAAATTCCTGTGTGATCTTTGAAAAATCACACCTCTCTGTATTCTAGTTTTCTCCTGTGTCCAATGGGGATCATCACTTCTATCTGATAAAATGTTTCCAAGGGTTAAAAGACTTAATACTCAATTGAAGAGTTTGGAACCTGTTATAAACCTCAGTAAGCATTAGATCTGTTCATTAAGTGGTCAATAATTAGTTCATGTCACTCAACAATGCATGATGGCTGATGGAAGTGACAGACTCTCCCCTCCATTCATTCAAGGACTATGGGAGAGGATGAAGTGAGAAGACAAAATCCTCTTATCTCGTACCTCTATCCTTCACAGTGTCTCTGCTCTCCCTTCTGCTAGATCACTGTGATGGAAAATTGACTCCCTTCTTCATTTTGTGGCTGGTGGTTATGACTCAAATACCCCTTCCCTACTTCTTTAAGCCCGGGTTATTCATTCATTATGGAGCATTGCTGAATACTAATCATGACTTCTATAATTGTCTATTGTGCATTAAAAATTACCTTCCCTGTCCCTGGTCACTACTTTCTACTTTTCCCCTGACCACCTACACTCCTATGACATTCTTTGATCCATCTGAGTGGATTGGGCTTCACACTATCTATCTGAGATACTTGTATTAGCTTTTCCTGCTATACAGTAATGTCCCTCCCTTGACCTTCAAATTTTTCTTGGAGCCCACTGTAAATTCTAATTCATGGTCCAAATCCTATCTGGCTAGCCATGTCTTACTTGCCTATATTGTCTTTGTTGAATTATAGACCTGGAGACCAAGATTCAGGGTCTTTCAATTGGCAAAACACAAATGGCAGGGGGGAAAACTATAGAATTTATATTTGAGAAATATTTAAGTATTGAAGGCGACACAAATGCTGTTGTCATTAATCTAACCTCGCTTAACACATTTTCCAATCCCTAGTGCTAAACAAACAGGAAATGGTCCAATGTTAAAACAAAGGCAGAATTACCTCAACTTTTCTACTGTGGACAAGAGAATCAAATAGAAATAAAAGAATTTGACTAATACTACTATCTTTAGCACCAAATTTGTTTTTGGAGAGATGGAAATCATATTTGAACCCAAATTTGAGGTGCATATCAAGTATAATGGGGGACCACACACTTCAGAATATTTTACAGTTAGAACTGCTACTGTTTATTGAGTTCCCTACACTCTACTTGGTGCCTCACATGAACTGTCTTATTTTTCACCAACATAGCTACTATTATTTCCATTATAGTGAGTAATTAAAACGAAATGAGGAACCCTCAATGCGTTCACTGAGATCCCATTAGTTAAGATGTTGACATCATGATCTTTTACACCTACTTTTTCCAACAGCATCTTCCATTGCTGTCTCCATGTCACCCATATTATTTTTCTTCATTCCACTTGTTACCACTTACAATGAAAATATTATGCATTTGTTTGTTTACTGCTGAATTTTCCCTCTACTACTTAAGCTCCATGAGGCAGACATCTCCTCTGCTTGGGTTACATGAAATGTCAGACCACAGAATGGTACCTGTCAAGGAGCAGAAGTTTCTAAATATTTGTGTAATGAAAACATAAAGAATCTGAGCCACAGAAGGATCAAATAGCTTACCTCCCCAAGGGTGCCCAATTAATAGGAAGAAAAAGCAGGATTTGGACGAAGGTTAGCATTACAGTAAAGCGCAGTTCCCTCCACTATGCCATGCTGCTGCTCGTATCTCCAAATTACTGTTTCCTGTCACTAACATTGACAGGGGGGAATCCTACTTTCTTGCATCCATCCCTGGGTCATGACCAACTCAACAGCAAAGATAAATGGAAAGTCTAATCCATCCCTATGACCAAAAATGCTGTCTAAGATGCTGCAGAAAAGGGACTTTTTAACAGGAGATATGATTGATTTATCCCTAATTTACTAATTGCATTTTATGGAGAGAGTTTACACACACCACTGTTCATGAAGCTCTGAGGAAAAATAGAAGAGAAGGAAAGAACATTAAGAAGAAGAGTGTGTCATTCATGTGGACTAATGAAGGCATCTCTATCTTGTGTGACCACCTTTTCATGTGTTTCTTTTTAAACTGCAGTCAATGAAAACGACAGACATTCTCACTATTAATGGACATTTGATTAGGCAGAAGTATGCTTTCCTCATGCTAATGATTAGTAATGTTCCTCTGTACGTGAATTTTATTGCCTTGAGAAAAATACCTCTTTCATTTGCATGATTTAAAAATCCCTCTCAATCATCTAACATTAATTCAGTTAATATTTTTAACTCAAAATGTAGCTCAATATCATGGTGCATGCCTTTTCTCAAAATTGCTTTAAATTTCCAAGTGTGATACCTTGAAAATTGTGATCTGTGTAGACTTTGATGGTGACTTTAATGGCCAAAGTATTTCTACCCTTACCTCATTGCTTTCTGTTCTGATCCTATTCTCAAAATTGCTCACACCTAAGCCCAGTTGGATCCCAGGTACCATTTCTGTTACTTAACCAGCAGCTGTGTCTTTTAAATCGTCGCCCGGCCATTGAAGAGCGGACATTTAAAATACATCTTTCAATGAAGAGGGTATCTCTAGCAGCTGTATAGGAGCTGATCTCATCCTTTTTCTTTTATCTCCTATAACACTCACCACAGACTAACATAATGATCCTCATCCTTGAAAATTTGTAATTCATGCTAGCCAAAGAATGGGAAAATTCAATGAAAGAAATGATCTTTTAAAATGTTATTTCTTTTCCTTCATTCATATATGAAACACTGAAACTTCATGACTAGTCATTATAAAAGAAGATGTAGGAAATGAAGCAAAAACAATTCTTAAAATTGAAAAGAGGAAATTGGCATACACAACAAAATAGGTAAGGATATAAATGAATGACACCTTCCATTTTTCCTCCATGGTGAACTTTTAGAGAAAAACAGAATCTTGTACATATTGCAGATTGGTGCTCATTTTTTTCCCAAATAGGCTTCAAATATTTTAATATGATTTGGTCCAGGCTTAGAGATGGTAACATAGTCCTTCTGGTAAGAACTGATTTCATGTTTTCAGAAAGTCATAAATTCTTGCTTCTTTAATAATAGTTCTTTAGAAAGCTAAGATCAGGAAAAGTAAATATTATCTATGTTTTTATGTTTATTACATGAGATTAAGATTTTCTTTTTAAAGTTTGTTTCTTGTTCTTTGAACTTGCTGTATCCATGAGTTTATGGTAAGAAGCAAGTCTGTAACGTTGTACATTGATGAATTCATTCAATATGTTCTTTTGCTCTGTGCCAGATCATGTTGAGCACACAAAGGTGAGTAGCTCATGAAAGTATGGGGAGTGATTAGATAAATAATACAAATAACACCAGGCATGATGTTACTGCAGTCAAGTACTGGTCCTGATTAAGTGCTACAAAATTTCAGGTACAGACTGATCACACGCTCCTGAAGAAACTGAACAGATTTCCTGAAGGGAAGTCGTGCTGGCTGGGTTTTTCTGTGCAAGACTGAGGCGAACACTGAAGAGGGGATTGGGCTTTAGAAACGATGGCTGTGCTAAGAACCAGGCTCTGAGTTGGCAAAGCATGGACAGCATTCAGAGAGAAGCAAACACTGGTGGTCCTAGCTGTGCAATGGGATGATCGCCAGGGATTAGTGGTAGAGAGGCTATGAAGAGGAATTTGGGGTTGGGTCGGGGAAAACTCTCGAACTTAGGACAGACTGTAGAAACTCTAAATGTGTGGAGAACTTACATTGCATGCAAGCAAAGATTCTTTTGAGATGAAATGACAATACGGTTATTTTATTTCCATTTAAACCCCATGTATTTGGAACCATCTAACACTGAGCACTTACAATGCACAAAGAATTACACATAAATTACTGTATTTACTTCTTATACTAGCACTATGAGCTAGCTGTTATCATTGCCATTGTAAAAGAGGAGAAACTAGGACCTGGTGATGAAAAGATCTTATAAGATCACAGGTCTCAAAACAGTCAAAGCCAACATCTGGTCCAGGGGGCGGAACACTAATGCTCACCTCAAGGTGCTCTGGCACTGGTAAGTGGTAAACATGGTTCAGAGCAATTTCAGTGAGAGGAACTGTATCTTTATAAATAGTTCATTTAAATGAAATAAACAAGGAAGACAGAAAACAATAAACAGAAAATTTTATATTACTAAATGTGTCTTCCATCTTAGATACTTTTTTCCTCAAGATTTTTTTTAATTAGAGGGATATCATTGTCTTTCCAGAAACATGGAAAGTATAAAATAAACAGACCAGGATGAATGGGAATATTACACAGACACCACTTTATGATTTATCTAAGTGATACTTACACAGAGGAAAAAAATCTTTGCATTAGAAGAATCATTTTTTTCACTTCTAAAAATATTTTCAGACATAGCAGCTACCAACTGTGTATCAGGCAAATAGAGGATAAAATCCTTCTGTTGGGCTAAAAAGCATGAAATGCTTTGCTTAAAACTCATTGGTAAATAATCTTCTGGGAATGATTTTGGGGAGAAAGCTGCAATCCATGGAGGCTGCAATTATGAGTTCAGTAAGATTACGTGAGGGTAGAGGTGGGAAATGCAGCCTCCTGTATTCAAGGTTGCTCTTTACCTGCTCTGGTGCTAATGCTTCCCCTGGCTCTGCTCTGGATTCTTTTTTGTTTTGTGTGTGTGTGTGTGTGTGTGTGTGTGTGTGTGTTTCTTACTTTTTAAAAAAAATTTTTACTTTGTAAGCATTACATCTTTTAAAATGCTAGGAACCCAAAAACTAACACAGTGATCAAAATGAAATTAAATCAGTGGTTTACATAGCATAATGTCATAATATTTTCCATACTATTTTCCCTTGCCTTATTAATATAACCATCAGTCTATTAGCTTTAACTGCTGCTGAAGAATGAGCAGATGTCTTCAATGAATACTTCCATCCATAATTACCCCTTCTTTTCTTCCTGAGAAGTTCAGCTAATTCAGATCCTACCAATGTATATGAAAAGTTTAAATGATTTCTCCCCAAATGCATTACCTTTTTCTTATCTACATTAAATTCCATCTGTCATTATGTTGCACAGTCTCACACTTTGATTAGATCCTTCTGGAGTGGTTAACAATCCTTGCTAGTTTGTTTTTCTTTTCTTTTCTTTTTTTTTTTTTACTAACCTAAATAATCTCATGGCATTTTACAGAAGAACTTTTTTAGCAGTTATGACTTTTTGCCAGCCTTGCCTTTCTATGGATTTGCTATTAGTATTGCGTATGCATAGAAATGTGTTAAGCGTGATGCTTCAGCAATGAAAAAGCATACTCACTTAAGCAAAAACAATCCCCAAAAAAAGGAAATAAAATCAAGTCTGGAAACCTTTTACTGCCTTTTTGTGCAGTGTTCACATATCTTTTTTCTGAAATAATGTTGATTAATTGTCACTAATGGAATTAGGAGAACTCACTGGCAATTGTATCTTCTACCCAAAATTGTATCTGAGAAGCCTATCATCTATGTTTTCCAAATCAATAGAAATCATTTTAATTGGAAAAAAAATCTGCTCTTGACTCTTATTCTTCAAAGACATTTTAAGTAAAGATATTTGTCATTATGTTATTTCCCACTAAGAGGAATCTAAATCTGGGAATTGGATTTCTAAAGCACAGATTGGTTACCTGGCTCTTAAGAACTCCTTAAGTAGGCGTTTCAAGGAAGAGGAGTCATTGTTTTCTTGCAGTTTGTTTTAAACAAAGGTAGAGATGGGAGTTTACCTAGTTGCTTTAGTTCCAACATTTAGGATTGTTTTTCTACTTCCCAGTCAGGTTCACCAAATCTTGAAGTTGTAAGGGACTCTAGTCACTCATCTTAAACTCCAACTCAATGGAGCCATCTCTTCTATTTGTTCATTTATCATTTATCTCGATTCATTTAATTGAGAAATAGTAAGTGAATCCCAACTCTCTCTTGGGGCTGGGAATACTACTGTGAACAAAAAAGACATGGTCCCTGCCCTTCTGAAGCATCCTTGATTTAGCGACCACATCACTGGGCTGGAGTCCTTCCAGTCATAGGAAATAGTTAAATACAATTCCTTAATTAATTTATTTATTTAGGCATTATGCTAAGCGATTTGCCTGTACTACCTAATTTAATATTTCTTAATATTCTATATAGATACTTATTCCCATTTTAAGGATAAAGAGATTAAAGTTTAGAAAGATTAATGTCATGCTCAATGCATACAACCAGCCAATGAATGAACTGGAACTGGATTCCAGTTATATCCAAATTCCAAACCCCTTGTTAAGTGGTCCATTCCCTGGGGGTAACGATATTTGCTAAGAATTCCACTTTACGTTGATCTCCAGTCACATTCTTGGAAGATTTGATCCATTGATCATGGTTCTGCTATGTGAAATTACAAAAACTCATTTTTGTTTCATATAGAAACCCCTTACATCATTGAAGACAGGTTTCAAGTTCATCCTATTTTTTTCCCCAACAAACATAATTTCCCCACAGGCTAGTAGCTGCAGATTTCTTAGAATTGTGACCAATTTTCTCTGGATTTACACTTTTTTTCAGTTTCCTTCTTGAAATGTGTCACCATGTACTAGACACGTATAGTGCCTGGCAACTTATTATCTCATTTGATGCCCACAAAACCATTGAATTATATATTATTCTCACTTTCACTGAAGAAACCATATCTTTGTGCAATGAAGACAATTAAGTCAGGATACCCAAAATGTAAGAGGCATAAAAGGATGGCAAACCAATTCTTCTGGAGTCCACCAGGCCAATTGTAAAAATAATTATTTCTCTATAAAAGGACAATGAACATTTGCTTATTGATAGAATATTTGAACATCAAACAACATTAACTTATTTTCGATAAAGATGAACATTTATGTTCTTTGGAAACATACAACTAACTCACCTGCAGTTTTGTTTATAACTAGGTATTCCCTTCCTTGTTTGAAAATAATGCCCTAGTTGCCTAACTTCTCATGGCCAAAGGAATACAAGAAAACTCTGTTTTCACAGAAAACCAAGATCAACTCCAAGCTTGGTATGTCTTCAGGAGCAAATACAGTTATTCCGTGGGGAGAGAGGAATAGGGGGAGATACAAAGAATACCGCCTTGAGACCAAATAAAAAGAGCGAGAAGCTAACGACAAAGACATCCTTAGGTCTGCGAGATTGACGCAGGGAAAAGACGGAGGCAGTGTTCCTAGGGAACGCGCCCTACGACAGCCGCCCCTGTGTGCCTACGTGTGGGAGTGTGTGTGTGTGTGCTCATTCAACAAAATTTCAGTGCCTTTTGTTAATCGCCAGGCACTGCTCTGTGCTCTGGTAAAGAATACAAGCAGCATATAAGATCTTCTGCTTTTAAAGAATTCACATCTTTATTCACATACACAATTTATGCATAACTCACTGCTCACACGTATCCATTCATAATATATATTCATTGACTACGTATATTCATGCATATATACATTATGTAGATTGGGATCAGATTCTTTCGGGCACGTTCTTTTTTCTCATGTTCTGAGAAGTGGCTCTATCGATCCCACAGCCGCTGACACCTCCAGAAAACCAAGCATAACAACAACCACGATATGCCGCATCCCCAAATGCTTCAAGTCACATATACACCCTTGGAAGGAGTTGGTGCAAGAGTGTTTTTATATGAGCTGGTTTTTCAGGCTCTTCTCACAATAAGCACTTCAGACCAGCACATTATTTTGATTGAGATTCCTGCTGTTATTTTAATGTGCTGTTCATTATCACCATTAAGAAATCACATAGAGGTTTATGTAGACCAAACAATTAAATAGAGACTTTTCCTCAAGGCCAGGATTAGGGTCTATCCAAACCAGGTTTCAAGTGACAGATAAGGGAAGTGCCCTGAGGAATGAGATCCTCTTTGCATCTGGACTCCTTTCATAGCTCAGATAACGAGGTGGAGAATGAACTTTAAGTATTGGCATGACCAGCCATGACCCTTCTCAAGATCAGAAAAGGAGGTCTACATCTAACAAGACAGTTGTAATCAACGATGCACATGGCTTCTGTGTATTTTAATAAAAATAGTTATCTAGACTTAAAATGAATAGAAAGGCAAAAGTGCATTGTAATTGATAAAATTAAAAAGCAGTTGGTTACCTAATGGTCTGTTCACTTTTGTTTCCCTACAGTGCTAGCTTTTCTGCAAGGTTTTCTTTAATATTCCTGGTATTTGCGTGTTTACAAACCCCAGTGGGGTCAATCATTTTTCTTGCACATTTCTCCTTGGTCGACTTTCATTTTTATCAAAACTGAGTCGCAAATCTGTTACCAAAAAAAAAAAAAAAAACCAAAAGCCGATCCCTTCTATATTTCCCTAAGATGAGTATAACATAGTCCCCAAAGTGCCTTTCAAGACATGCTTGAAGGAGCCTCTGCTTTAACCGCTGCGCCTGTTGCAGGATGCAGCAGAACTTGTTTACAATACCTTCCTATAACCAACTCATAACATTTTAATTTAATGGGATTTGTAACTCATGTTTCAATTAAAAGTAAAATTATTATGTTTCTCAGTTTGTGTGATTTTTTTGATAGAGTAGTACATTTATATGGTAATTTTCCAAAGATCAACTTTATTTATCGGCAAGGAGCTATTTCAAGATTGTTGTATATTTGCTTCTGAAATGTTATCACATCTAATTGCCTGATCTTATTTGGGTTGCAATCATAGTCATTAATTAGTAGGAAGGTGAGGGACAGCATCATATCTAACTATCTGTTATGGCTGCTTTAATGAGGAAAATACCTGCCATCATTTTAAAGGCATTCTGTATACTTCACAAATACAGCTTGCTGTAGCATTCTCATTTAGACTGTGAACATCAAAAGAAATTGATGTCAGGTGTGAACAGAAGCTGTTGAATATATCTGCCTAGGAAACTGAGTGGTGTGTCTGGGTAGGAGAGATGAAGGGCAGCTTATAACATTAACAAAACTACAGGTAATTAGTGTAAGCTTTCAATGGTTGGTATGTCTGAGGAATTAAAAACATGTTATTTGTATTTGTGTCCTAGAAAACTACAAAAGTTTAAGATATTTCTATTCTTTTCATTTTCTACTTCTATAGGAAGGTGCAAAATAAACAAAATTGAATAATGAACATCTATAGACAGAGACAACCCTTTAGAACCAAAAGAGAAGTATGTTTATAATTGTAATCGAAATAGCAACTTATGAGTTTCGGGTATGTCTTTGCTTCCTGCTATCTTATTAAATTCAAAGAAGCAAATTTATAAAAAAAGGTTGATTAATTAATGAAATAAAGGCTTTGATAAGAATTTTTTCGAGAGCAAAATAGGTACCCTAAATTTGCAATGTTTTTGAATGGATTTTTTAAAAGTAAGCTTAGATGTGGTGTGTGTGTGCAGGCAATGTGAGAAAATAATATTTATATTCCATAAAAGGTGCATAATACATTATATCAAAAATAAGCTTCCTTAAGCAATGCCAAACCACACATGTACATGGTAGGGTCAGGGAGGAAGTTTTCCTCTTCCCTTCTAGGTTCTTCTGATTGGTCTAAGAATTAAAACTGACATGAGATAGATTAACAGGAGAAAATCAAACAAAATTTTAATAACATGTATACATGGGAGAGACCCAGAAAAACTGAGTAGCTCACCAAAATGGCTAAAACCCTAACCTTCAATACCATCTTCAGCTAAAGACAAAAGAGGCTGTTGAGGGGAGTGGTTTGGGACTTCGAAGGGGAGGAAAGCATTTCACTTCAAGACGGAAAAGCAAATGTTTGTAAACGAATGTTTGCGGGACCAGGCAGAGATAGCAGGACACAGATAATGTGAACTCTGATCTGTAGGTCCAGCCGAAGGATTTCCTCCACCAACCTAGCCCATATTCGTTGCAGATATCTCTGGGGATAGCTCTTTTCCAGGAAGAGGCCCTCTAACTAAATATTTTTTAGGCAGTTAGGGGTAAAGTCAAAGTTTCTTCCTGAGTCTTTTGGGCCATGATTGTTTTCAGATGGAAATAGTCCTCATGCCAAAGAGACATTTAGGGATGGAAAATTTTGCTTCCCTACAGTAGACTGTTGCAGCATCTAAGGGCTGTTGCAGCTTAAGGCACTTTCTACCATCTTGGGTGAAATTATCATTCCTGGATTGACCATTGGAAGCAATGTAACTGATAATAGCACACTGCTTTCCTTTCCTTTGAAAGGGTAGATTTCAGTTCCTAATCCATCTCTTTAATGTTCTGAAGTCTCTTATCCTTCACCTTTTTACAGCAAGAACTTGTGAGGTATGCAGTGCTCTCTAGAAATAGGTTCCCAAGAAAAGGATGCCCCTCTGTGCTCAGTACTGCAGGTTTTCTGTTTTGAATAAATGATTTTAGTCATCATGCTTATGACACATGGGATTACTCTTTTCTTACTTAAAAAAATGTTTTATTGATGTATAGTTGATTTACAATGTTGTGTTAGTTTCAGTTTTACAGCAAAGTGATATAGATATATATAGAGAGATATATATCTATATATATAGTTTTTCAGATTCCTTTCCCTTATAGGTCATTACAAAATATTAAGTATAGTTCCAGGATTACTCTTTATTTACACATACCAGTCACTTATTTGTAGATTTGGATGATTAGATCCAATTTTCTCCATTAACTATTGGTTGCAATCAGAACAGCTTTTGTCTCTGTAGGACAAGATCAATGGAACTGACATACCTCTGGCTTACTTAAAATTGTTGCTACTCCATGTACTAAACCCTTTAATTCTTGCCTACAGGATTATAGTTTATCTGTTCCACTATCCCTTCGTGTAATAACATTTTTAGTGTCCAGTTTCCTAATATTTTTATATTTTCTAATTGTGTCAAGTAAGTCTCAAAATCTTATATGCCTCTAAGTAGTCTAAATCTATACTGTCCAATATGGTAGCCTCTAGACACAGGTAGTTACTTAAATTTTAACTTATTAAAATTAAATTTAATTAAAAATTAGTTTCTCAGTTACATGAGCCACATTTCAAGTGCCCTACAGTCATATATTTTATAGAATATTTCTATCATCACAAGAAGTTCTTTGGACAGTCTTGGTGTAGATGATACAAACCTATATCATCTGTTAAGACAACCATTTTAATCATGGCTTCAAAAGTGTCCCATCTAAGGCAGGAAAACTTTTCTAAGGCACAAAACCAGCAAATGTCAGAGATTCAGTCCAGTTTCCTACCTAATATTCTGGAGATTTGAAATATAACACTTTGGGATAACTAATCATAATTTCTTTTCCTTTTTTTAGTTAAGATCTTTCATATTTACCTTTATCCAAGCTGAAGTAAAAATTAAATAGAGGTGTACATTTTGAGTTAGTAAAAATTTTACACATGGTCTGGACTGCATTGACTTTAGGAAAACACCAAATTTCCTAATGTATATTTGATTCTGTTGGCCTGAGTTACTTAGGCACTCTGACATCAGTCTTCTTGGTTTCCAATCCTAGAATTACCTCTTCCTAGCTAGGTGTGCAACTCGGAGGAGTCATTTAACTCCTTTATCCTAGTTTCTTCATTTGTAATGTGGACATAATAATATACTTACCTCTTAGAGTTGTTGTGAGGGTTAAATTAGTTAATATATATAAAGCACTTTAGGGAAATGGCTATAATAAGTATCATATTTATGTATTTCCATAATAAATATCATATTTTTATATTTTCATTATGATTTTTATTGAATAGTTGGATAATCTGCTTAATTATTTTGCCACACCATATTAGAAACAAATATTAACTAAAGGCTGGAAGTTAACTTATGATATTGCTCCTGGAACAATGGACTTGTAAGTGCCAGCCCTCATGTACCCATCCTCAGCTCAGTGTACCTGCAGCTATGACACACTTTCAATGCAACATTTCAATGGAAAGAGGAGGCCAGATGCACAGTGGTTATGTGCCATAAAGTCAGGCAAACCTGGGTTTAAATCCAGGTTCTGTCATTTAATGGCTCTTTATTATTGAATAAAATACTTATTTACTATAAGCCTCAGATACTTTTTCTATTAAGAAGACCAAATTAATGCTTAGGGATTAATGTAATGGATTACTATTGGGAGGACTCAATATGTACTTAGCACAATTCCTGGGACACTGTACTCATTCCATTTGCTATAATTATTATGTTATTGATCTCAAATCACACTATAAGCCTGGAAGCTGCAGGTTGGAGACGTTATATCAGTTCATTGATTCATTTAACACATATTTCTTGATGTCCCAGGTTGCAATGCTCCAATTCAAGAAGGAACTAGTCAAGGTGTGGAAGATACAACAGGGAACAAGAATGCCAAGGATTCTTCTCTTAGATCTTATTTTCTAATGGGCAGGCGGGGGAATAGATTTTGAAAAATCAGATAATTGTAGTTGCTATGCAGAAAGTTTAAATAAAATAATATGATAGAGGTGTCCAAGAATCTACTTTAAATTGCCCTCTCTGAGGAAGTGACACTAAAATTAAAATCTGAATAATAGAAAGGCTATACAAAGTAGCTTGTATTCCCATAGTCATGGGTTTATTAAATTTATTAAGTAGAGCTTCCATTCAATAATTCCATTCTGTTCAGGTATAGCTAGGAGTTGGAGAAATACAACTTTGGCTGTTACTTGAAATGGAAGCTCACTCGAGTAAATTTTCCTGAACCAACACAGTAATCTTTATTGTAACTTTCTATTCCAGAAACTGCATGAAGGACAACTTTGAGCATGAAAATAATAGTACTCTAAACTCCCTGGACCTTTACTCTTTTGTAAGGCCCCATTAACAAACCATATTCTCTCCCCACCGTTCATGTAGAATGGCCATCACTAGAGACACAGAGAAACTCCAAATTGCCAAGTCCCATAGGTATTTTTTTCCTCTCCTAATCCTATGAGGTACTATCTCTGCATTTTGCACTGTGATCGCTCCTTGCTTCAAGTTCTCTACCATCTTGATTTCGGTCACACCTTATGCTTTTTGTTTTCCAATTCCTCTTTTTGTCTCTTCCTGCTCCTGAGTTATCTCCTTAACTTTGATGGTTCCAATTACTATCTGTAGGTTAACAACTCCCAAAGCTACAGTCCCAGCTCCAAACACTTCCCTGAGTTTCAGAATCATGTCCAATAGCGTAGTGCACATTTCCACCTGGATATTGCACGAGAACATCAGCTTCTCACCAAGCTGACCTCCTCTCCCCCTCTAGCTCCCAAACTCACTCACCTCCCATGGTCGCCCTCACAGGGGATGGAAGGGTCATGACCCTAGCCTCCCAGGTTGGAATGTGGCCTCATTTTACAGATTGTCCCTTTTTCTAGTATCGTAGGTGCAATTTGAACCAACTCTCAAAATTAAGTCTTCTTAGTGAGCAATAGCGTTTATAAACAGTATTTAAATGTTATAGATACTTTTCCCCTACAGGAAGAATCTGAAAAAGATTGGATATCTATATCTGTGTAACTGATTCGCTTTGCTGTGCACCTGAAACTGACACAACATTGTAAATCAACTATACCCCATATGTATATGAAACTATATGAACATTAAAATAAAACAGCACAAAATTAAATTAAATTAAAAAGTTATAGACAAGTGAATTTCAAAGGGATGTCAAGTATGTCGACCACTATAGATGCCAGGGTACAGAGGACACCAGAGGACTGATCTGTGGCAGAAAGGGCAACTCTGCCTTTCTTTTAATAGACACGTTCTTCCTTTCACTTTTAATTTGACAGCAGGAAACATCACAACAATTCCTGGCAGCTGACGATAGTTTGTACATATTCTCTACCTATAGTTTTTCTTATAGAAAAGCCTGTAGATTTGGGGAGGGAGACATAGAATTTACTTAAGCCTGAAAAAGGAAAAAATGTGAGTACAAATATGGAAAATATAAAAGATGGAATGTGTTGGGACAATGTGTCCTGGAGAACAGATGGCTGTTGGAGACAGATGATTAAATAACTGTCCTCAAAAAAAGGAGAGTCTATAATAAGAAGGCTCTATAGAAATCTTCCCAGAAAGCTAAGGAAGAGAAATTTAAACTAGGTGTTGAACTGAATGTGTCTATTTCTTTTTCTTTTCCAGAGCCCAGAGCCTCTGGTTAACTGGGCATGTCCTATGCTTCAGTTTCTTTGGTTCATTTGTCTGAGCAAAACAAAACATCGGTAAGACAATTCTAAACAGCTTTCTTCTTTCGAGGCAAATCATCTCCATGTTTTTAAAACTTTGTTCTCATCTGCTTCGTTCCTTTTACAATCTCCTATTGTCCTTAGATTTTTTTCTTTTCAATTAAAAAATTAAATTGTGCAATCGTTATTTTTATCTTCCCCAATAAATTAGCCCCTGGTATCGTCTACATAGCACAGAGATACACAATAAATAGTACCAAGCCCACCACTACAGAAATACTCCAAAGAACATTAATCCCTATTAATTTCAATAAAAATCTAAATCCCACCTTAGAAACTCAGCCAAATTGAGCAGAAAAAATTAATTTCATTAACTATTCACCAACCACACATTTTAAATAGTTCAAAATGTATTTTACATATTCACCATTCTGGACATGAAGGGGTGAGGGCATGAGCTAATAATACCAAAGTAGAAAATGTCATTTCTGCATGAGCCTCTTTGTTTCTCTTAGAAAAATAGATATCCCTCTCATTGATCTCAAACTGATATACCCCTAAAATCCTAGCCTGTCTTTTTGTAGATATGAATCATCTGGTCACAGGAAGATCAAGAAGATTTGCTGAATGCACGATCCCGTGGACACCACAATGAAAACATTCCGAAGCATGTAGCCAACTGAACACAGGTCAATATGGTGGTTTTAAAGCATTTCCTCAAAGTCTTTGACACTTCCTCCCTCAAAAGGTGAAGTCTAAGTCCTCTCTCTTGAATATGGCCAACCTTAGTGACTCGTTTTAATATAATACATCAGAAGTAACATGTCACCACTTCAGAGGTTAGGTTAGAAAGAGTTCTGCCCAGCGTTCCCTCTTGGGACACGGGTCCCTTGGAATGAGCCAGCATGGGGTAACGAGGCCCAGCAGCCACATGAGAAGGTGATGTGTAGGTGTTCTAGCCACAGGCAGAGCTGAATTCCAGCTGATAGGAAGTATCCAGAGTCAGCTGGCTGCCTTTGAGCTATTCCAGCTAAATCCCACGGGAGCAGAGATAAGCTGTCACCAGGAGCCCTGCCCCAATTTCAGATTTGGTGAATAAAATGGGTCATTGTTGTTATTTTAAGCCACTGAGATTTGGGATGATTGGCTACTTAGAAATAGTTCAAGGGAACAGTCAGTAGAACTAATGTCTCCTCCACAAAATAAATATTTTGCCTAAAACAATAATCCCTTACTTGTCTATAATAATGCATTTTCTTTTCTTGTTTGTTTTTTTTTAATCGAGGGATAGTTGATGTACAATATTGTATAAGTTTCAGGTGTACAACATCCTGATTCACAGTTTTTAAAGGCAATATTCTACTTACAGCTATTATAATTGAAACATATTGGCTATATTCCATGTGTTCTACAATATATCTTTACAGCTTATTTATTTTATGCATAGTATAATAATGTATTTCCCATCAGCACTGGAGCTTCTGGGAGCTCCCATTCTGAAGAATAAGAATAATTCCTGTATAGGTTTCACATGGTAAAGATCCAATAGGAAAGATACATTTTTTGTTCCTTTCCCATTGTACATTCTATTTAGTACAGCCCTGGGCATTCTTCAGGCACAAGGACGACCCTCCTGCCCTGCTACCCTAACTGTTGAACGTTGGTGCAGATATTCACCAGGGTGTTAGCGACCTGTGATCATTACACTCACCTCAGCAAGGCCCCTGAGCTCCTGGTTGTGTTGTGCTCTTCATATTAGATGTGTGGCCACATTTTGAAGCTAAAAATTAACACGTGTGGTCTAATAAAGACAGGGACTACATAAAATATACATTAAGTTACAATTAGTTGTACATTTAACAGATACACTTTAATAAAGTACACAATATAATTCAAGAGTGGCAAAATTATTGTATTTGTTTCCTAAGTCTGCCATAACAAAGTACCAGGGACCAAGTGGCTTAAAGAACAGAAATATTTTCCCACAGTCCAGGAGACCAGAAGCTGGAGATCAAGGTATCTGCAGCATCGGTTTCTTCTAAGGCTTTACTCCTTGTCTGTGCATGTTTGTCTTCTCCCTGTGTCTTCATGTAGTCTTCCCTCTGTGTGTGTCTATGTCCTAATCTCCTCTTCTTATAAGAACAGAAGTCCTATTAAATTAGGAGTCCCCCTCATGACCTCATTTTCCCTTAATTACCTCTTTAAAGATGCTACCAACAAATAAATACATTCTGATGCATTGGGAGTTAGGACCGCAACACGAGTTTCGAGGGAACATGACCCAGCCTCTAACGATTGTGAAGGAGGATTATACATCGGTGTCTTCCTTCTATTTTTTTCAAGCATCAACCTTTACGGCACATGCTGTTTGCCAGGACTGTGCTCAGTGTTTTACATGTATTATTTCATTGACACCTTGTGAAGTGGTTAGTTTATGTTCATTTTACAGAAAAGGAACCAAAGGTTTAGAGAGATGGTTTAATTCCCCCAAGCTAAGGCAGCCAGCTTGTAATTGGTCATATCCTAGTCTGTGTGACTCCGAAGGCCTTTCTATTTCCATCAAATCGTGTGTGTAGCCTGACAGATTCATTCCCATTGGGTTTTCATTTAATGACCAAAAAGACCCAATCGTTGAGCCACTAGGGTGTCAACTTAGCAGCTCTTAAGAACAACCCCCTCCGAACATGTTTATTTTACTAACTCCCGAAATACGTAATTTTTGATCATGAAATATCATATATCAGAAGAAGTCAACAGAAGAAATATTTAAGTGGCTGATGAAGTGAAAATAAACTAATGTTGCCATTACTCATTAGATATTGTCTAGAGAAGAAACCATATAAAGTTAGAATATACATATATGTACATGTACATACGTACATGTACATGTATAGTCATGGTGGTAATATTTATCTCGCAGAAACTGGCAAATGCTATAATCCAGGGCTTTTCTCTGGAGAGCTGGTTGTTAAGCGTGTACCACCACACCATGGCTACAAAGTATTAAAGTGCAAGACTTTCATATTCTCAAAAAGAAACTGCACGCCAACACAAAACCAAACAAAATAGACTATGTGAAGAAATGTTTTAAAAATTAAAAACAGAAATCATGGAATAAACTATGTCAATAGACAAATCTATCACATCAATAAACATACGTGTGCCAAGCTAGTCTGTGCAATGTAAAAAGGCTCTCACTGGGTTTCAACCAAAGCCCAATTACATACTATATACAAGATGCTCCCTGACCACCACTCCCTAAAAAATGACTTAAAATACTAAAAAAAAAATATATGAAAATGTGCAAAAGAATGTCTGGCAAGTGTACACAAAATGAAAGTAGAGTTCATAATCTTAATACTGTTGGATGAAGTGTTACCAGAAACTGGTAACAGTGTCTGTCCCCGGGAGAGGGATAATAATTGTAGGTTAAGTGATTAAGAGGCACTACATTTCATTTTGGATATTTTAAGATTAGTAGCATGTGTTTTATTACTTATAAAAACTAAATAGAATAATATATTCTTTAAAGTGATTATTCTCATAAACCTGTGCTTCTGAGACATTTCTATTCATCAGATATAGGCGGAGAGCTTGTTAAAATGCAGATTGCCAGGCCCTGTTAATATGCAATTCTTCTTTGGTAGACCTGGGAGAGAGGTCACAGTTCTGAATTTTTTATAAAACCCATATGTGAGTCTCAGTCCAACTTGAGAACCAATGAGACAGCCTACTCCTGGGAGAGAGAGAGGCAGAGGCAGCTGACTTCGGGCAGTACCTCCCAACAACAAAAGTCTGTTAGGACTTAAGAGGGGATTAGGGCCTGTGATTATCCAAGGAGGAGCAGAGCGTCCTCAATCACATAAAAGGGAGCTCCCTTTTGCAGAGATATTCACACACCCAGTAGAAACCAGGACAAGCACATTCAGATTTTGGCATTGTCACATCACCACCTTTTTCCTTCTCTTGAGCCTCACCTCCCAACCTCACTGTGAACTGGCAACTCCTCCTGGAGGTTCCTCTCCAAAGCACTTCAGAACTCCAGGCTTCAAACTTGCCACTGTTGTTCCCTGAAATCCACCCAACTAATATTCCATTGTCCAGTCTTTGCCATTGTAGACATGATCAACTACAATAACAATGGCTTACATGTCAATAAATCTTCACAATGTATATATCTTCTCTCATTTATTATTTCATTTGAGACTTCCTACAAAAATGTCGCATAATTGTTTTGAATAAAAGTCACTTAGAGGGACTTCCCTGGCGGTCCAGTGGTTAAGACTTCTTTGCCTTCCAATGCAGAGGGTGTGGGTTCGATCCCTGGTCAGGAAGCTAAGATCCCACATGGCTCGTGGCCAAAAAACCAAAACAGAAAACAGAAACAATATTGTAACAAATTCAATAAAGACTTTAAAAATGGTGCACGTCAAAAAAAACTTTAAAAAAAAGTCACTTAGAAATGGCTGATGTCTTAAATGACCACACACGTCGAAGTGACAAATAATGATCGATGTTAAAATGTTTAGCCATTACACAATTTTTATAGGACAGATGCTGGGATCGAGGAGACTTTTCCAACACTCAACTAATTCCATATAGGTAGCTGCTTATAATGGCTGTGGGTGCTGGGTATTAGGCAGTTAGATGTTTTTGTAGGAACCTCAGGTCAAATAGCATTAAAATATTTGCTCAACAAAGATCTTTTAATTTCTATTTGAGTCAAGTTCAGCTCCCACTTCTGTGAACATCCACTTTGCATCTCCCCATTCCAGGAGTGGCAGAGGAAATCACCCACAGGACTGGCCATGGGTGGATGGTAATGGACACCACCTGTAGCTCATACCAGGGATGGAAAATTTCAGAGAACTGACAACTCTTTAAGCGAGGATCTTTGTGGCATCTTGCCCAACACCTGCAACACGGCCTGGCATAGGATAAATCCTAAGGTCCCCATTTGGAATTTTGGATGCACCAGGAAATCACCTGGAGAGCTTGTAAAGACACAGAGGATGCCTGAGTCCTTCCCTCAGGAATTCTGATTTGACTGGTCTAGGATGTCACCTGGCACAGGGATTTCTAAAATCTCCTCTGAGGATTTCAGTGTGCAGTGAAATTTGCAAAGTACTCTCCCAAAGCACAGTTTGTCCACTAAGGGCTCCTAAGTTTGAAGTTCAGAGTAGGGGTAGAGGTGGATTTTGCAGCTCCTTTTTAACAAATGATGGCGTATCCCGTTGATGAAGCTCTTCATGTTGGGTTTGTTTTCCACCTTCCCAGTCAGGTCCAGCTAATCCAAGATTTAAATTTTTTCTCTTTTTTTTATTGAAGTATAGTTGATGTATAATATGACATAAATTATAGGTGTACAATATAGTGATTCACAATTTTTAAAGGTTATACTCCATTTATAGTTATAAAATTCTTGCTATATTCCCAGTATTATACAATTAATATAACCTTGTAGCTTATTTTATTTTATTTATTTTTGGAGGGGAAGGATTTTATTTCAAATGTTTTATTATCAAAGTTTTAAACATACAGAAAAGTTGCAGTAAATCTCACTAAGTTCTATAATTAACATTTTACTATGTTTGTTTTATCATATCTTTTTATCTATCCGTAGGGAAGGGATTTTTAAAGATGAAAAACACTCCTAGAGCATGTTTGTATGCCTAGAGCGTGATTCAATAGCTAGGGAAGATTTCTGATATAGGGAAGAAAGTGGATAACCAAGTGAAAAAATGGAGTCCTTGAGAACTGAGCAAGGGGAACAGGATTCAGAGCGCAAGTAAAGGGATTGCCTCCTGTTGTTACAGAAAGGAAAAAATGAGGAAGTGGTTACAGAATCACGTAAGTCTGTGGATTTAATACTGGGAAAATGTAGCAGGCACTATACTGTTGCCTAACTAACAGCTTAGACCCTCTTCTGTTGCTAATAGAACCCAAAATTTGGCACCAATGGGCCCAGACCAGGAGGATTAATATTGGTCTAAGTCAATCAGGACTATTACATTCCCCTTTGCCAGATACTAACTCTCCCATCATATCTTGATTCCTTGTAGCTTACTCTATACCTAACAGTTCATACCTCTTAATCCCATACCCCTATATTGCCCCTCCTCCCTTTCCTTTCTCCACTGGTAACCACTGCTTTGTTTTCTACATCTCTGAGTCTGTTTCTGTTTTGCTATATATATTCATTTGTTTTATTTTTTTCGATTGAACATATAAGTGATAGCATGCAGTATGTGTCTTTCTCTGTCTGACTTATTTCACTAAACATAATGTCCCCCAAGTTCATCCATGTTGCTGCATATGACAGAATTTCATTTTTATGGCTGAGTAGTATTCTGTTGTGTGTATATATATATATATATATATATATATATATATATCACATATATATCACATCTTCTTTATCCATTCATCTGTTGATGGACACTTAGGTTACTTCCATATCTTGCCTGTTGTAAATAGTTACGCTATGAACACTGGGATACGCTTAGCTTTTCGAATTAGTGTTTTCATTTCTTTCAGATATTTACCCATCAGTGGGATTGCTGGATCATATAGTAGTTCTGTTTTTAGTTTTTTAGGAAACCTCCATACTGTTCTCCACAGTGACTATACCAGTCTACGTTCCCACCAACAGTGCACAAGGGTTCTGTTTTCCCCACGTCGTCCCTAATATTTGTTATTCTTAGACTTTTTGATGACGGCCATTCTGACAGATGAGAGGGGGATACCTGATTGTGGTTTTGATTTGCATTTCCCTGATGATTAACGATGTTGAGCACCTTTTCATGTGCCTATAGGCAAGAATTAAATATTTTTCCAAAGTAAAGAATCACAGGGCTTCCCTGGTGGTGCAGTGGTTGAGAGTCCGCCTGCCGATGCAGGGGACACGGGTTCGTGCCCCGGTCCGGGAGGATCCCACATGCCGCGGAGCGGCTGGGCCCGTGAGCCATGGCTGCTGAGCCTGCACATCCGGAGCCTGTGCTCTGCAACGGGAGAGGCCACAACAGTGAGAGGCCCGCGTACAGCAAAAAAAAAAAAAAAAAAAAAAAAAGAATCACATACAGATGATCTATTTTAAGATCAATTCAAAGTAGATATCCTTTCTATTGGTTCACATATTATAAAAACATTAAGTGTGAATCTGCTAGGTACTAGGATTGGGGATACAATAATGACCACGTCGGATGTAGCTTCTGCTCATATAAGCTTCCTTGCCCATGGCATCTCAGTACATTTTGAGTCCTCTGCAGGCTGGGGAACTCATTCAATTTTAATATAAATTCCATGTCAGACACTATCCTAAGCACTTTGCATATACTATCCAATTTATTTCATAGTCTATACAGATGTATTTATCCTTATTAGCATATTATGTACATACATTTGGAAACGTACCTGCCCATATGTATGCAGCCAGCAATGGCTAGGAACAAGATCCAAATGCAGGTCCATCTGACTTCAAAACTCATGCTTTCTTCACCTTGTTCTTTTGTTTTTGGAGAGTTGTAATTGCTCAGAATTCTGAAAGCTTACACTGATCTACAATCCACTGCCTACAAAATTTGGACTGCTCTCATGGTTCCACCATCTAAAACCACACCAGGCAGGCCCTCTGACATGGTAAATTTTCAGATATTGGAACCTAATGTTATCTATGTTCAAACTGGTTTTTTTTTCACTCCGGATGTCAACCAGCCTGGTCATTTGTCTCTGGATTTACGCTCACTGACCAATAACCTTCAAATTCTATCTTGGAGGACTGTACGTATCTTTATTATGCCCGGTGATTTGCTAATTGCTTTCACATACTGTCTTGTTTGATATTCACAAAACCCTTGCCTAAAGTATTATGCCCTTTGCTGAGGGGACCAGGGACCAGTGAGATTAGATAAGGTTACCCAGCAAGTAGGGGCCATGGATGCATGTCTCTGTCTTCAAGTCTGGAAGGATAGGGGGCGTTTGGGGTAAGGCAGATGTAACCACTGGATTTCACTGAATCAACAGGGCCATGGATCGATTTTTTTAATGCATTATCCAACTAAGTCGTATCATTCAGTGCATCGATATGGTAAAAAAAATTTTTTTAGAAAAGCCAGGAAATAATTATAAAATCAAGGTACTCTTATGCCTTTGGAAAGAAGACTGAAGAGGCAAAGGGATGTTTCTGAGATGTTGACAGAAATATTCAGTGTGGTGGTGTTTGTTTTATAATCATTATTAGATATGTTTTGCACTTTTCTAGTTGTATGCTCTATTTCACAGGGAAAAAAGAACTTGCTCTGAAGCTTCATAAAGAAAAATTATAACTATTATCAGTGGTGCATGTAAAAATAAGTGGGATATTTCCATTTCTTTAGAAACAAAGAGAGGAAGATAGGTCATAGTCACAACTATAATGACTGCAAATAAGTTAAATATGATTCATCTAAACAAGCTACCATGTTCTCGAGATGAAGTTGTGATCTAAACACACAGAAGGAAGAAACTTTATCTTTGTTCTCCTTATTTGTGCTATAAGAAGATGTTTTTTTAACTCCAAGCCACATCTCTAATGATGGCGCTAATAACAGCACCTGAAACCTATAGGCCATTCAGCTGGAGTTCTCACATGAGTGTCACCCAAGCATCCTGGCTCTCAGAAGGGTTATGTCACTGAGTAGCTTAACAAAGTCCCACCTCTGTTCTCAAGGATGCAAGCACAGAGGCAGCTCGGGCATGTTGACATTGTCATGACCTGCTTCTCTATTCAGAATATCAATTAAGAAAGCAAAAATTTATGAAATTCAGAAAGAATGCTCTGAAAAAAAAAACAACCATTTTTCAGTGACTACAATGGCAGTAATCATGTTTGAGAGTTCAATAACATATACTCAAGAACAGGATAAAAAAAAATAAAATTGATGGGCCTTATTTTAAAAATAATGATTAGTATTATTTTATCATCTCTAGAGGAATAATGAGTGTGCTTTAAATAGCATGAACAAAAATAAACCATCACTTTTCCAAGTCAATTGCAAGGGAAACATACCCTATCTACATGTCCATGTTTTCTCAGAATTTTGACACTTTCTAGAACTCTGCAATTACAGCCATGTACATCCAAAGCCTAGCCTGTGAATCGAAATACCAAAGCCGGGGCTTGACTTTTTCATATAAATAATATCTAGGTGTGTGCCAATGTGAATAGATGATTCGCCAGTTGAAATTGTCTGATTCAAATTGCTTAAGCTTTTATTCATACCTAGAATCCAAGGAATTACACACACACACACACACACACACACACACACACACACACACACACACACACACACACTACAGCTGAAGCTTCAGCCAGAGATTCATACATTAACATTATAGAGCATCAGTCCTTAATGAGAGCAAACCTCCAGGAAGAGTTCTATATGATAAGAACTCTGTGGGCACCTATGGACAATTTATACTCCCTAATGTATAGTCTAAACAGGTTTAGAAAGGTGCATATTCTAAACTCCAATGTTAACCCAAAGCATAATATTTTAATGTTATTTAACAGTATTACTTTTTTCCCCCACTTTTTTTTTTTTTTTTTTTTTTTTTTGCAGTACGCGGGCCTCTCACTGTTGTGGCCTCTCCCATTGCGGAGCACAGGCTCCGGACGTGCAGGCTCAGCGGCCATGGCTCACGGGCCCAGCCGCTCTGCGGCACGTGGGATCTTCCCAGACCGGGGCACGAACCTGCGTCCCCTGCATCGGCAGGCGGACTCTCAACCACTGTGCCACCAGGGAAGCCCAACAGTATTACTTAATGGTGCATATGAAATAGGCATTGTAATTTGCCTAACAAAATGTACACTGTGTACAACTATTGTACTAATACCTTAATTTTTTAAGAATATCACTACATTCTACAATAGTACAAGGTGCAAATCACAATTATACTTCACAGAACATGCACGATCATAAATAGATGCATCTGTAGGAATCCTCAAAGCCATTCTTCTAGAATTAAATAACCTTGGTCGGCTGTAACCTCTGAACATTCATTTCTGTACCTCACCCATATGGAGAGTTTTATATGTTTTGTTAAGATGGCTTTGATGAAACATATTTCATCTTCCTTTATCAGATGAGAATGTTACCATCTCAGGTCTTGAAGTAATTTGCAATTGCACATTACAGTATGCCTGCTTTGGGTGCTTCTATTGGAATACTGAAAACTGGAATGAAAGGGAAAGGCAATACTTCCAGTAGAATCCCTGAAGGAAGAGGGCTTCCATGAGCTAGTTTTGAACTTGTCAGTTACACTGGAAGGAAACATCATTTTTTTCTTCCCAAGTTGCCAGCTTATGTTTGATTCGGGCAGAGTGTAGCCAGGACCTCAGCTACCTCCTCTTTCCTGGCTATCTGTCTTGAGCAATGAAAAACTACTTAGTTAACCTTCTCCTTTTTAGGGGCGGAAAAACACAATACATGCTTTCGCATTTAGCAGAGACTTAGAAATAATAGTATCAATGAGTCAGGCTTGGCTCTCTATTGATTGATGGCCTCACTTAGAGAAGAAAATGAGTAGATGTGGTGAAAAGCACTTTATTAATCATTTTTAAATTCCAAGTTTCTGAATGGCACTCTTTCATTATCCTCCTAAGTGAAATCAACTAAAGTACTTTATTTGCCTATATATCTTAAAATTAAAGAAAAAAAACTAATGCCCCACATTCACATCAGACGATTCTTCAGTGGTTTAAAAATGAGTGGCATGCTGGATTTATTTCCATTAATGAGCCCAGCCATTAACAAACCATAGAAGCGAGGATTCATTTCTACTCATAGCTGGTAGCTTATTGCCAACGATAACCAACAAGTCTCTCTTCCTATAATCAGTCAATCAGTCAATCGAAGCTTTTATTAAATAATTGTGATGGCTTTAATTGAACTTTAAACTCTGAAAAAACTTGTGGGATGTCTGAGCTGTATAAATTTGAAGATATTCACAAAGCAAAGGTAAATATGGGTACTGAATGCTTCAGCGCCATTTCAATTTGGAGGACTTTATAGCAGATACATTATCAAAGAGCTTTATGTTAGTAATTAAAACTCTTCAGCTTGCTTTTACGAAAAAGTACAGGCGACAAGATGGTGCTCACATTCTTACACGAACATAGGTGGCATCAACCCCAGAAAAGAAAAAAATGTCAGTTGCAGACCTGGTGAATTCACTGGAATATACTATTTATATGTCTCCAAGTTTGGCTGTAGAGTGATAATTAGCCTTTCAATTTTGGATGCTCCCAAGTGCCTGATGTGTAGCAGACAGTCTAGAAATGAATTATAGAGGAAAAATTAAATAAGATGCGGAATATGGAGAAAATAAATTTAAAGAAAACAAATAAACTTACACTGAATCCTCCCCACTTATATTCTCTTTACTAGTGAGAAATAAAAAAGAAAAACAACAACTTCAAGAGAGAGGAAATGAAAATTACAAAAAGCAAAAATTAAAATGGAAACAAAAAAAGGTTTGCCAAGGGGAAACACATTAAAAATAAACAAAATTCTCTTTGCATTTATGTACTCATAATTTTTCCACCAGTACATTTGCACAGTTGGAATTAAGGGGAAAAAAAAAGGAAGAAAGAAAAGCAAATTTCCCACTAGCACGTTTGTTAGAAAAGGGAAAAAGCCCCGTAGGTCAAGTCTCTCGGAGAGCATGCCAAATGTCTTTGTGTCCAGTTATTTATGGTTTCAGATAATTGTACAGAAAATATCAAATTTGCATAGTGTGATTATTGCTGATTATTTATCTAGCAGTCAAAATGTTTCAGTGGTTCCTAGGATGACAGATTGACAAGTCCTTAAAACTCATTCATTTTACGAAATTTGCATGTAATTAGGCAATAATGAAGGGATGTTTGTGGACAGAGGATTATACTACAATATGCTGGAAGCAATTCAAATGCTTGACAAAGTGTTGACATTATCTTCAGATTCAACCAAGCCTTAAATGCTTGGCTCAAAAACCACTAAATGTATGAATTGGGGAAAGAAAATTTAGAAAATTATCAATGGCGTAAAATGTATTTTTTTTTCACTTTTTAAAACAGATTCACTCACTAGACTTAACTATATTTGGGGGTAGTGTAACATTCTAATTAGTCAGTCATGATCTAGAGTTTGAAGCACAAACATCGGGGAAAGCCAGCTTGGGGAGGTGAAAAGAGCACAGTCCAGAGTGTCCCCAGTCCTGTGTGTGACCCATGCCTCAGCACCTCTCAAGGTGTGTGACTTCAGACAGGTTATGCCTGAACCTCAGTACCTGTAGATACTGTACTGTGTAGACTTGAGATAATAATCTATTTCCTTGTCTGAGAAATACATGTTTTCCATGCATTTATAATCGTTTTTAAAATCTTGATGCTTCTTGCCATCACAGTTTTCACTGAAGGTAATAAGTGCATTTCTTTTGTCCTCTCCCCCAGAAAGTTGCATGTTTCAATTCACAGCATCTTTGAATTAAAGAAATTTAGTATTTATAAAGTGAAAAGCACAAAGCCTGATATTAAAGCTCATACTTAAAAAATGATACCTATTATTCTGTGGTCTTCTTCCTGCTGAAATCCTGCACAATTGCTTCTCCAGGGTTGAGATGGACATTATAAAATCTGCATTTGAAAGTTACAGATTGTATCTGATCTTCACACAGAAATGTCTTTTCAAGTAATCGATGTATATTATGTAAAATGCCTTCTTTCAAAACCAGACTACCTGAAATATTGGGTTATTATAGTAATTTAAATCGATGAAATCGTAGCAAAGGTTTATGGAGAGTTATAAGAGGAATAAAAGTTATTTCTTTTGACTGACTGCTGGATCCATAGTTTATAACTTGATCAAAGAAGTTACTTGATTTTATTCAGGACTCTCAGTGTTTGTTGGGTGGTGCAGGTGGGAGAAGACAACCACACTTTGAAACTCAGAGCAGGAAACTGAATCTATGCACAGATTGTAGAAGGCCCTGAATGTCATTTCAGAAGGTATAGCCCATGGTTAGTGGACAGTGAGGGAGCCTTCATGTGTTTTCCGTGAGGAAATTCACCCAATCAACCACAGGCCAAGTACTTTTAAAATTCAGGAACACTTCAAAATCCATCCACGGATGCAGCTTTACAACTCTTGCTGTGACTCATTAGGTCATGTAGGTAAATTTTAAGCATTGTACTTCAATACTGAAATCTTAGCAAAATACTAAACAGATTGGAAAATATCAATCTTAACCAGAGATTGTAGAGTCCTTTCATTGAGAGGGTTAAATTCAAGTTAATTAGTCATGGTAAACTAGTAATTATAAAAGAGAGCCTCCATACTCCCAATGTCACATGTCAACATAATAAAATCCAAAGTGGCTTGGTGGCAGGACTCTGCTCCATGTAGACACTCAAGACCCCGCCGTCCCCAAGATCCCTGAATCCTTGCCAGATCCAAGGCAACCAGTCATAAGTGAAGGAAAGAGAAAAAGCTGAAGGATGGGGTAGGACATATTTTTAAAGTTGAGGCCCAGTAAGGGAATATAACATTTCCATCCACATTTCATGAACTGAAATCCAGTCATGCCTAGTGAGCCTGTGAAGCTAATCTCTAAATGTGTGCTTGGCAGGGCAAGGACATGGAGTTCAGAGAACACACAGCTCTGTCTCTACCACAGTAACGTCTGTGTATTGCTAACCGCTGATCTGGTCTAATCATTCTGTCCCTTGTCTGCTTTCTCTTTGAAGCAAAGTTCCTGATGAGGATTGTCTATATTGGTGTCTCTAGCTTCTTTCTCCCTATTTTCTCTTGAATTTGCTTCCATTAGATATTTACACCAGTACCAGTAAAACTGTTTTATCAAGGTCATTAAGTGACCTCTATATTAAAAAATTCAATTGTTATTCCTCAGCCCTCATTGAACTAGATCTACTAGCAGGATCTGATTCAGTTAAATGCTCTGCCTTAAAACATTATCTTCTCTTGTCTTCCAGAACACCACTCTCCTTATTTTGTTCTAATCTCACCGACTGCTGCTTCTGAATTTTCTTTGCTGGCTCCTCTTCATTTCTCCAATGTTTCAAAGTTGGAGTCTCTCCCTTTTACTATCTGCATTAATTTTCACACTACACACCTAATTCAGACCTCTCCTCTAAACTCCAGATACATATATCCAATTGTCTCCTAGGTTTTTCACTTGCATTTTTAATCCACCTGTGTGAGATTGTGATTTTTAAGAAATCATTCAGATGAACAAAATATATTTCTCACATATATTTTTTCTTTATCCACAGTTCATAAACTCCCATCTAAAGGAATTAGAAAAAGAAAAACAAAGCCCAAGGTCAGCAGAAGGAAGGAAATAATAAAGACCAGAGAGAAAATAATAAAATAGAACTAAAAAAAAAAATAGAAAAGAACAATGAAGCCAAGAGATGGTTCTTTGAAAAGATAAAGAAAATTGAGATCCATTTAGCCCTCAACAAAAGACACTGAGAGGACCCAAATAAACAACAACAAAAAAAGAAGACATGAATGAAGAGAAATAACAACCAATACCCTGGGGATACAAAAAGTCATAACAGAATACTAGAAACAGTTTTGTGACAACAAATGGAACAATCTAGGAGAAATGGACACATTTCTAGAAGTATACAAACACTCAAAGACTGTATCAGGAAGAAACAGACAATCTGAAAAGACCGATAACTAGTAGGGAAATTGAATTTGTATTAAAAAAAAAAACACCTCCCAACAAACAAAAGTCCAGGATCAGATGGCTTCACAGGGACATTCTACAAAAAAATAAAAAGAGTTAATACCTATCCTTCTCAAATTATCCCCCAAAAATGAAGAGGACACTATACTTCCAAATTCATTCTATGAGACCACCATTACACTGATACCAAAACCAGACAAATATGGTACAAAAAAGAAAATTACAGGCCAATATCTCTGATGAATATAGCTGCAAAATCCTCAAAAAATATTAGCAAATTGAATTCAACAGTATATAAAAAGGATCATACACCATGATCAAGTGGGATTTATCCCAGGGATACAAGGATGTTTCAATATTCATAAATCAAACAATGTGATACATCACATTAACAAAAGGAAAGATAAAATTTACACGATCATCTCAATAGATGCAGAAAAAAACATTTGATAAAATTCAACATCCATTCATAATAAAAACTCTCATCAAAGTTGATATAGAGGGACCATATCTCAAAATAATAAAGCCCATTTATGAGAAACCACAGCTAACATCATACTTAATGGTGAAAAGCTGAAGTATTTTCTCTAAAATAAGGAACAAGACAAGTATGCCCACTCTAGTTACTTCTATTTAATATAGTATTGGAAGTCTTAGCCATGGCAATAAGATAGGAAGAAGAAATAAAATGCACCCAGACTGGAAGGAAAAAAGTAAAACAGTCACAGCTTGCAGATGAAATGACACTATATATAGAAAATCCTAAAGTCTCCCCCCACAAAAATCTATTAGAACTAACAAAAAATTCAGTAGCTGTAAGATACAAGACTAATATACAGAAACTGGTCACTTTTTTATACACTAATAATGAACTATCAGAAAGAAAAATTAAGGAAACAATCCCATTTATAATCACGTTAAAAAGAATAAAATACATAGGAATAAACTTAACTAAGGAGGTGAAATACCTATACTCTGAAAACCATAAAATATCAATGAAGGAAGTTGAAAATGATACAAAGAAATGGAAAGATATCCTTTGTTCTTGAATTGGAAGAATTAATATTGTTAAAATGTCCATATTACCCAAAACAATCTACAGATTTAATAAAATTATTATCAAAATTCCCATGACTTTTTCACAGAACTAGAACAAATAATCCTAAAATTTATACAGAATCACAAAAGACCCTAAATTGCCAAAGCAATCTTGTTAAAAATGAATACAGCTGGAGGTGTCACATTCCCTGACTTCAGACTATACTACAAAGCTACAATAGTCAAAATAGCATGGTACTGGCACAAAAGAGACACATAGTTCAATGGAACAGAGTAGACAGCCCAGAAATATATCTAAACACTTATGGTCAATTAATCTGTGACAAAGGAGGCAAGAGTATACAGTGGAGAAAAGACAGTCTCTTCAATAAATGGTGCTGCGAAAACTGGACAGCTACATGATAAAATAATAATATTAGAATATCTTCTCACACCATGTACAAAAATAAACCCAAAACGTGTTAAAGACCTAAGTAGAATGATGAAACCATAAAACTCCTAGAAGAGAACACAGGCAGAACATTCTTTGACATAAATGGTAGCAATATTTTTTTTGGCTCTGTCTCCCAAGGCAAAAGAAATAGAAGTGAAAATAAACAAAGGGGACCTAATTAAACTTAAAAGCTTTTGCACAGCAAAGTAAACCATCAACGAAACCAAAAGACCTACCAGATGGGAGAAAATATTTGCAAACGATGTGACTTATGAGGGGTTAATATCCAGAATTTATAAACAGCTCATACAACCTAATATCAAAAAGACAAAAAATCAAATTTAAAAATGGGCAGAATACCGGAATAGGCATTTTTCCAAAGAAGATATACAGTTGGAGACGTTGACCAAGCCCAACAAGGACAAAGATTTCCATTTACGGGTTTAGAGCTGAGGAGGGTCTTCAAAAGCATTTACATATTCTTTGCCAGCAATGTGCTTCATATTTGGGTACAAAATATAAATAGGCTGAAAAATATTTATTTGTTAGTTTAGGAAATTCAGAACTTGGGTAAAATGCCAAATTTAACAACCCCAGAGACTGAAATGCTTTGTGCATTCACCTGCCTACAAATGGAGCTTGGGGCTAGCACTGCCAGCCTCCTCCAGGGCTCTGCCTCTCCAGTGGGTCTGAATGAAGAGCAGAAAGGACCGCTTTTCACTGAAATGGAGAGGGCCATGGGAGGCAAATGTAAGGCATTGCATGGTGCAATTTATTCTTGAATCAAAACCTCTAGAGACAGCACATTTGTCCCCCTTGTATAGCAGCTCCTTGTGTGTGTGTGTGTGTGTGTGTGTGTGTGTGTGTCTGTGTCAGGGTGGGGGTTTCCCAAGGCCTCTGCCATTTGTGGAGTAGAGTCCAGATCTGAACCTTTCAGAGTTTATCAGAAAACCAACTAACTGCTCCATAGATAATTTCTATATTCTCCTTGTAGCTCATTTGAGTATGAATGCAGTTTCCTAATAATCCTTGTGAGGTGGAATATGTTCATATCCAAATCCCCAGAACCTATGATGTTACCTTCTTTGGAAAAGAGGCCTTTGGTCTTTGCAGATGTAATTAGATTAAGGATCTTGTGATGAGATCATCCTGGGTTACCCATGTCATCCGAGATCCAGGGACACATCCTTATAAGGGAAGAGAGAAAAACACACGGAAGACAGGTTGATATAAAGATGGAGCAGAGACTGGAGTGACATGACCACAAGCCCAGGAAGCCAAGGATTGCTGACAGCCACCAGAAGCTGGAAAAGACACAGAAGGATTCTCTCCTAGAGCTAAACTTTCAAAGTTCAGAACTGTGAAAGAACAGATTTCTGTTTTTGTAAGCCACCCAGTTCATGGCAATTGGTTACGGCAAACCTAGGAAACTAATACGTCCTGCAAGCACCCACTCTTTCAAATACTTTTTGGAGATCAACCTCCTTCAATAATTCCCTACCAAACAAGAGAAAATCTAGTGTGATTTATGATGGGATTTGGAGCATGTTTTCAATACAGAGGAATCATGTCTGACTAATTCATTCAACAAATATTTAGCCATTGAACAAACATTTACTGAATGTGTGCTCTGTGCCAGGCCCTGTCATAAGTCCTGGAGATGAATCCTTTCCCTCGGGGATCTTCCGTTCTAATCTTACCAGAGCTCATTGATGAGGGCAGGAGGTGTTTATAAATAAGCAAAGAAACAAGTGACAGCTGGTGGCCCTGATGCATTAGATTAAAAAGCAGCCTGCAAAAATTCCAGGCAAGATAAATATTCAAAATGGAGGAGGTTTGGTGTCAGAGTGAAGTGTGGTTCTGGATAAACAAGCAGCTCAGAAAAGGGAACCAAAGATTGGAAATGAATACATTCTTTTCACTCTGAGAAACTGTCAACTAGAAATTCTCAAAGAACAAATTCTGCAACCAAAATTAGTTTCTGAAACTATTTGGAAAGTTGCTGTTGCTCATAAGCTGCTCCAAGTAGCAAAATGCTAAACTGACAACAATGAAACCCAGGAAAGAGTAGAAAAGTGGCCAACGAACTTTAGTCAAAGCAAGGACAAGGGAGAGTGTCCAAGGGTGACAAGGAATCAGCCAAACTCTGTTTCCAGTGACTTTTTCTCAGTTATCTTTTCTTCCAACCGTCCAGAAGTGATTCTAAGTCTATAATCTGAAGTTCATGCCTATCCAGCTCACAGTTCATCTCTCAGAAATAATTCCAGAATTTAGGACGTGCTTAAGAAAGTAATGGGAAACAAAAACAGAACTAAACCATTAAACAGCTTTTGCACTCCTACTGGCATAAATGGATTAAATTTGCCTCTTCATGGCCAGGAAACGTTCATTGAGTAAAGGATGCAAAGACATGGAGGTCTGCCATATGAGGAGAGAGTAAATAATATTCTATGCAAAAATATAAAACACATCATCTGGGTTATACATACTTAAAGGATGTGGATGGTTATTACTGATTATTCCATGAAATCTTAAAACTAAAATGCTCCCTTTGCAGGTTATTGAAGGTGTGTTCTACTTATGCATACATACATAGCACATGTGCAACTTGTATATAGAGGTTGATTATTAATTGAAAAATACCACAGAGCAAATAAAAGAAGAGCTGCTTCATCAAGCTGGTAGTAAATTTAAGGAACTTGTTATCATAGAGGTGAAATAATCTGACCACAGAAATAGACTCAAAACTGGGCTCCATGAAGTAATTTGCATAATTTATTGCAGGAAAAAGTTTGCTTGGGTGAGAGAAGTAAAGAATTTGCAGGGAAAGGGGCAGGGAAGAGATGTGTTGTAACCATAGCAACACTTGATGGCTGATGTAGTGAACATTTCACTCTTAAAGAACACACACACACACACACACACACACACACTAAGTTAAAGAGATGCATATTCTGATTTATACAGAATCTCTTCTTTTCTCTAAAAATATTATTTCAAACTTGAAAATTTGTCTTAATATATAATGTTTTCACATGAGTTAGAAAAAAGTTTTAAGGCCAGAAGGTGTACAGGGAAAGTCTCTCTTCCACCTCTGTCCCCAACTGCAACACATATACAGATAGACACATCCTTTTACCTTCCCCACAAAAACACAGCACATCCTGCCAACTCTGTATCTTGCTTATTTTCCCTTGAAGATTTTTCTGTATTTGTGCATAAAGAATTCCCTCACTCTTTTGTAAAGCTGTATAATACTCCACTCTATGGACACAGCACGTTGCATTCAACAAGACCCTAGTGATGAACATTAGGTTAGACCTAACTTTTCTTTTGTTACAATCAATGCTGCAATGAATAAATTCTCCTGTGTGAGGATATCCATAGGATAAAATTTTCCTGAAAGCAGAATTACTGAGTCAAAATAATATGTAACTTTTTAGTTGTAGTAAATGGTCCCAAATTGCCTTTTATGATGGTATAATTATTTATACCAATGAAATATGACATTTCTTATGTTTCTAAATAATATTTTACCACCCTGCTTAGCACTAAGTCCTTACACAGTCCTGTGACTAGACTCTGGGTATTTGTCCATGTCATTAGCATCTATGGTGAACTCCTGACAGGAGATGTCGTTTCCCTTGACCTTGCTTTAGAAGACTCCCAGCAGAGAACCAGCGTGTGTGGTGCTTGAGAAAAGTTATTTGATGTTGATGATAATGACAAATGGCATTTTAATTTACTGAAAGAGCAAATCAAGTTTCAGAAACCGAGAGTCTCACTTAAAATAATACTCAACTACAACAGCTTCCCTCACTATCCTTTTCATGGGCCGCTAATATAAATACTTTTCATATATCAGTTGTGTTTAAATAGTATTCACTTGGCAATAGTTATGTATTTTTATAACCCTCAGTTTTCACGGGTTCCTTAGGAAGGAAAACAGATTTGCATTTGATAAAATACTTCATCCCCTATTTCCTCTGTGCTTTCTGATACACAAAGGGTATTAATAAAACCCAAATTGCCTGTTAAAAGTAAGAATGATTAGGGTTCCCCAAAAGTGATTTATCTCTATCACATGAGGAGCTAGTACATCCTGGGCTGTGATTATAGCAGCCACAGACACCAAGATAATATTGTGTGAGATGGTTTTTGACATATAGAGCAATTCATGGGAGCCTCTAAGTGAAATTTTACATCGGGTCCTAATAACTCATATAATCATGAAAACACTTTCTCTGAGATCTCATGGCTCAGATCTGGGCTCCAGAGAAGGCAGTTATGCATTCAGGGCTCTCTTTTCTGGAAGCTCGCCTTGTCAAGGGCAATGCAGGGCGTATGATCAACATGCACATAACTGTTTATAGAACAAACAACAGGTCGAAATTGAGAGAAACCTAAAATTAGAGCACTTACATGTGTGGAAATAAAAGGTGGATATCTAACTTAAGCAACCACTGGAAGAAACGAAATCAAAATAAATGAATTTAGTGTAGAAGGATGCGTGACTTTTTAACCCTCCCTCAGCCCAGGACACAACCAGTAAGATCTGCCACAGTAGGCCAGTCAGTAGAGATTTCTTGATGTGACTTCTTCAAAGAGTGAAAACAGAACGAAAGAGATAAGCTAACTAGGACTCAGAATATCTGTGACCGAAGCAGAGCAGAAGAGAGGTCGGAAAAGGGACAGATAGAAGTCACGACGGGAAAAAAGCAGAGAGAGAGATAGCAAATGCAGCACTCAGGAGGAAGAAAAGAGAAAAGATGTTAAGGAAACACCATAGGCTGTAGGGCAGAAGGTAGAGCATAGACATATTAAGATCTTACATTTTAAAAGCGATTTTAAAAGGGAGGAAGCCTAACTGCCTGTGCACATAAATGAAATCCTAAATTCTGTAGAATTACATTCACAATTAAGTCTAAGTTAAGATGGGAAGATTCAGGAGATTTAAAGAAGAGAATTGAAGCTTTGTAGAACCATTAGTTTAAAAAACACCTTCATGACTGTTCTTTTTTTTCTTAATTAAATGAAATTGAGAGAGTTAGTTGTGAGATACACATTATTTTTTGTAACTCTTCTGATAACGAAGCGCAGATGACTTCGATTAATTGTAAGGAGCAAAAGGTGGATCACAGAGAGTTTTCAACCATCTCGCCATGAGCCAGAGGACGTGATCCATCCAGCAACACGGGGCTGTCAGTCAGGGTCCTGGCAACGTGGAGATGGATCACACACACACACACACACACACACACACACACACACACACACACACACACACACACACACACACACACACACACACACGGCAACCTGAGGCAGGCTGAGTGAAGAACTGTTTTCCAAAGGCGTGAGAGGATCAAGCCAAGAAATGAGGCAGAGTGAAGCATCTGTGTGTGGCTGGTCACAGCAGGGAGACAGTCCCACACCCAGGGCAAGGTTGGAGCGGAGCCATCGGGATCTCACAAGAGAATCCATGACCTCCAGAGAGAAAATAGTGACTGTCAAATTGAGCCCAGAAGAAGGCAGAAGAGGGCTGATGGCCGAGGCGCCAGCTTCCTTCCCTCTGATCTTCTGCCAGCTCTTCCCACTGGACAAAGCAAGCAGAGCCAAAGGGCAAGGGAGCCATGAGTACAAGCCCATAAATATCTCTTCCCCAGGGTGAAAAGCAGGGTAGGGAGGTGGAGAGGAACTAAGCAGGCTCATGGCCAACTCCTAGCACCAGGGATAAACTTTTGCAAAAATATGTTGGAGATCAAAGTTATTTGTCCTGGAATTGGTTGCATCTTTTACAGAATGAGTCAAACTCCCTAAGAGCAAATTTGACATTGGAGATACCTGCATTAACTCTCTGTCCCGTGAGACACCCTGTGTAATCTGATAGCTTCTTTGATCCCATTGGTCCCAGTTAGGCAAGAAGAGGACAGTGCCAGGGCCCCTGACTCCCTGCCTACCAGGGAGCAGTCAGTTCTATTCTGCTTTGTGATTCCAGGTTAAACCTTCAGCAGTCGTGAAAATGTTGGCAAAATTTCCCCACACGATGATGGGGAGAGAGTGTGGATGCATAGACACCAATCTCCTGCTATTGTACCTTGGGAAAAAGGTCACCTTGAAGTTTGTCTTAATAATAGTGACTTAGTAGGATCATCTCTCTGCTTGAGAATAAGTTAAAAATTGCAACATGCAGGACTGAAAAATGTTGATGATCGCCCCAGATCACGATTACCAAGATTGGCATGTGGATTTATGAAATGTGATTGAAAATGTAGCAGGTACAATTCGAAGATCGTTTCTACCTCTTAACACTTACTGGCCATATCTTCCCTGATCTGCAGCAGTATTTCTTCCTCCTTGTTGAGGTCTTCTCTTTTCTTGGATCTGTGACTTCACACTTTCTGGTTTATCTCCTATCTCACCATTGGTTCCATCAGTCTCTTTCTTCTTCTCTACCTGTTATCTATCCAATTTGTCTAAATGTCAACCCTCTCTTATCACCCATAGCCCACACATAGGTCTCATTGTCATCACCAAGTGCTCCTGGTGAAAGCCCTTTCCACCACAATGCCTGCCAGCAGGGTCCCTAGGGAAGGTTGTGCAGGTTGTGCACTGCCTAATTGTGGCAGCCCTGCCACCTTTCCACATTGGAGGCTCATTTGCCACAAAGTTCTCATATTTCTGTGCTTCCAGTAAGAATTCTCCCCCTCCCTGAAGTTGCCAAATTTACAGCTCACTACAGGAGAACACACCAGCCTAAAGCCAGCATACAGTGTGGCTAAAATCCACATCTGACTGCATTTTTCTTTACTTTTCCCGTGAACACAGGCAGTGGCAAAAACAATCTCTTCAAACCTCGTTATTCCTTAGGAATGGCACGTAAGAATCACAGTTATATGATTTAAGGTCTAATCCTGCAAACTCAGACTTAACAAATAACAACCAAAGAGGGCTGATATTCAAGAAGGGACCAGGAGAGGTAAAACACATCAGTTTAAATGGAGGTCAAAGAAAAGAGCAATTCAGTGGGGTCTGTGGTGCAGGGTCAGGCTCTATGGAGAAAGAAAGACTTGGGTTGAAAGAGAGTGAAGGTGTATTGGTTCTGGATGTTATCACAACCTCATAGTCAGTAAATGAGTTACAAAATTCTGCTAGTCCCTGACCCTCATTTTTCCATGAGTGTCATCTTATCGTACCCCCATTTTATCTATCCCAGAATCTAGCATAGTACCTGACACAAACAGGTTTTTGATAAAGAACTTCTTTATGAATTCTTCTTTGTTTCTTCACTATGACACCGATATAAGTCATATGTTGTTCCATCACCAAATAGATTCCTTGGTGGGATCTTCCTGGACCAGGGCATGAACCCACATCCCCTGCATCGGCAGGCGGACTCTCAACCACTGCGCCACCAGGGAAGCCCTATATTCCTTTTTTTATTCTTTTCCATTATAGGTTATTACAAGATATTGAATATAGTTCCCTGTGCTATACAGTAAGTTCTGACAATATTTTTTTAAAAAGTATAACTTGATTAGGTTGTCATTTTATTTAAACAAAAGTTAATATTAAATTCTAAGTTTCGAGTAATTAAGTAGTTTTGTTTGGGTGTTTTGTTTGTTTGTTTTGTTTTGTTTTCTGGGGGAGAAGGCTATGTCACACCTGCACAGACAAGGATTCCAGACACTGAATCCACCAGTGCTGAGCAGAATGTCCTGAAGGAATTTAGATAACAAAGAAAATAGGAGTCAGAGAAACTGGGGAAGGTTTTGTGGACCAAGTGTGACCTAATGTTGGTAAGGGGATTAGGAAGCATTGGGATAATTAGAAAGCATGTTGGAAAGACTGTCCAGCAAGGCAGAGGGCAATCAAAGGCAGACGGGCTGGGGGGAGAACAGCATGTGAAGGTCAGCAAAGAAACTTGCCGGACAGAGGGAAGGCTAAGGCAGGGTCAGCGGAGTCCCACAGATGATTGTAGTATCGAGTAAGTTTCTTCATGAACTCATGACACTTCATTTGTCCAGCCATGTGACTGTAGAATTCTGCTGGGAATTGCATCTTCGTCTTCATTTCCCTACATGTCCATTGAATAAATGAGCAAATATATAAATGATCGTTGCCCTCTTCCAATTAGTCATTGTAAGGTAATATGTACATATCTGATATATATATACTTTATATATATATATATATATATATATCAAATATATATATTTCAAATATGCTACTATCGCTTCAAGCATTCTAAAATCTTTTTTGTGTAACTGTATTCTTTCAAATAATCCCAGTCATAAGTCATGTGTTTCAGCTTTGAGGATAGACTGGAAATTGGTAAAAAGTTCAAGTCATTCACAGTCAAACGTAATAAAGAGCAGATAAGCTGGATAATCTATATTTAAGTCATCAAGAGGCAGCACTAACAAAATGAAATGGGTGTCCTTTTGTGGTTTGGACATGTCAAAAATGTGTGACATTGAAGATACTCCTCAGGGGTGGACCAAGAAACATGAAGAATAATTGCCTGGTCTCAGTTGTCAAATCTTTACCAAGCTAGTAACCTCTCTCAACTAACAATCTCTTAAATATGGAGACTTCCCTTGCTTTGACAGCTTTGTATTTAAAATTCACTTAATCAAAGCAACAAATACAAAATCTGGACAAGAAAAATATGTTCTGATGTAGTTCTACTTAGAAGATATGATATAGGGAAACTTTTTAAAAATGCCTACTTTTTAGATTTGCAAAACAAATCTTCAAGTTAAATAGTTGAGTTCCTCACCTACATATTAGATATTTTCAACTGAAAGAACTTCCAATATAAAGTTTTCCATCCTCCCCTTACAGTTCATATTATTTTAAGGTTTGTAGTAATTCATTTTTGTGTGGTTAAATGTCATTCTCATTGGAAGGTGTCTATGTTTTTAATTTCACCTTCTTTCCTGGATGTGGGACTAGGGTATTAAAAAACAGTGGCTACTTTGTTCAAGTATTTTTTAACTTTATTTTTCAACCATTTAAAAAATACAATATTTATTTTTTGTTAACATTTGTTTGATACAGGCAGTGGTTGCATATGAGTCTGTTATTTTCAGTATTTTGTGCAAATCTGGAATATTTGACAATGATAAATAAAATTATTCGATATAACACATTAAAATACATTTTAAACTCTTACGAAAAGGAGGATGGACAACTTTTGCAAAAAGAGAAAAGGTACTAATGAATCTTTTCACCATGAGGAATACTTTACAGAATCAATTATAGGACCTATCAACAGAAAAAAGATGAATATACAACCTATCTGTCATGTTGATTCACCTGGTCACAAAATTCTCAACCTTTTATTTGCAGGTACAAATAAAACTAAATCTGGTCCATGTGAAGAATAAACAAAAAGGCTCTAACCCATGTTTCTGGATTTTTTTCCCCTTGACGATCCATCTAGGTAAATTCATGCTGCTTTAATAAAACAATATCCAAATTCACCAAAGATTACAAACATCTCTTAGATATTAAGAAGCTGCATTCAGATGGCAGTTGAACCTGTTTTGATCCTTTCACGAGGAAACTGATTTCCTATGCCAGTATTTTTTCGAGTCATTTGTCATTTACATAACACTGAGCAACCAGTACTGGGAATGTCCAAAACAACAAAAAAGCCTCTATAACAATTTTCGACACAGGGCACTTCATGCAGAAGCCTGTATATTCATCAGCAGCAGATTCATGGCATTTTCTGTTTAGCTGGCCATTTCCTAGTGGAATCGTGATGTTTTATTTGGCGAGTAACAGCTTCAGGAACAGGAGAGCAGTTGTATTCATGAAGCCAACGATTGGAAAGAATTTCCTTGCTTATTTTTTTCTTCTGTGTGTGTGTGTTTGTGCTTGTACATGTGTGTGTTTTTCTTCAAGATCTTGGGTGCAAACGCCACCTTATTTATGCTTGAGAAAGTTGAAAACATGTCGGTACATAGCTTATATTTGTGGGTCTTCTGTAGTCCTTTCTCTTAAATGTTTTCTTTAAATTTCCCAGCTATATTTTAAACTATTTGGTTAACTGTTCTGACTGCATCAAATCTGTATTAATATTACTATTTTTAGCTTAAGCCCATCTTCCACTCCACATCCTTAAAATATATATATATAAAACAGATGACCGCTTTTCCAAAGACAAAAATGGAACGTGGGGAAAAGGAAATTGAATTATCACTAACAATACAATTGCTTCAATAAAGTTTAATTTACTAAAAAAGCACTAGGTTATAGTCAGTCCTAAGAGAGAATAGTCTGTTTTCACATTTAGTATCCGTTTTAGGTCATCTTGGCAGTTATAATATAAACTAAAGTTGACATGTTATTGATAGTGTGTCTTTAATAGGTCTATCTTGCAAGCAAACATTAAATTCTGGTCTTTGAAATCACTGTCTATCTCTGACTCTCACACTTTTGTCTCTTAAGCTATATTTAATTATCTCTATAGAAGAGAAAATGATTGCAATAAAAGCGAACAATTTACTTTTTTGATATTTGTTTCATTTTTATCCTCTCTTTCAAGAGAGAGGCAATATTTGGAGTAATCTGGTATATAAAACCATCTCGTAATTTGGGTCCCTTTTTAAGTGCATGTAAAGATTAGCATGATTTGATTTATTTTTGACAAGGGATGGTAAATGTTTTTTTAAGAACAACGGTCTGCCAGGAATATTTTAAGAGCCTTTAGCTCTGCTAGAAGAATAAACCATGTCAGGTGTTTCTTGGGACTGAAAGATGAGCTTCAATCCCTTTTACTCTTGTTTATCCTATAACTTTTTTTAAATAATTCTTAAGATAATCAAGAAGTTATGAACTCTGCTATTTAAACACAGTGCACAGGAGTGACATTCAAATATAAAAGCTACTTTGAAAGAATCACAAGGCAGGAAGTGACCTGGGTGTGCTTTTAATCCAAGTCATAGAGCATTTAAACTCTGCCAGCATAGTTTAACCTCATTCCTAAAATCACTAGGAAATAAAATTATACAGTTTCACAGAGAAACCTACTCAAATGTGTCACACCTTTCCTCAGGGAAGCAAGATGTCCAAATGAAACTTTAATACAAAAATTGAATGCTTCTCAGTGACAATCTCATTTATAACATTTTGAGATCAGTGTAGGTAGCTGGATACAGAGGTTATGGACCAGGCATGCTGGGGTTCAGTTCTCTGAGAATATACCTCTTTCATCACTGAGGTCAAAGTCATGCAGCATTTCCAGGCCTGATAGGCCTACATAAGCTGGACAGTAGTAAGGAAATGAGCAGACAGGTCACTCACAAGCTATCCAACATGAATTATCAACCCATAAAGGGTGCCATTCATTTTAAAACCCCTTTATTACTCTGAGAGGTAATCATCATATTACCATGGGCGGCAATGCAGCTCTTGCATTTTTCACAGGAAAAAGCACAGACTGAAAGCTGAGACTGGTGACACACAATCGAGTCTGACATTTTAAAAACTGTATTGTACCTGTCAAATTAGTGACACAGTCGCTAAATACAACAGTTTTCAATAGGAAGTGACTAAGAAGTTTGACCCCAAAATCTATACTGAGTCTTCTCAATCATTCGAGGTCTTATACTGTCCCCTCTCAAAAAATATTAGAAGTACTTTATAATCATTAAAACTATGCAGCAAGTAAGCATATGAAAAGTTACTCAATATCATATGCCATTAGAGAGTTGCAAATTAAAACACTAATGAGACACCATTATACACTTATACAGTATACACTTATCACAATGGCTAAAATCTAAAACACTGACAACTCCAAATGCAGAATGTGAAGCAAAAGGAACTCTCATTCACTGTGGGTGGGAATTCAAAATGGAAGACAGTTTGGCTGTTTCTTGGGAAAATAAACGTGTGTTTACCATTTGATCCAGCAGTTGAGCTCCTTGGGATTTCCAAAAGAGTTGAAAACTTATGAACACACAAAAACCTGCACACAGATATTTATAGCAGTTTTATTCATAATTGAAGTAACCAAGATGTCCTTCAGTAGGTGAATGGATAAACAAGTATGCATCCATACCATCGAATATTATTCAGTGCTAAGAAGAAATGAGCTATGAAGCCACAAAAAGACATGGAAGAGTCATAAACGCATATTACTAAGAGAAAGAAGCCAATCTAAAAAACCTACATACTGTAAGATTCTGACTACACGACATTCTAGAAAAGGTGAAACTATGGAAATAGTAAAAAGATCAGTGGTAGCCAGGGGTTAGAGGGAGGTAGGGATGAATCGGTAGAGCACAGAGGGTTTTAGGGCAGTGAAACTATTTTGTATGATACCATAATGGTGGCTACATGTCATTATACATTTGTCAAAACCGGTAGATCTATATAACACAAAAAATGAGCCTTAATGCCATCTATGGATTTTAGCTAATAATAGTGTATCAATATTGGCTCATCACTTGTAACAAATGTTTCACACCAATGCAAAATGATAATAAGGGAAACCAAAGGTGGGAAGATAGGAGAAGGTTATGGGACCTCTGTACTTTCTGCTCAGTCTTTCTGTAATCATGGAACCGCTCTGAAATAACAAAGATTATTAATTAAAAACAATAAAGTCCATATTGAAGAAAATGAAAAAAAAATTTTAATTACTTTACAAGACAAAGATTGCCTATGGTTTTCTAACAAAGTGTCCACATTTTTTCTTACTGGAGAAGAAGGATTTTGTGACTAGGTGCCCTATTCAAGTGATTATCACCTGCTACAACATCCTCAACAAATATATGTCAACTGCAAAGAATGACTTGGTATCTCCGTTGAAGCAGATTTCTAGAAAGATTGGCCAATCCAACTTTTCAAGTGATTCAGTATTCCCCATGAACTGTGCACTTCCTGGCCAACACAAATAATTACTGCTGCTACATTACTAAAGCTTAACATTTCAATCTAAGGTGGTGAAGAAATTACTAAATAAGTAATAGCATTAGGGATGCATATGTTCATTACTCTTTTTTTTGTTTTTTTCTTTTTGCAGTACGTGGGCCTCTCACTGTTGTAGCCTCTCCCATTGCGGAGCACAGACTCCAGACGCGCAGGCTCAGCGGCCATGGCTCATGGGCCCAGCCACTCCGCGGCATATGGGATCCTCCCGGACCGGGGCACGAACCCGTGTCCCCTGCATCGGCAGGAGGACTCTCAACCACTGCGCCACCAGGGAAGCCCCCATTACTCATTTTTAAAACATAAGTTCTACCCTTTAGAAGTTCTTTATACAAATAAAGGAAGATGGAAAATAACATAGAAATGTAGGTTCCTCCCACCATGATAACTGCATGAACTACCCAGAGATTAAATAGATTGGGGAGCATTGATACAATTTTGAGTCTTTAAGATGCCTTGTCTTCTAATATGATGAAACAGCTAACTATTAGAAACTTAGCTGTGTTAGAAGCATTTAGTGTCAAATACTTTCATATACCTTATTAGAAACTTTTCAGAGCAGTAAGTTTCTGGGCATGGCAGCTGCTGAAGTTGCAGGAAGTCATCTGATTTTTTACACCCACTAGTACAATTCAAAGATTTCTGGCAAAAGGTTCCAACTAATTTTTATTAAAGGAGTTAACTAAAAGAGTAAATTTTATAAGCCAGTGAGAGCACAGTGGTTCAATGTTAACATTCTTCTGCCTATTTCATTGTTTTATTCATTTAACAAATACGTGGTGAACCCCTAGTATTACCTGTCAGGCACTGTCCTAGAAAATGGCTATAAATTTGTGAAGAAATATGAATCTGCATTCTAGATCTTAGATTCTAGTTCTTGAAGTTTTCTGTTGGAGTAGTTTAAGGTGGAATTAAACCTAATAAATTTTTTGTCTCTATAGACAAGACCTACTCTTTAAGATATCCCCATCTCCTACCTTTTGAGAAGTCCAACTCAGAGTCTTCTATGGAAGTCAGAGAATGGAAGAAAAGAATAACAGGAGGAACCAAGACGGGGGAAAAAAAAAGAAAGAAAGAGGAAATAAAGACCCAGTTTACTTAAGGAATTATGAATGCAAGAGAAACTTCATTTTTAAATATTTGTAACCTTAGAAATGCATTCATCCATGGAGGGCCTACTCTGTGTTACGCATTGCACTAGTTCCCAAGAATAAAATAGTGAGCAAAAGATACAAAGTCTCAGCCCTCATGAAGCGTACAATCCGTGGTAGAAACAGGAATTCATCACATAAAAACACAAATCTATAAATAGAAAATGCAAACCATGTTTTTAAAGATATGTAAAGGGAGAGACTGGTCAGGAGAGACTTTCCTGCAGAAATGACATTTGAACTAAGCTTTCAAGGATAAAAAAGAGAGAAGTTGACACTTCTTTTCTTTTAACATCTTTATTGGAGTATAACTGCTTTACAGTGCTGTATAACAAAGTGAATCAGCTATATGTATACGTATATTCCCATATCCCCTCCCTCTTGCGTCTCCTTCCCACCCTCCCTATCCCACTCCTCTAGGTGGTCGCAAAGCACCGAGCTGATCTCCCCGTGCTATGCGGCTGCTTCCCACTAGCTATCTATTTTACGTTTAGTAGTGTATATATGTCCGTGCTACTCTCTCACTTCATCCCAGCTTACCCTTCCCCTTCCCCATGTCCTCAAGTCCATTCTCTACATCTGCGTCTTTATTCTTGTCCTGCCCCTAGGTTCATCGGACCATTTTTTTTTTTTTAGATTCCATATATATGTGTTAGCATACGGTACTTGTTTTTCTCTTTCTGAGTTATTTCACTCTGTATGACAGAATCTATGTCCATCCACCTCACTACAAATAACTCAATGTCATTTCTTTTTATGGCTGAGTAATATTCCATTGTATATACGTGCCACATCTTCTTCACCCATAGTAAGTGCAAAGGTCCTGACATAGAGTATAATATATTCCAACAGAAGCACAATTGGAGAGCTAAAATGAATGAGAGGAATGGGTTCAAAAATTCGAGCCCATGTGTTCATGACACATCCAAAAAATTAAAGTATTCAAAAGCTATAGCATAGAAATGTGTGCATAAGCTTTCTTCTACATAAGAAAGATTTCTTTTTTTTTTTAAATTTTCCTGTGACCTGGAAAGTAGTGAATATTTTTGCTGACAGTTCTCCCACTGATTCTGCATTTACCTTGTACTGAGCAGGACCCTATGAGGCCTTCTCAGAACAGACCCCCGTACCCTGTGTCCTCCACCTGCCTTTTGTCTGTAGAAAAATTTTAGTCAAAGAATAAATTTAATCAGAGAAGTGAGAAAATGCAGAAAGAAAGGAAAACAGTCAAGCAAGACAAAATAATAATACTTTAGCCATTAAACAAAATCAAGGACCTTTAGTTCCTCCTCAAGGACTCTAGAGAATATTCAGAGCCATGTCCTTTGAACTGTTTTGCAGATACTGAAACCCCCTCCAGGTGGGAGAAGTTAACTGTCTGCTGCCCATGAGCACTGAGACCCCAGACCTGTTGGAACCAGAAGGTTGACGATGCTGACTCCTGATTACCCCACCACTGACCAATCAGAAGAGTGTCCACGAGCTGACCACGCCCTGCTCCTTAAACGCTATAAAACTCCTCCCTACCTCCTTCAGGTCAGGACACATAGTCTTGTGGGCATTAGCTCGCTGTGGCCCCCTTTGCCTGGTAAAGCAATGAAACTATTATTTTCTACTTCACCCCAAGCTCTTGTCTCTGCATTTCTATTTCACACTGGTAAACCAAGGATGCATTTCAGCAACAACATTAGTGATAACCAATTTTCTCCCAAGAGTGTCATAATTCTAGATTGATATGAAGGAGATACTGATTGTCAGAACAAACCATCTTATAAAGGTGTCTGCCCGCTGTCTGGGTGGCAGTAGCAGAATTTTTGCTTTACTTATATTTACAAATTGAGATTTTTGTTCCAATGAAATTATGATGTATACATGACAATCATGTAAACATATAGACTTACACATAGAGGACAGTGGGGAATTACAGCTTGAGAAAATGGATCCTTCCGGGTGGTTTTTGCTAGCATAAGGAAATTGATACCGTCCCTAAGGTGCTCTTCAAACAGATGGGGTCAGAGAACAGAAGAGGAAATGAAGGGGAGTTCACTGACCCTTGCTGGCCTGAGCCACAGGGCAGGTAAGCACAGGATTTCCACTTTACTCATTGCCTTCCTAGTGGTGGCCCTTGGCTATCTGCACAGGCAAGACTTTCTCCACTAAAAAAAAAAAAAATGATCTGTAAACATACAATGGTTTTATTTATTGTATAGTACCACATTATTGTGAATTATTGCCATAGGATTGGGGAGCAGCATACAGTTTTAAAAACAAATTTGAAATAGAGTTCAAGCAAGTCATGCAATTTGGGGGGGTGGGGGGGGGTTTATTAGTAATAAAACTACAAGTTCTTCACCCAGGTCTCCTCGAAGAATGATACAAAGTGCAGCTTTCACCCAAGCCTGTAATTTTCCATGTAATGGAGGTGCCTCTCCTGTCCCATATCAGAAATTGTACTCAGGGGAAGAGATTATGAGCACAGCCATATCATGATGTCGTACAAGAGAGGCTAGACCTTGTCACCTGGATCCATTTTCATATCATTCTGGAAACTTCTTTACCAACACTGATAAAAAGTTGAAATGACATTTGTATCTTTCCCTAAAATTATACTTGTATGAACATATTATAAAGTGGGCTGTAAGCATAGAAAAGCACATCTAAGTAGTAAAGTACCAGTAATCAAGCATCATATCCTTGTAAAGATGGTTTGTTTTGTTTTGTGTTTCCATAACTAGAGATTTCTTGATCTTTGAAAAGAACTCCCAGATTTTGTAGCTATTTCTACTTCAACAAAAATGCATACATAGTTTTATCCAGTTTTACTAATATTGGACATTAGATTGGCTTTTAAAATTTTTTCGTTGGAGATGAAGAGCTCAGATTAAATTAGCATTTGCAGATTTGGAGAAAAGGAAGGGCTGAAGATCCAGGTGTTACAAAACATTTAAGTAAATGAGCATGCAGTGTTTTGACTTTTTAAAAAAAAATTTTGCATTTTTAATTTGGTCTTAAGAAATGTAGTTCAAAGGTTCAAGACTTAATGCCAAGAAAAGACTTAAAATAAAGCCTCGGACTCCTGATTCTGACCATGACAGAGTAACAGATATTGAAATAACTTCTCTTTATAAACAACTCTAACACTGGACAAAATATATAAAACAACTATTTTCAGAAGCTGAAAACTAGGCAGCAGAGTGGAGGAAGACACACTATGTGGTTACTACACTACCCACACATTTCTGCCTGGAAGAACTTGCCCAAACAAAGCAGTGTGGTCACTCTAAGAGGGCAAGTCAGAGATCACAGTATAAATCTGTATAAAAAATTTCCATTTGCTGAACCTCGTAGCATCAACTGCAATATCCAGTGTAAAATAAAAACTGTATACGCAAACCAGACAAAGACATTACAGGAAAACTACAGACCAATATTTCTCAAGAACATAGATTCAAAACTCCTCATCTAAGCATTAGAAAATCAGATCCAACAATGTATACTCAATATTAACCACCAAATCCCACAATCAAATGGGATTCATTAAAAGTATGTAAAGCTAGGGGTTTCCCTGGTGGCGCAGTGGTTGAGAATCTGCCTGCTAATGCAGGGGACACAGGTTCGAGCCCTGGTCTGGGAGGATCCCACATGCCGCAGAGCGACTAGGCCCGTGAGCCACAATTACTGAACCTGTGCGTCTGAAGCCTATGCTCCGCAACAAGAGAGGCTGTGATAGTGAGAGGCCCGTGCACCGTGATGAAGAGTGGCCCCTGCTTGCCACAACTAGAGAAAGCCCTCACAGAGAAACGAAGACCCAACACAGCAAAAATAAATTAATTAATTAATAAACTCCTACCCCCAACATCTTAAAAAAAAAAAAAAGTATGTAAAGCTGGTTCAACATTCAAAACTGGGATTTCCCTGGTGATCCAGTGGTTAAGACTCCACACTTCCCCTGCAAGGGGTGAGGGTTTGATCCCTGGTCAGGGAACTAAGATCCCACATGCTGTGTGGCATGGCCAAAAAAAAAAAATTTCAAAAATTAATTCATATAATAAGTAACATTAAATAAATAAAAAATGAAATGGGATAAATAAAAAATAAAATTATTGTATCAGTTAGATGTATTAAAAAGCATTTGACAAAGCTTAATACCTATTCATTGTAAAAAACAAAAAACAAACCAAAACTCAACAAATTAGGAACAGAAGGGAACTTTCTCAACTTGATAAAGAACATCTACCAAAAACACAAAGAAACAAACAAAAAGATCAAGCAAACAAACAAACAGAACAAAACCCTACAGCCAACATAATACTTAATGGTGAGAAACCAGAAGCTTGTGCATTAAGATCAAGAACAAAGCAAGAATGCCCCTCCTTACCACTCCTTTTCAACACCCTACATGAAAACTTTCCTAATATAATAAGACAAGAGAAGGAAATAAAATATACGGAGATTGGGAAGGAAGACATAAAACTGTCTTTGTTAGCACATGACATGATTGTCTACATAGAGAACTCCAACGAATTAACAACAAAGAAAACAGAAAACCTGGAAGTATTAATCAATTATAGTAAGATTGAAGAGTGTAAGCTTAATACACAAGAGCCAATAGCTTTCCTATATAAAAACAATTATCTCAGGATTTGAAATTAAAAACACAATACTGTTTACATTAGCACCCCACCAAAATAAATACTTAGGTATAAATCTACAAAATATGTATAAGATCTATATGAGGAAACAACAAAACTTTGATGAAAGAAATCACAAAGAAAAACAAGGTAAATAAATTCCACAGTAATGGATAAGAAGACTCAGTATTTTTAAGTTGTCACTTCCTCTCAACTTGATTTATAGATTTAATGCAATCCCAGTAGAAATTCCAGTAAATTATTTTGTGGACATCAACAAACTGATTCTAAAGTTTAAAAGCAAATATCCAGAATAGCCAACACTATATTGAATGAGAGAAACAGTCAAAGAACTAATACTACCTGTGACTCAAAGACTTACTATAAAGCTACAGTAATCTAGACAATGTGATATTGGTGAAAGAATGATAGATCAATGGAACAGAATAGAGAGGCCAGAAATAGACCCATGCAAATACAGTCAATCTATTTTTGACAAGGGAGCAAAGGCAGTCTTTCCACCAAAGGCACTAGAACAACTGGTCATCCACATGCATGGAAGGAATCTAGACACAAACCTTACACCCTTCACAAAAATTAACTCAAAATAGATCATAGATCAAATGTACAATGAAAAACTATAAAACTCCTAGAAGATAACAGAGGAAAAAATCTATATGACCTTGAGTTTGATAATGATTTTTTAGATACAACACCAAAGGCATGATCCATGAAAAAAAAATTGATAAGTTGAACTTCATTAAAATTAAAATGTTTCCATCTGTTAAAGACACTGCCAAGACAATGAGAAGACAAGACACAGACTGGGATAAAATATTTGCAAATAGCACACTTGATAAAGGACTGTTATCTAAAATATCCAAAGAACTCTTAAAACTTAATGACAAGAAAATGAACTACTTGATTTTTTTCTTTAATTTTTTTTTTTTTTTTTGGCTGCATTGGGTCTTTGTTGCTGCATGCGGGCTTTCTCTAGTTGCAGCGAGTGGGGGCTACTCTTTGTTGCAATGTGTGGGCTTCTCATTGCAGTGGCTTCTCTTGTTGCAGAGCACGGGCTCTAGGCTCATGGGCTTCAGTAGTTGTGGCATATGGGCTCCGTAGTTGTGGCTCAGAGTCTCTAGAGCTCAAGTTCCGTAGTTGTGGTGCACAGGATTTGTTGCTCCACGGCATGTGGGACCTTCCTGGACCAGGGATAGAACCAGTGTTCCCTGCATTGGTAGGCGGATTCTTAACCACTGTACCACCAGAGAAGTCCCCTGAATTTTTAAAAATGGGCAAAAGACATTAACAGATACCAAAGAAGATATACAGATAGCAAATAAGCACATAAAAAGATGCTCAACATCACACAGCGTTATAGAATTGAAAGTTTAAACAACAATGAGATACCACTAAATACCCATTAGAATGGCTAAAATTCAAAACACTGACTGCACCACAAGCTGGCAAGGATGTGGAGCAACAGGAACGCTCATTCGTCGCTGGTGGAAATGCAAAATGGTGCAGCCACTTTGGAAGGTAATATGGCAGTTTCTTACAAAACAAAACCTACATTTATCATACAACCCAGCAGTAACACTCTTTGGTACCTACCCAAATGAGTTAAAAACTTATGCCCACACAAAAAACCCACATACCAATTTAACAGCACTTTTGTTCATAATTACCCAGAGTTGGAAGAAACCAAGATATCCTTCAGTAGGAAAGTAGATAAATAAACTGTGGTACATCCAGACAAAGGAATATTATTCAGTGCTAAAAAGAACTGTGCTAACGAATCATGAAAAGACATAGAAGAATGTCAAGGCATTTTACTAAGTGAAAGAAGCCGATCTGAAAAAGCTACATGCTACCTGATTCTAATTGTATGACATTCTGGAAAAAAAGCAAAGCTTTGGAGATAATAAAAAGATCAGTGGTTGCCAAGGGTTGGGGTTGGGAGAGGGAGAAATAGAGCCCAGAGGATCTTTAGAGCAGTGAAACTATTCTGTATAATAATACTGTAATGGTGGAGTTATGTCATTATGCAGCTGTCAAAACCCGCAGAAGGTACAACACTAAGAACAAACCTAATGTACACTATGGAGTTTGGGTGATTATGATGTAGGTTCATTGATTTTTAAGAAGTGACCACTTTGGCCTGGGATTTTTTGGCGAAGAGACTGTGATTGTGTAGGGGCAGAGAATAGAGAAGCTTTATATTTTCTGCTCAATTTTGCCGTGAATTTAAAACTGCTTTAAAAAGAAAAAAGAAAGCCTGTTTAAAAACATTATCGATAAGCAAAGAAGCAGAAAAATGTGCCCTACAAATAATAGGGATGTTTCAATTAGCAGATAAGACTTTGGAAAAGTTATTATAAATGTGTTCAAATACTCAAAGGAAAAATTTTATACAAAGAGTGAATGGATCAGAAATCTCAGTACAAAAAGGAAAACAAAAAAGAAAAGAAAAAAGAGGTGAGGAAACAAATGGAAATTCTAGGCCTGAAAAACACAACTGCAGAGCAAGAAGAAGCGTTATCATACACAAAAACAGTAATAAAAATACTACTGACTTCTCAACAAAGACAATACAAACAACAACAAAAAGAGGAACAAAGTCTTTAATATTTTCCAATCATAAGGTACCAGAAAAAAATGTAGGAAAATATCTTTTGAACCTTTCAGTAGACAAAGATTTCTTAAAAGAACCACAGAAATACCAGATATTAAATTTAAATATCAATAATGTTGACACCTCAAAATTAAATATATTTGATTATCAAAAGATACTCTCAAAAATGTGAACAGGGAAGCCACAGACTGGGAGAAAAATTTCATAAAATATATATCAGTCAAAGAAATTGTACCCATAATGTATGAAGAATTCCTAAATTCTGTAATGAAAAGCCCCATGATTGCATTAAAAAAATGGGCCAAAAACTTCAACGGACACTTTTCAAGGGCATGGCCACAAACCCCACAAAAAAGTGCATCACTGAAGATTGTTAGTCATAAAGAAGATGCAGATTGAAACCACAATGTGATACCATTCCACACACTTGAATGGCTCAAATTGAAATAAATGAATAAAGAACTAAAACTGAGAACTCGAAATCGTAAAATCATTTTTGCCAAATGGGTTGGCTTTTTTTTAATAAAGAAGTTATAGTCTTCCTACAGCCCACCAATTTACCTCTAGGCATTTATCCAGGATAAATGAAAAACAAAAAATCCCACCAAAAATTGCATAAGAGTATTCATAGTAGCTTTATACATGATAGCCAAAAATTGGAAAAAACAAAAATAAATGCATCAGTAGGAGAGCCAATTAAGAAATTATGGTATATTCATACAATGAATAACTAAAAATATGTGCAGTGACATCAATAATACAGATGGATATTGTAAATGTAAAAGAATTCTGTGATAGATCCTCATGATGGGAACAGCCCCACCCCTTGTAACCCCGTGAGGGTGAGTGGGAGCTGTGAATAGGAAGGATATCGCTCTTAGGATTAGGCTGCGTAATATGGCAATATTTAAGTTCCCCAATCAGTTGGTTTTGAGTTAATGGAATGAGAAATTATACTGTGTAGGTCTGACTTATCCAATGAAATCTCTCCCCTTGTTAGTCTTGAAGCTGTGAAGGACCGTGTTGTGAATTGCCGTTGCGGACAGCCTCAGTCTGGACTCAGTCAACCACCTACACGAGCTTGGAGGAAGACCCTGAGCTGCAGCCCTGTGACCCCCTGAACGGAGGACCGAGGTAAACCGTGCTTGGATTCCTGACACCTGGACATTTTGAGATAATAAATGAGTTTGTTAAGCCACTACATTTGTGGAAATTTGCTGCACTGCAATAGATAAGAGATAGAAAATCAGACTTAAAGAATACTGAAAGATATCATATAAAGTTCTGGAACAAGGATATATGGGGAAAGATTCAAAACAATGGTTGTCTCTTCTGGTGGAGGGGATTGACTGGGAAGAGGCCTGAGGTAAACTTTTGGGGTGATGGAGATTTTGGAACTATACACTTAAGATCTGTGCGTTTCACGGTCTGTAAATGTATATCCAAAACCAAGCTTGCATCTCTATGTACCTTGTTTCTGCAAAGCCACTGCTCTCTGATATTTCCTGATACAGGCTCACCTGAAACCCCCCGTCCCCAGACGCTCAGATTGTTTCTAGTCATTCAGGCAAGCGCAGATAGGCGGGTTTACCAAATCATTTTTCACATCAAGATTATTTTTAATCTTAAAATAAAAAGGAGCTAAGTGAGCTGTCTTTTGAGATATCTGAAAATTTACTTTTTAAAAACCACACAAAAGATGGGTTGTTGTGTGATCCCAAAACATATTGTACATCTTTACACCAGGGTCAGCAAACTGTGGCCCCAAAGGCCAAAAGTGACCTATTACCTGTTTATATCGATATCAAGTCAACGTGATAAATAAATACCATGCAGGATATTATATCATGAACACAAGTTTTCCTGTAAGATGACTATTGCAAATATTACTTTAAAATAAACATCTGAAATTGAAATTTATAGGATCCCTGTAGCTTTTGATGCTGTGAACTTCCAGAGAGGAATATGGCCTGCAGGTATAAAATCCTCTCTTGTCACCCTATTATCATCATACTATTGACTATTCTGCCTACCATGCTTACTAATGGTGTGAATTGGACAAGTTATTTAGTCTTTAGAGACACATTTTCCACCCATAAAATAGTTATAACAATAGTACACATTTCACAGTGCTGTTCTGAAGATTAAATTAAGTGACATAAAAACATATGCACAGAAGGGTACATAACAAGCACTCCATAAATGAAAGTTCTCTTTTTTTCTCCTGCCACTTTCTCTCCCCACCTCTGCACCATTTCTAGAGCCCTCTTTAAATGTTCAAAATTATCAGCTATTTAGATTCAACTATTTTGTCCTAAAGATCTTAGCTAACTGAATATTGACTTTTGATTCGTCTTTCATTTTTAACTATTCATTATCTCTGAAATACTGGGGAAAAAAACATATAATCATTCTCTTCTTGGGGTCACAGTAACTAACTTCTAAAAGCTAATCCTTTGCTTAAATGAGGATTTCTCTCTTTTCCCCTGTCGAGAAGTCTTATTTCTGTTTTGAAATTACATGTTATATTCACATGTTGCAGGACTTCAGTTTCGGAGTTTGGCTTCTGGAAAGTCAAATTAAATTCCTTGATGCAGAATTCTTATTTATAGGATCCATTATTTTGATGAAGACAAGTCTCAAATAGGACAACATAATACTCAAGAAGGAATCTTGAAAGTAAATGCTTTGGAAGGGGATCAATGCAGTTCTAATTCTGCGGAATAGCTGGTCAAAGTAGGAGTTCTTTGAAAACAATGGGGTTATTTAAATTCCACCTTGAAAACTGAGTGACAGTTTGCCCAGGGAACTATTGTGTTCCAAATTCCATCTCAGGACAGGCCCTGCCTTCCCACAGGCCACTGAAAAGGCTTTTATTTTGTCGTCCTCTTCTAAAGGCTCCTTCAAAACCTTCCCAACAAACCAGGATTTTCTGCCATGAAAAACAAAAGCTATTTTTTTAAGAAAAGAAAATATACCTCCTTCAAATTAAGCTTCATGACAATGAAAGTTCTAATAATTTCTTGGCAGATTTCGGAGACTATGCAATTCGAACACTTTTTCAAAAAAATTTGTCTTGTATCTAATCATTTTAATTTCCTTCTGCTTGCCATTTGTATTGTCTAGTTATTCCACGGAATGTCTAGTTATTCCGTGGAATAACTAGTTATTCCACGGAATAACTAGATAATACTATATTGTAAAACTAAACTTAGCTGTCTAATAAAGTCAGTGACCTTACTGTGAAACTTGCCAAAGAATCTATGTTTAAGAACCACCCACTTAATCTGAATTTTCTATATAAGCATATAATTTTTTACAATAATTATATTTTGGAAGATGCTCTCAGAAATTATCTCCCTAACAAAGCGCTAATCATTTAGAAAAAGTATTTTGTGATATATAAACTTAAATACACATACAAGTGAGCGTGTGCACACACACACACACACACGGTTTGTAAGGCTGTTTAGTATTTTCATTAAAAAGTGTATCCATATCCAAGAAGAATGGCTTCTGAGAACTAGGAGGTGCTCTAAAATTAACATTAAGAACTTAAGAGTGATTGTGTTTTGCAAATCAACCCAAAAATACTCTTTCCCAAAGTCAACTCAAAGAAGAAATGTGAAGCACACACACCTTCACAAGATTCTGGTTTACTGCCCAGACTGGAGGAGGAGCCTCCTCCACACACACAGAGGGAAAATGCAAAAAATGAGGACCAATTCGCTTAAAAAAAATCATCCTTATGTTTTTTAAAAACTCAATAAAATAGAAATAACTGAATATTTCCTGAACAGTTCCTAAAACAACATCTCAATTCGAAATTGTTAATTAAAGGCATTGTTATTTTTAAAAATTTTCTGCCTTTTAAAAAATTTTTTATTGAAGTAAAGTTGACTTATAATATTGTATTAGTTTCAGGTGTACAGCATAGTGATTCAGTATTTTTATAGATTATACTCCATTAAAAGTTATTATAAAATAATGGTTGTAATTCCCAGTACTGTAGAGTATGTCCTTGTTGCTTATCTATTTTATACATAGTAGTTTGTATCTCTTAATCCAAGGCCCCTATCTTACCCCTCCCCCCTTTCCTTTCCCCACTGGTAACCACTGGTTTGTTTTCTATATATCTGAGTCTGTTTCTGTTTTGCTATATACATCAATTTGTTTTATTATTTTTAGATTCCACATATAAGTGATATCATACAGTATTTGTTTTTCTCTGTCTGACTTATTTCACTAAGCATAATATTCTCTGGGTCTATCCATGTTGCTGCAAAAGACAGAATTTCATTCTTTTTTATAGCTGACTAATATTCCATTACATATATATATATATATATATATACACATATCTTCTTTATCCATTCCTCTGCTGATGGACACTTGGGTGTCTTGGCTATTGTAGACAGTGCTGCTATGAACATTGGGGTGCATGTATCTTTTCTTCTCAAATTAGTGTTTTCTTTTTTTCTGGGTGTATACTCAGGAGTCAAAATGCTGGATTATATGGTGGTTCTATTTTTAATTTTTTGAGGAAACTCCTTATTCATTTCCATAGTGACTGCACCGATTTGCCTTCCCACCAGCAGGGCACAAGTGTTCTCTTTTTACCACATCTTCGCCAATATTTGTTATTTGTAGACTTTAATGATAGCTGTTCTAACAAGTGTGAGGTAATATCTCACTGGTGTTTAAAGCCCTCTCTATGAAGTCTTGACCAAGACAAAATTGTCCACTGTTTACTCTTTAACAGAACCATGGAGGATTTAGATAAGAGTAGTAATTAAAAGCATAAACGCTGTAAAGGAAGAGGTACTGTTATCTCTATTCACAGATGATATAATTGTCTATTATAAAAATCAAGGAATGAAGTGGAAACCCATTACAAAAAAAATAAGAGAATTTAAGTACAGCCATATGTAAAATTGAAGATACTGAAATAGTTATCATAGCTATAAAATATCAAATAGAAGATATAACAGAAGGAAATTCACTTAATAACACAAAAGGATAAAATTCCTAAGCATATACTTTAAAATACAGGTGCAAAATTTATATGAAGAAAACATTAAAATATTTCTGAAAGGCACAAATGTGGACTTGATAAGTATAAAAATATGGCATAGGAAGACTAATCCTAAAGATCTCAAGTTTGCTGAGTTAATATAACTTTATTATGATTCCCAACAAAAATAACAGCTTTTTTTTCTTTTCTTTTCTTTTTAGTTACAGAGGTAGAATATAGCATTTATATGGGAGATTAAGCCAGCAGGAATAGACAGAAAAATCCTAAAAAAAAAGAATAGTAATTTGGCATTGGTTAATGAATAGGTGAACAGAGCAATAAAATGGTCACCTAATAAAAATAGTAACCTACTGTGAAGGAGGGTGTAGGTTACAGGAGCTAGCAAAGGAAGACAGACTTCTCTGAATATATCGTATTATACAGTTTATCTGTGAACACTTGTTTCAAGTGACTCTAGAATATGGTATGTGAACTGAACATCCACAGATGTACACAGAGGAAGATATTCTAAGAACACATAAAAACTGTAAACATATCTTACAATATTCAGTAGTCTATTTGTTAGTAGTAATATTTGTTATTTTTAGAACCATTTTATATGTATATATATTTCCAGATGACACAAATAAAAATTATATTAATATTGTTAAGAAAAAATATTTTTAGTGTAAGTTAAAAACATAGAAGTATAAAATCAAAGAGTCAGGTAAACTTCTGGATGCTAGAAATATCCATATAAATTGCTGTTTTATTTTAAATATCTACATACTAGCTCTGTCCCCTAAAAATGTCCATAACCAATGATAACTTGATAGCAGTGAGCAGCCCTAGTGCCCAGATAGTGTTTTCCAAATGCTATTCTCCACTAAAATGAATTAGGATTTCTTAGAGTAATGGCTAATTCCAGATGTAAAGCAGGAAATAAACATGATGAGCTTAGAAATGTCTTGTGCCAGAAAACAAGAGTGTGATCAAAGACAGATGAGTTGAACCTGAAGGACAAAGAAGGCAACATAAAGATCTCTCATCATCCAAGAGTCAGAGATGGATCAACTTTAGCATCAAAAAGAATAATTTATTTAAATATATTGAATATGTAAAAACATAACTTCACAATGATATGAGAGAGGGGGCGGGGGTAGATATGAAATATCTAGGGCACCAACTCTGTGCACTGAAAATTGAAAATTGTCAATGAAAGGGAAAAGTTAAGCATTTATTCTGACTTTCTCATGTACACTCTAAGTCACATCAGGCTATTTGATATGATGAATTTCTTCTTTACAGAAGAAAGGTAGCCAATAAATGTGTAAGGAATGGCAAAATCAGAAAATCACCATTCTGCAACACCTAATGAATCAATTCAGTTGTGAAGAGATCCTCAGTGGGTTGAAAGATGGATGAGAAATTTGACAATGAAAAGATCAGGGTTTCAGCACCTGAAAATGGTCAGCCTAAGTATCTCTAAAAATGGGACAACTGTGCAACTGCTTATGATGGATTTTTGGAAGAAAAAAATGTTTTGAACCTGAACCTGAATCTAATCAAGGCTTTAGAGCTGATAGGAATGTTTACATGTGTAAACAGAATGAAGGGTGGGAGGGGGTGGGAGATGGCGCTGCTCTAGATTTTAAAACTCTTCCGTGTCAAGGCAAGTAAATATGATGTGTGGACTCTTCGGATACTGACATGAACAAAAGAATTTTGTAGATATTTTTGAGATATCTCATACCACAGTATCATTGTTAACTTTGTTCGGTATAATAAAGGCATTGTTTTATTTATTTTTTATCTATTTTTGGCTGTGTTGGGTCTTCGCTGCTGCTTGCAGGATTTCTCTAGTTGCGTTGAGTGGGGGCTACTCTTCACTGCGTTGCGCAGGCTTCTCATTGAGGTGGCTTCTCTTATTGTGGAGCACGGGCTCTAGGCACCTGGGCTTTAGTAGTTGTGGCACGCGGGCTCAGTAGTGTGGATTGCGGGCTCTAGAGCGCAGGCTCAGTAGTTGCTGCGCACGGACTTACTTGCTCCGTGGCAGGCGGAATCTTCCCGGACCAGGGCTCGAACCCATGTCCCCTGCATTGGCAGGCAGATTCTTAACCACTGTGCCACCAGGGAAGCCCATAAAGGCATTGTCATAAAGAAAAATTTTATTTTTAAAAAATGCATGGGAAAATATATGAGTGAAAAGATGTGACATCTAAGATTTGTTTCAAAATACTACAACAAAAGAAAAGAAAAAGGAAGAGAGACCAAGAAATAGATGAGGAAAATGAGACAGAACTTTGATAAAATGTATAATCTGATTGATGTTCATGCTGTTTGTTATACTGTTCTCTGTGCTTTTGTGTGTGTTTGGAAAGGTTTGTAATAAATATATTTTTTGGTGAAGATTGCCGCTGAGATGCAGCCTGGTATCTCAGAGAAACCATTAAGTTTGATATCAGACAGACGTGAATTCAAATCTAGCTCTACCATTTAATTTGTGGCTAGGAGAGAGTTATTTCCATCAGGCAATTTCTACTAACCTCCATTGCTTCATCTATAAAATAGGCAGTAGATTTTCTAAGAGGATAACTGGAAAACGGGGAAAAGACTCTCCTCTTAACAATGGTTCACTAACGAGGATTAGTCAGAAAGTTTCTGACTGCTGTCACCATGTGTAAATCACCTTTTAATCTCAAAGGAGTTGCTAAGTCTTCCTTAAATTATGAAGGTTTTATAAAATATACCACTCCTATGCATTGCTAGTCTAATTATCATTAACAAGAAACTCTCCTACTGAGGATTTCTTAGAAATAGTGCCGTTATTAAGGCAGCTAGCAGGATACCGTGATACGTTAACAAAATTGTGGTGTGTAATTACTTCACCATATCAACAGCGGCTAAAGTGAATTGTAGCTGTTCAGTCATGTATGCCTACTGGTAAGAAGAGGCTGGAGAAGGACTAGAAAGGATTAACATAAAGGAAATGTGAATATTATAAGAAAGTTTTAGGGAAATGGAGACAAGGCATTGCTTGTTGAGAAATGTAATGATACTATGCAAAATTATATATGGTAATTTCAAGCAATGGGCTCTACTGTAGGACACAGACTAAGATGAAGTCAAATAGTACAGACAAATCATGTTTCTCATTTACAACTCTCTATACAAAATATATGAGGTTATCGAACAAAAAGATTCTCTTAGTATATTAAATAATGCTTATTCTCATGGATGAGAATTATTTATTCCCATTTCGAAAGAAGGCTTTAAGAGTCCGTTAACAACAACAACAAAAAAAAACATGGTAAAAGTGAAGGCTACAAAGGACAATTTAATGGCATCTCATTAAAAAGAAAGGGAAATTTTAAAATCCAGAAGACTCTAGTAAAAATTGTTCTTTAGGAAATCAGAAATTGCAACATAAAATAAATGTATTGATTATGTTCTATTTGTTGGGGATTTTAGCTGGATGCTTGCAAAGGTTCAAAAATAAGGCACAGTCCAGTTTCTTAAGGAGCAGCAGTTTATTAAAAGAGACTGAAAAAAAAACTCAGAGAGTTAAAATATAATGTGATTAGGATTTGGTACAAGGAGTTACAGAAAGGAGAACGAATGAAGGAGCTTCTGATTGATCAGATGTGGGTACAGCAGAAATCACATCTGAGCTGAGCCTGGAAGATGAGAGGGATTTCATCATGTAAAGAAGAGAATTTAGACTGAGGAAGAGGCATCCAAAAAGGCACAGGAGCTTGTGTTCAAGGGAAGGTGAGGGGTTCTTTGCACCCAAGCAAGGCAATGGACTACCACAGTCAAGAGAGAATGTTCTCCACTCTGAAGTTTCCCTGTGGCCCCTTGCACTCAGTCCCCACGCTTTGCAATCACAGCCTCGGGGGACAAGTGATCTGCTTTCTGTCTCTGCAGTTTTGCTGTTTCTAGAATTTCATATAAGTGGAATCATACTGTAGGTACGATTTATTGTGACTGACTTTTTAAACTTCACATACTATTATATTTTTAAGATGCATCATGTTGTTTTATACAGAATTTATTTTGTTCCTGTTTATTGCTGAATGGCATTCCAAAGTATAGATATATTACAATTTATTTATCTTTTTATCAGTTGCCAATCATTTGGGATTTGGGCTACTATAAATAATGCTGCTATGAACATTCACAAATACACTTTTTTTGGATACACACTTTTACTTGTGTTGGCTAAATACCGACCAATTAGAATTATGTCAAAGTATCATAACTCCATTTTCCAAAGTGGTTTTACCATTTTGCATTGTCCCCAACAATGCATGAGAGTTCCAGTTGCTCTATATCTTTACCCAGACTTGGTGTTGTTGGGCCTTTTAACTTTAGTTGTTTTAATAGGTGAATAATGATATTTCATTGTAGCTTTAATTTGCATTTATCTGATAATAAGTGATAAGAATCTTTTGATGTACTTAAAGGCCATTTGTACATCTTCTTTTGAGAAGTGTCGGTTGAAATCCTTTGCTCATCTTAATTGGCTCTTTTCTTTGGAGGGTCCTCCACTCTCTTTGGGGTTCGTAGTTTGGCAACTTCATTTTCTGGTTCTCCAGGGAAGAAAGACTGGGTTTTTCCAAGTGTGTCTTCTGGGGCTGCTATTCATGCCCTGACAGTTGAACTTAGTTTCATGCTAAGAGTTGGGGAGACAGGAGTTCACTTGTATCATTTCATTCTCCATCTCTCCTCTTCCAAATGTGAATTCCCCACCAAAAGTCTGTTTGCTTCTCACACCCTACAACTTTAGTTGCTGTTCTTTAGTGTTATGTCCAGGTTTTCTGCAGCAGGGGATCATTCAGAAGGGTTTTAGACTATCATTTGTGAAAATCTGACAGTGGACTTTCATTGTCATTCACTCTAAAATATTTTCTAAATTTCTTTAATTGCAGATATTTGAGGTTTTTCTAGATATTTTATTGCAACTGATCTCTAGTTTAGGTCCACTGTAGTCAAAGAATAGACTGACTGATTTCAACCATTTTTAATTTTTTTGACATTTATTTTATGGCTATTGTGGTGAATGCTCATATGTGTGTGGAGAAATGTGTATTCTGAGGTTGTGGAGAGTTAGGGTATTATAAATGTCAACTTGGTCACAGCGGTTGATAGTGTCCTTCAGATCATCTGTAACCTTACATATTTTTTAAAATTTTTATTGGGGTATAGTTGATTTACAATGTTGTGTTAGTTTCAGGTGTACAGCTAAGTGAATCAGTTATACATATACATATATTCACTCTTTTTTAGATTCTTTTCCCATATAGACCATTAGAGTATTGCATAGGGTTTCCTGTGCTATACAGTAGGTCCTTATTAGTTATCTATTTTATTTTGGTAGTGTGTATATGTCAATCCCCATCTCCCAATTTATCCCTCCCCTCCTCCTTACCCCGCAGTAACCATAAGTTTATTTTCTACATCTGTAACTTCATTTCTTTTGTAGATAAATTCATTTGTAGCCTTTTTTAGATTCCACGTATAAGCAATATCATATATTTGTCTTTCTCTGACTTACTTCACTCAGTATGACACTGTCTAGGTCCGTCCATGCTGCTGCAAATGGCATTATTTTGTCCTTTTTTATGGCTGTTTACTGACATTTTAAATCATTCTCCAGTGCCTTCAGAGAGCTGTTTGTATTTTGCTCAGAGTTTATCGTGGTTGTCTATGGAAGGGTTGACTTAGTAAGAGCTTTCTCAGTCATATGAAAGTGGATCTTGCCTCATTTATTTTTACATTCTCTTTTTAATACCTTTCTATTTGCTGAAATATCAATTTTTAATCTAATCAGTGCTAATTAGCTAATCTAATTAGCTTCTTCTAACGTTTCCCAAACTATGGTCTGTGAAAGAATATTCTTAGGGATGTTGATGGCTGTTTTGTGAACGGAACAGAGATACAGAACATTTTAGGTACACGGATTTTGAGAAACACCATCTCTCATAGTCCCTTCTTGGAGACTCACGAGGCTCATTAGCATGTGAATTCTGAAAAATATGTTAAATAGTGTTTAAATCACCGGTGTCCTACTCCTTTGAATATTGGACCTTTTCTTCACATCATAGTTATAACATACTATGTGGCAAAGTTAATGAGCCCCTCACTTCTTTTCATGACAATACATTTTCCATACAGCATTTCTCTGCGTTCTTGCCCACATTTTTTCCTCTCTGAACTTAACAGAAGGTGTGTTGAATCTACGTAAACCCTTACCCATGATTAGACACATACCTTTAACATAAAGCCGAATTATAAGCGGCCTTTATATTTCAAAGACACATCTTACAACAGTATTTCTTACTATCTGGAGCTTATAAGTCGTCAGTTTTTTCAACATTGCAAGGCCCCAGATTTCTGGCATTTTTCTCTCCCTTTTTCATCCCTCTTGCAAACTGGCCTGTTCTTTCTAGAGCTCATCTCTTTCTCGTAATACCTTGCCAAAGACTGCTAATAGCAACCAAAACCCACGATTAGTGTTTATTTTCCAGTCTTTTCCCCTTGATCACAAATATCTTAGGTAATCTAAAGATCAGCCTCCCAAATATTTTATAATGCTTCATCGTCTTTCCAACAGGCCATATCATTTTCTTTACCACCCACCATACAGTAGTAAGCCAATGCCAGATATTTTAGGGTTTTGTACAACTCCATGTTTAGCACCAATTCACATGTTATTTTATGGCTCTTTTTTATATTCTCAAATTATACCCATCTGTAGAGCTACATACGGTTTTCTCATACATCCTCAGCATATGGTCAATTTTGTTCTGTAGGATTTTCAAACTCTAACATATGGAAAAGTTTTTTATATCCATACTCGAATGTCTATTAGGCTAATCTTCTACTATGTCTAATAGGTTTTTATTTTACTTGTAGATTTTCTAGATAATAATTTAACTTACAAAAAAAATTACTTGTGTTTTCACTCTCATTATATTGACTAATATCTCTATGCTGATGTTAAAAGATATTGTGACAGTAACAACTACATTTTATCCTTGATTTTTGTACCTCCAAGGTTTCATCTTTAAATATGAGGTTGACTGTTGGATTTATATAAGTATTGGGTTGGCTAAAAAGTGCGTTTGGGTTTTTCCGTAACATCTTAAATACTTGGCCAACCCAATGGTATTTATAATACGAGGATGTGATCTTCAAAATATATCAAGAATGGATTTTAATACTCGCAAAGGCCCATTTACAGCTGAGCTTAATTATCTAATTAATTTATTAAATATTTATTGCCACTTATTTTGTTATAACACTGGGCCTGCAATGGTGAATAAGAGCAATACAGTTCCTGCCTCTATTGATTTTCCTGTCAGAAATGAAAATTATGTTTACCACTTTATGTTTTACTTTAATATTACATCAATTCTATATTACTGGCAGAAACAGTACTTTTTAATTAAGAATATTCTTCTTAAATGATTAATTTCTGTTATTTTAAAGTATTTTTCATCTATACCAATATGTAAAGTAGACTTAGATTTACATTATTTTTTCAAAACAATATTGTGTTGTGGCTATGCTAGTTTACTAAAGCAGTGAAGTATTTTCCTTCATTTCCATTTTCTGGAAGAGTTCTGAATATAGTATATGTATTTCCTTGATGGGTTGAAAGAAATTGTCCTTAAAACCATCTGTAAGCAGTTTTTTTAAAGTTCCAAAATCTTTTCTTTATATTTATTTGTTATTTTCTAATTTATAAAGTGTTTCCTTATTCTACAGTCACTTGAAAAATGTATAGTTTAAAGACAATTATCACTGTAGAACTTTTGGCTCTTTTTTCCTGCCATTTTAACCCAGTGCACATGTTATTTGCATTGTTTTGACTCTTTTTATAACTATAGTTATTTTAAGCATAATTGCATCAAAAATAACATATGTTCTTTGAGAAATATTTAGCACTATCCACTCATTATTTAAATTTCATGTAATAAAATGGTTTTCATACCGTAAAAAAATCTTAGGTTTGATCTTCTTTGTCTGTCTTCCATATTAATCATCTGGACTATCATTATTTTTATTTCCTTGTACATCTTCTCAGCACCCTGGAATTATATATATATATATATATTAATTATCTGCTCTTTCTTCAAGTCTCTATTCACGAATCCATAAGCTCCTTGATGATAAGGTGTGTATACCTATTTCAAATGACTATCAAAGTTTCTTTCACATAGTAGCCCCCAAAAAGCAGTGTAAATATGAATTAGTATATTCATTGAGTGAATATGAACCTAATTAATATTGCAGATAATTCTCAAAAAAAAAAGAAAGAGAAGGGGAAGGAAAAGGATTAGTATAAGCTGTGGTAGACACTAATGTCATTTCCTAACAATATAGTATTCAAGTTTATTTAAACAAACTATGAGCAGTATTTGGATAGGTAGGTAAGGAAAGGAATTAACTAGTTCAATATAACAACTGCAAATGTATGGTTTTAGGTCCTGTTAAAAGTAAGACACATATAGAAATCCCCTGAGATAGCTTCTTTCAAGATTCACTGAAATAAACACGATGAAGCAAAAGAAGATAATGCTTGCCACATTATCCTAGGACAGCTAGTTAATCTATGAAAAGAGTCTTTGAGCAATTGCTCTTAGCTGATACAGCTGCTGTAAAATAAACATTTTGCTCAATATAGGCTCTATTGCTAGAAAAAGAGGAAACCTTCATCCTTCCTCAGGCCTCAAAATAATTAGAAGTTTCTGTTTCTTCTTTCATCCCTTCCCACTCCAACACTCACTTCCTGTGCCCATAAAACAAAGTCAAGGATTTGATCAACCAGAAAACTTGGCAGTGATCTTTCTAATACCTGAGTGCTCTTTGAGGCACAGAAACTACCATCAATCAGGCCCTAACTCTCCAGTCATCTCCTCACTGATACAAACATTAACCTTATTAACCCTTATTCCTAGTTTGTCAGTTGACCGATTAACGCCCTTTACAGTGTTTTTCTCCAGCACGGCATCCAGGCTAAGGGCAGGTACTGTGTTTACTTCCATATATCTTTCACTTCCTTTCATCTGAAACATGCCACAGCTTCTCTTTGTCTTTTATGACATTGACCATTTTTAAGACCACAGCCCCACCCTCCTCCCACTTCTTTTAATAGAATGTTCCTCACTATGGGTTTTTCTGAGGTTTTTTCACGATTAGTTTCCAATCACGTATTTTCAGTCAGGGGTGGGGAGGTCCCCACTGAGCAATGCATCTGGAGGTAGAGAAGACAGGTTTACCTGAGTTTTGCCACTGTCTAAAGCAGGGCAATATGGTTCAGCATCCGATAACATTTTCCTCATTGCTCAACACTCTGTCAAGATCTAACGCCACACACTTTAGTGTTTTGTGGTGGTCATTGCTCTCATGGTAACACCTGACCTCTAGGTGCCAATTCTTTGTCAGTTTCTGCTACATTATACCATCTAATAAATAACCCACAAGTGTCCATGGCTTAACAACAGCAAAAGATGATTTCTCCTTCATGTTCAATGTCAGCTGTTGGGAAAGCTCCAGCTTTCTTCCAATATATCTTCATTCTGGGACTGAAGGTGAAGAAGCAATTCCTACATGGGATGTACCACTCTTGGAGCAGAAGGAAAGAAGCAATGGTAAAGCCGCTGGGCTCTCAGTGCCTCTCTTGGAAGTACCACGTGTTGGTTCTTCTGTCGTTTTATTGGATGAAGCAAATCACATGGCCAAGTATGACATCCACGGGATGGGTCACGGAAAGGACCAGTAAACTCTTGAGGACAATGATACAATCAACCTGAATAATAGTCTGAACCAGGATAGAAAATGGGAGTGGGGGGTGGAAAGCAGTACCTGGAGGTTGGTGGTCTGGTGATAGATGGATTCAGTTTGGGGCACATAGAACCCTGGGAATTTTCAGTTTTTCATGGATTTCCTTCTCTCAGGGAAGGACTTGTTTCACACCTGATAGTTCTCTAAATTGAGAATGTCTGGTTGCCTGAAACAGGAAAGCGACTCAGAGAATAAAATCAAACTCCTTACAATGGCCTATATTATGCTGCCTCGTCTGTCTTCTAATGATTTTTTCAAATTTAATTTTATTTTATTGTGGTAAGAATGCTTAACATGAAATCTACTCTCCTAACAAATTTTTTAAGTGTACAGTACAATTTTGTTAACTGTAGGGACATTGTTGTACAGAAGATCTCCTGAACTTATTCATCTTATTTAAATAAAACTCTATGCCCTTTGACTGGCAATTGCCCACTTCCCCCTCTTGTGCAAACTCCCACAATAGCCATCCCACTCTTTGCTTTTAAGAATTTGCCCTATTTTCAATACCTCTTAAGTGGAACCATGCCTTATTTTCCCTCTGTTACTGGCTTATTTCATTTGGTATAATGTTCTTCAGGTTTATCCACTTTATCACATATTGCAGAATTTCCTTCTTTTTTGAGGATGAAAACTATTCCACTGTACGTATATACCACATTTTCTTTATCCATTCATCCATCTATGGATATTTCATTTGTTTCCACATCCTGAGTGTTATGACTGGTGCTGTGATGAATGTGGGAGTGCTACTATCTCTTCAAGATCCTTCTTTCCATTCTTTCAGATAAATACCCAGAAGCGGGACCACTGAATCATATGGTAGTTCTGTTTTTAATTTTTTGAGGATACTCCATGCTGTTTTCCATAGCAGTATACCATTCTGCATTCTCACCAACAATGTACAAGAGCTCCAATTTCTCCACTTTCTCGCTAACACTTGTTTTCTCTTGCTTTTTTGATAGTAGCCATCCTGACAGGTATAAGGTGATATCTCATTGTGGTTTTGATTTGCATTTCCCTGGTGATTATAACACTGACCATCTTTTCATATACATCTTGGCCATTTGTAGGTCTTCTTGGGAGAAATATCTATTCCAGACCTTGACCCATTTTTTAATAGGTTTACTAGTTTTTTTGCTATTGAGTTGTAGGAGTTTCTTATATATTTTGGATATTAATCTTTTATTGGATATAGGGGCTGCAAATATTTTCTCCCATTCTGTAGGTTGGCTTTTCACTCTATTGACTGTTTCCTTTGCTCCATCAAACTAAAAAATAAGAAGCTTTTTTAGGTTGATGGAGTCCCACTTGTCCAGGTTTTCTTCCAGGAGTTTTACAGTTTCTTATGTTTGAGTTAATATGTGTATATGGTATAAGATAAGAGACTAATTTCATTCTTTTGCATGTAGATATCCAAATTTCCCAACACCATTTATTAAAGAGATTACTTTCCCCCATGTGTAGTCTGGGCACTCTTATCAAAGATCAATGCATGGATTTATTTCTAAACTTTCTATCTTGTTCTTCAGTTTTACATGTCTGTACAATACTGTTTCAATTTCTGTAGCTTTATAATATATTTTGAAATCAGGGCATATGATGCCTCCAGCTTTCTTTCTTAAGATGGATTTAGCTATTTGGAGTCTTTTGTTGTTCCTCATGAATATTAGAATTCTTTTCTTTCTATTTCTGTAAAAAATGCTATTAAGATTTTTGATAAGAATTGCATTGAACTTATAGATCTCTTTGGCTAGTATGGACATTTTAACAATAAGTTTTCCATTCAATTAACACAGGATTGTCTGGTGAGTCATGTACTACTCTTCATCTCACACACTTTGTTCCATTGACACATTATTCTTCTAGATCCACAAACCAAGCCCCTTCCTCACTCTATGTCCACACTGTTGTTCATGCCCCCTGGAATTCTCTCTGCTTGTTCTTTCCAAAGGCTCTCACCTTCTAAACCTCAGGTCTCAACATAAAAATCATTTCATTTAGATGCCTTTCCTAATTATTCTTTCTAAAGGAGTCCTCCCTACATGTCTGTTTTTTTTGTTTTTTGTTTTTCTATCACATGATTCTTTTTATATTCATCCTGGTCTTTCCCATAGTCTGAAATTATTTTAATTACTTATTGCTGTATTTTCTTATTACTCATTTCCTACACAAAAATACAGCATCTTTAAAGGAAAGAACCTTCCCTCTTTGGGTCCGATTTATTTCCAAATCCTTGGCATAATGCCTAGCATACAGTAATTAATATTTTTCTATTAATGCTGTTAAGTGGTTTTATTATAAAGATAGCATGGTAAACTTGTTGGTGGCACATTGACAATAAAAAGATGCTCTGAAATATGTTATTATCTCTTTTCCCTATAAACAATTATGTAGAGGTATCTCTTAGGTTAATAAATATGAGACTAGTGAGTAATTTGACTCTTGAGTTTGCTATAACTGGTATTTGTGGGTCAATTAAGTTTGTCTCTCCCAATGTTTTCCTTTCAGTTAAGGAAGAAATTGGGTCAACGTGCTCATGGGCTAAAGAGGGCTCTGGAAGTAAAAGCACGAAGATACCTGCCCCTTCCCTTTTGAGATCTAAAAGGTCTCTCTTTTGCACTGAGAAGGTCTCTCTTTTGCACTGAGAAGGTCTTAATCAAAGCCTCCCAAAGAGAAGGAGAGAGGCTGTGGACTGGTTGTCAAAGACCAACACCCAGGTCTTGATATTAATGAAAAAGTTCTTCCTACAGCAGAGAGGGTGGGCTAGGCCATATGATCTTCTTACCCAGCTGCCCCACTGAGGGTTTATGAGTGTAAACTGAAGAGTTTGTTTCATTTGTTCTCCTGCGAGCCTTCGGGTTCATCTGTGTGGGCATCTAGACTCAGATTTGTTAGGCTGTCACTTCAGCTGCTGTCACGAGAATATCTCACAGCGTGGACTCCACCTCCTACACCTACGGCAGCACCATTGACCCAAAGGCTGCCACGTGAGTGGAATTTTCTTGGAATCACCCTTGCCGGTTCTGGTCCAGCTACAGCTAACCTTTCCTGTCCCCCACCCTCTACCAATTCTTCTCATGTCCCTCTTTCATTCTCCCTGGCAGTGTCTGTGGGACCCAAGCCTGGATAATCGGAGACATCTGTTGACCTGGACACAGTGGTTGGGATGGGCTGGACACAGGGCCCAAGAAGACAATGAGGGTCCTCCCAGATCATCTCCAACACAGGAATCAGAAGAGATACTTTCATCCTCCAGCATCATATGTCACAGGAAAAATGCAGGGCAGAACTGGCTTTGCTCGTCATCTTCAGAAAAGAATGAAGACAACACACAAAAAATCCAAATAGAGAGACCAGGATGAAGCGACCTGAGCTCCAGATTTTCACTCTGCCTGAAGTCAAAGGGAACCCTAGAGTTTTCCTTTATAAGAACCAGCCATTCTCTGGTCTGCCTAAGCTAGAATGAGTTCAGTTTTGTAATGTGCAGCTCAAAGAGTCCTGATCGATATAGATTAAAAATATACAGAAGAAAAAAATGTTTTCTTCAAACTGAACAGAATGAATATGAGTAAATGCTAGCATTGGGGAAGACATTTTTGTCTACTTGCAAACAACGTAAAAAAAAAAAGGAAAAAAAGAAATAAAAGGAGAGAGAGAATATTTCTCACTAACCCTAAATAGATACTAAGTCGCTAATGAGGCAGTTACAACAGAGTGAAAAGTGAGTTCAAAACACCATTTCTTCTCTGTGATGAGCATTTAGACCCATTATTTATGAAGGCAGGTTTTATCCTTTAAAATTAGAATGTAAAAGTAAACAAAGATTAATACTTGCTCCAGCATTTTAATAATAAATAGACTGGATTTTATCTTTAATTTTCTAACATCTCTCTATTACCTTGAGTCTTGAATAAGACATAACTTTTGTCACCTCTGCTGAGCTGGCAACATCACTGTCTTAGTCATTCAGGCTCTAATAACAAAATAGCCTGTACTTGGTGGCTTGAACAACAAAACTTATTTCTCGAAATTCTGGAAGCTGGAAATCCAAGATCAAGGTGCTGGCAGATTCAGTGTCTAGTGCCAACCTGCTTTCTGGTTCCTAAACCACGGTCTTCTCACTGTGTCCTCACATGGCGGAAAGGGCAAGGGTGCTCTCTGGGGTCTCTTTTATAAGAACACTAATCCCATTCATGAGTGTTTTGCCCTCATGTCCTTATCACTTCCCAGTGGCCCCACCTCCATGACTGGGGACTCACAGTGGTTGCAACATATGAAATTTTAGAAGGTCACAGTCCATAGCAATCCTGGTCCACATTGGGCCAGCTCCCAGAATCCAGCATTAAAGCACAAGCACCTGTTAGTCCAGCTTATTCTGCGAGTAGCAAATATCACACTCCTTAACAAAGTTAAATATTATTGGTTGACAAGGACTCTTCTTTAATACCTTCCTCATTAACCTCCAATGCCAGGGTACGTAAAAGGTGCTCAGAAAGTCATTGTTGACGCATTCCTTATTGAAAAATGTTTTTAGCCATCGATCTCCAATCATGTGGGTGCCCACCCCAAAAGGAGGGGCAGGAACTTCCCTGGTGGTTCAGTGGTTAAGACTCTGCGCTTCCACTGCAGGGGGCACGGCTTCCATCCCTGATCAGGGAACTAATATCCCACATGCCGTGTGGTGCAACCAAAAAAAAAAAAAAAAAAAACCACAAAGGGAGGGGTGGTGTGGAAGAGGGCTTGGTAAAGGAACAAGGTAAAGGAATCTTGGTTAAAGGAAACCAAACCACAGGTGGGGAAACATCCAATCTGTTACTACTCCTAGGCATGCAGGTACACAGGAGGGAGAAGGTCCTGGAACCTGAAGAGATTGTAGCTATAAGAGAGGCTGCCTGACAGGGGTCCCAGGCTTCTGAGAGGGATTCAGCCAACCCACAACCCCGCAGTGAGGAAAAGGGACTCAATTCCTTGACCATTCTTTCCTCCCATCCCCTGGTCTTCTACCCCTGTTGGTGCTTCCATACACCTAAAGTCAACTCCAGGACAGAGGGCCAAGGAGCCTGTCTGGTGTGGTCCACAGAGTCACAGAGCACGTTAGAATAGGACAGAGCAGAAAGAAAAATGAAAAAATTCAGCCCTCTTTTTCAAGTGCAAATTATTCTCTCATTCAGTTAAGGACATGAATTCTTGAGAGAATGGCAAACTTAATAGGAAAATGTTTAAATTTTGATCCTACAAATACTACTTTGATGTTTCCAGCACGTGTATTATGTAAACATACTCCATTCATATATTTTGTTGCATTGTTTTCCTTCTTTGAATACATTGGAAGGTCAGTGGCTTAAAGATTAGTCTCTTTAAGCCCAAGGAAAACTTTCTGGGAGCAGGTATCGTTTCAGGATGTGACATTTCCAAGAATGTATTGGACAGGCTGAATAAGAACCTTCTCTTCACAAGACACCAGCCCTTTGCTGACTATTTAAATACACGATACCTTCAAGGTACTGGGAAAGAAAAAGCCACTCTTGCCAGATTTGAAACCAAGGGTTTCCAACCTTCTGACAACACCATTCTCTGACACTAGCAGTTGGTCAGGATTTTTACACACACACATGCACATAAATCATTATGTACAAATTATAACCACGCTGATCAGGAGACTAGATTCCATTATTTGGCAGGAAGATAAGAAAAGAGGCTGGTAAGAGCTCTGAAGGGAGAAATTGAAAGATTTTGAGTCAAACTCCCTTATCAGAAAACATCTGTATATTTTACAGATATCTTTAAACAAGGAGAATAAACTTGCCCCTATGCTTTAAATCCTATTAACAATAGGTGGGCTTCTTCCAGCCATTTCTGAGACAATATACAACTAATATTCAAGGCTGAGGGAATTGAATGTGTAGATCTTTTGAAGTAAATGAGGCTTATTTTGGATAATTTTTTAAATAAATATATTCCTGCAGGCAGACAGTTAGCCAGTTTCACGGCTGTGATAACACTGGGAATTGTTCCTATTCTCAGCCAGTGTGGTGACCATCTGAGGAATAAGCTGTTTAACCACGCGGGCTTGGGGTTCTCAAACCTCCCTCCAATTAGACACAACCCTCCCCAAGATGCTCTCACCCCGTGTGGCTCCAGGGACTCTGTGTCACAGCTCCCGTGGTGGGAGAGTGATGGTCTGCAGCCGGTCTGTCTGGACCCCAAGAGTCACCACACACCTGTTTCAGGAAAAATGTGGCTCTTCATCCCCACAGTTCCTGATGAGAGATGACTGCTCTCCCTGTGGCAATCAAAACAGTTAAACTCACAACCTTCTAGATCGAGGTGTAAACATTATTCATGCAAAATCTTTGAACTGACAAGATAAATCGACGGCAAAGGGTCTGATCAAAGCAGAGATGGTCCGGGTCTGACATCACGATCCCCCCAGCTCCCCAGCTGCCCTCACCCTATGGGGCCCAATGACAAAAATGTAAAATTAAATACCTTTTTTAAAAGAAAGAAAAGAAAAGGCCTATATAAATAGAAAAATAAGTAAATACAGGGCCAGACAAGGCGGGGGAGGTGGGGAGGGAGGAGATAAGAAAAGGAGGAAGCTTATATATTTTGGAGATTAATCCTTTGTCAGTTGCTTCATTTGCAAATATTTTCTCCCATTCCGAGGGCTGTCTTTTGGTTTTGTTTATGGTTTCCTTTGCTGTGCAAAAGCTTTTAAGTTTCATTAGGTCCCATTTGTTTATTTTTGTTTTTATTTCCATTTCTCTAGGAGGCGGGTCAAAAAGGGTCTTGCTGTGATTTATGCAACCTAAGTGTTCACCAACAGATGAATGGATAAAGAAGATGTGGCACATATATACAATGGAGTATTACTCAGCCATAAAAAGAAATGAAATTGAGTTATTTGTAGTGAGGTGGATGGACCTAGAGTCTGTCATACAGAGTGAAGTAAGTCAGAAAGAGAAAAACAAATACCGTATGCTAACACATATATATGGAATCTAAGAAAAAAACAAAGGTAATGAAGTACCTAGGGGTAAGATGGGAATAAAGACACAGACCTACTGGAGAATGGACTTGAGGCTATGGGGAGGGGGAAGGGTAAGCTGTGACAAAGCGAGAGAGTGGCATGGACATATGTACACTACCAAATGTAAGGTAGATAGCTAGTGGGAAGCAGCCGCATAGCACAGGGAGATCAGCTTGGTGCTTTGTGACCACCTGGAGGGGCGGGATAGAGAGGGTGGGAGGGAGGGAGACGTAAGAGGGAAGAGATATGGGAACATATGTATATGTATAACTGATTCACTTTGTTATAAAGCAGAAACTAACACACCATTGTAAAGCAATTATACTCCAATAAAGATGTTAAAAAAAAAAAAGAAAGAAAAGGAGGAAGCAACAAGGTCATTCAAGGAGAAAATGAGCTGTCAGGGTGCTGTGTCTCACAGCCCCGGCTGTACGAGAGCATCACCAGGAGGCTTTGAAAATTCTGATGGCTGAGCCCCAGGGGACCAACTAAGCCACAAGTCTTTGGAAGTGAGCATTTGTTTGGGTATTTTTTTTACTCTTCCCTCTGTTGATTGTAATTTAGAGCAGACTTGAAGACCCTGCCTAGATGGTGACATCGGGCTTAACGTTTAATGTCTGTCTGTCTACATATATATGTGTGTGTGTGTGTGTGTGTGTATATATATATATATATACACATATCTGTGTATGCATATATATGTATATATATATATGAAATATGTTGGTATACCAACATATGTTGGCGTATCGTATCTTCTAGATTTCAAACGACTAAAAAGAATTGCTCACCTGTGATTAATATTGGTTATGCTTTGTCAGGATTTTGTTAATAATATTACAATTTTACATTCTGTATTTTTGGGGGTTTCAATTTTAAGAAACCAGATGCCTAATCATCCTTATTAATGAAAAAGCAAGCCATGACCTAGGCCATCACACATTGTCCAACAGAAATATCACTTTACTATGACTTGATGCCCACTCTGCTCTTTATGCAGAAAAAAGTTTAGGACCACTTCAAAGAAGCAGGAATAAATAGATGGACGTGTAGATAGATAGATAAAATAAAACAAAGCATCTATGCATATGTAATTTTTTTTTCCTAAAAATTGCTCTGTATTATTTTCTTCTGATGCTCAAACCACTTCTCACTGAAGTTTTGGTTACTTAAAAGCTAGGCCATAGTGTTGAGACTGAGTTCCCTGAAAATAGTAAAACTGATAGGTAGTAAAAGAAACATAAAAAACAAACAAGAAAAATAATCCCTGCAATATTGCAGGAGAACTCTCCTCCAGTAAGTAACCTAGGAGAGACCCTGGATTGTAGATTTCCATGTATATTGCCTTGAGGGCATTTCCCTTTGAACACCAAACCCTCAATGCAACATGTGGGCTTGTAGGAACAGCCGCTGCCTGGAGCCCTGTAGGAAGAACCTCACTTCCTTCCTAATAACCAATTTTCTCCTCCCGTGAAAGGAATGGGCTTCCATGCAAACCTCCACGCATCTGCTGTCCTCCTTGGAGCTTGTAGAATCTCCCTGCAAGACACATCAGGTGCATCATACACCAGAACCTCAGGCACCACTGCAGGTAAGAGTCTCAGTATCACACAATCCAGGATTTTCATAGCATCTGAGGGTGTAAAATTTTTAAATGTATTTTTTCTGGCTGGTAACATTAATTCCTACTGTGCTCAGGGCTCACATAGAAACAGCCTAAGTGTTTCATTGCCCAGTTAAAGGCTGTCCCCATAGTCCACTTATTCTTCCTGCTATATTTTGAAGGGCTTTTTCTTTTTTCTTGGAAATCCATGATTTCTTTTTCCCCCTTGGAAGTCACCCAATGGAAGCAAAAAAGCTAATAGCATGGAGATCTCTTACAGCCTGCCCACAGGTGGAAAGCCACTAGGTTCTGCCTTCACACAGTCAAAATTGGAATGAATGTCAAAAGCTCACCTGCTCCTGGGGCTGTAAAATGCACTTTGTCCCAGAAGGACACTGACACCGTGTTTTCTCCAACCCACCTGGAAAACTCTGCGTTTAAAATGATTTGCTTAATGACTGCAGGCAAGATATTACTGTCGTCAGAAGACAGGAGATTTGTGTCCTATTTTAAATTCCAAATCCAATATTTATCTTTACAGGATTCCTTAAGTGATGAATCCTTCAAGTCTGTCCTAAGAAGCAAGAGAAGAGGTCAAGCGTTGATTGTAGTAAACATGCTTTGAAAATTAGAGGAAGTGCTTATTGTACTGGACAAATTTGACTTTGGGTATGAACATTAAAAAAAAAAGCAGAATCTAAAACTAAATCAACACTCTTCCAAGATCCAAATGTCATCAATAGTCATAAATTCACATACACATTCTGCTACTTTTATCTAAAACAAGAAAAGATTATGTACTGGTGAACTAAGAAAAATTTTAATAAGGGATACACCAAAATATCACCACAGTTTGCAAAAATTAAAGTTATTTTTATTTTCTCTTCTATGTGTTCTTAATATTTCACAATAAACACATTACTTTTATAATGATGCTAAATAAATATTAACGTATGTGCTTTATAGCTTAGAATTTGACCATATTTCACATGTTGATCCTTACACTGCTGTGAAAGAATTATCTTCCTGATGAGGAAGTTAAGAACAAAGAGGCATTTAATTTCATTTATATATATATATAAATATATATATATATATATATATATAGTTTTTTTTTAAGTCTCTTACTGAATTTGTTATAATATTGCTTCTGTTTTATGTTTTGGGTTTTGGCCCCGAGGCATGTGGGACCTTAGCTCCCCGACTAGGGATCGAACCCACGCCCCCTGCATTGGAAGGTGAAGTCTTAGCCACCGGACCACCAGGGAAGTCCTCATATATATTTTGAAGATTTGCATTTTCACCCAATTTCCAGAAGTAGAGGTTGGAAAGCTTGATAAATTTATTCTTCCTATATGTTCAAGTCATAGACTGATGTTATTAACTTGCCCATAGATTTGAGATTAAAACTTTTCAAGATATAAAGAAATTATATAATGAAAAGATAATTGATACCCAAATTCAATTTTCTGAGTTATGAAGAATGAGTAAAAGGCAACAGCAATTAAGGTTTTTTTCTAATAATTTAACATATTTTCAGCTGTAAGTTGAGAAAGGTAGGGATATTATAATGACATTCACTTGTTTTTTCCTCAAACTCTTGAAAGCTAAAACATTCATGAAAAGTTATTGGGACTTATCAGTTCTTAGACAGGACTTAGACTTATTTTTTAAAATGCCTCATTTTACAGGCAAGGAAACTGATTCTTAGAGAGACTAAATGTCAAGCTCAAGGTCATTGAGATGGACTCTAGATCTATAGACCAAAATTTAGCTTGGTGCTTTGTTACATTTACCCTTAGTTATCAATCATATGATTGTTTTCCTACATGACATGTGGTGTCTTTTTCTGGCTGCTTTCAATGTTTTCTCTTTATTTTGCTGAGCCTCCTAAATCTATAAAGTTATGTTTTTTAACAAATTTGGAAACATTTTGGAAATTCTTATTCAAATCTTTGTTTCTGTCCTATTTTCTCTATCTTTTCATTCTGGGATCCTAATCACACTTACGTAAGACATGTTGGAATTCTTGCCCAGGCCTTAAGGCACTGCTCCCTTTTTTTCTGTTTGTTTTCTACCTGTTCTTCAGTTCAGTCATTTCTATCAATCCATCCTCAGTTTCAGTAGCCTTCTTTCTGTCTTCTTAAATCTCCTCTGAATCACATTTTCTAAATTTAAAAGATTTCATATTTTGTGTTTTACAGTGCTAGGACTGTCATTTGACCTTTTTTTAAATCATTTGCCTTCTTTTCTGAGAGTTCCTATCTATTATGTTGGTTGCAAGCATATTTTCAATAATTACAATAATTGAATTAAAAATCCTTCTCCGACAAATTCAGTATCTGTCTCATCTCCGAGTTGGGCTTCATTGATAACCTTTTCTTCTGAGTTTGGATCATGTGTTACTGTTTCTTTGTAGATCAAGTAGTTCTGGATTATCCGCTGAAGATTTTGAATGCTGTATTGTGGAGATTCTGGGTTCTGCCGTATTCCTCCAGAAAGTGTTGGTTGTTTCACTCAGCTGAATGGAAACTTTGAACTGTGTGGTAGGTAGAAGCTGAAATAGGCTGTTTGCTTTGGCTGCACTGCTTGAAATCTGCCCCATGCCTGGGTAGCCCAAGGTTTAGAAGTTTACGTGCAGAATTCTGCGCACCGCATCTGTGATTTTCTCTTTCCAACGTTCCTCCCACCCTTCGCTTTCCAGATATTGTGAGACCTGTAAGCTTTGTTCTTGGGCTCTTTAAGACAGTAAGGTTGATTGTGTTCATCTCAGTTTAGGCCAGCCTCAAGTGGAAGGCTGGGGCTTACCCTGAAGCCAAATGTTGTGAAGTTGGGGAAACTCAATGGCATTCCCTCTTCCTAGTGTAGAGTGCCCTTCAATTTCAGCCTAGTTTTGGTCACTCCCCAATTTGTAGTTGTTTTCTAAGGAAGAATTTGTTTGGTAAGAACTACTCGACTATGACATGAAGTAGAACCATTTTAAAATTAACTTTCGTCTTCTGTTATTTTATATTTTAATCCTTATGATAGTTGAGGTATATTCCTCAGTGGTTATAAACAGAATCAGACTCCTTGGGTTCAAATATTAACTCTTTTGCTAACTGCGTGATCTCTTTGTTTCTCATTTACAAAATGCGAATAGTAATAATAGAACCAATCTCATAGGATTGTCTCTGGGCACTGAATAAGCTACTATCTGCAAAGTGGTTAGGACAGTGACTGATACACATCATAGATATTTGAATGTTGGCTATGGTTAATGTAATTAACATCCCTTTATTAAAGTATGGATTACATAATCTCTACCTCTGGAACTCAAGCCACTAAGACTCACAAAGACCTTTCACTGGCCATTTTTGTAATCAAATCTTGTACCATTCCCAAGTTACAACCTCCCTTTGCAGGATTAAAGAAAACTTGTAAACACATAAATGTGCTTAGGGACACCTGCCTTGGGGCAATGACTGAATTTTGGCTACCTAGAAAAGAATTGTTAAAATTTCTTGAAGTCCTCCCCCTCTGGCCAATTGTGTTTCGTGGCTGGTTGACTAAGCTGTACTCTGGGGACATGTACACATGGAACCTTATTTATTTAGGGGAAGGAGCCACGTATTTTTTAATCAAAAGTGCAGGCTTACTTTCTTGCATCTGGCCACAGGACTTTCTGCCATCTTCTTTTTACTTCAAGAGTCAACGTTACAGCTACTTGAGAACTATTCAAAATTACTTTAAAATAGTTTAATAGTTTTGAAGCTTGCTTTTTCAACTCAAAAATAAATTTTAAGTCAATCAACTAATGAATCCCCTCTTTCTCTTTATTTGGACTACCTTCAACTGCCAATTTGCGGGGGAGTGGGGCAGAGGTTGCAGACATGTTAATAGAAAATCCTGACTAGAGAGGAGAGAGCCGGTCTGTCTTCTTTTGCATCTTCTGCAGCTGCCTGTAGGTGCAGATCCAGAGCTCTTAAAATTTAGGAGTATTATGGAAATTATAGAACTTGTGAAGGGGTGCCTCAGGAAAAAAAAAAAGTTATAAACTTAACAAGACTCATGAATCACAGGCAAAATGTATTCAGAGTAGAAATGTCCATGATTTTTAGACATCACATCAACAGTGTTTCCTTTGCAGGGTGATTTTAGCCTGAAATCCATAGGACTGCTGAAACCAGGTTATGTCACCATCATTTTTCCTGCATTGTATTCTTCTAATTTGTGTTGTGTCTTTCACTCAAAGATCAAATGGGGTTTTTCAAAGGTAAAGAATGTTTACATGGTGTCATCTTATTAATATAAATTAATAATAATAATAATGTTCTATTACAAAGCATATATTTTCAGGAAGGCATTAACAGCAACTTAACAGAAAGCATCAAGATTTAGCATGGGGCTTTCCTGGTGGTGCAGTGGTTAAGAGTCTGCCTGCCGATGCAGGGGACACAGGTTCGTGCCCCGGTCCGGGAAGATCCCACATGCCGCGGAGCAAATGGGCCCATGAGCCATGGCTACTGAGCCTGTGCGTCCGGAGCCTGTGCTCCGCAACAGGAGAGGCCACAACAGTGAGAGGCCCGCATACAGAAAAAAAAAAAAAGATTTAGCATGAAGCAATGCTTAGCAAAATATTATAAAAGTTACCAGTGCCTTTAGCTATAATATTTTATTCAGTTCCATAAATTTGAAAGATTTTTTTTTCCATTAAGAACTGGAAAGTGTAGTTGAATCACTTTATCCCATTTGTATTGCTTTTCCTTTCCATATGTAAGAACTGACGAATGAAACTTTCCTATGTTGGTAACTGAATATTTATACCCAATATTTTTTACATTTTTTTCTTTCAAATAATTGTAGCTAAACTTCCCTTGAACTAAATTAAAAAGCATGATGCAAATTGCCTGTATATTGTGGTTGCAATTATGTAAAACTATGACTGCATGTGAATAAAGGACTAGAAGGGAATATACAGAAACTACTTTAATTATATAAGTATGATGGAAATTACAGGAGTTTTCCTACACACATACCGTTTAAATTTTATGTAATATTCTGTTATTGTTTTACAATAATATATTTTTTAAGTTTCCCCACTGACAAATACAATTGCTGTCAGCTTGAAAATATATTAGGTGATTTTAAAATTAAATCCGTTTTTTCTACTTTCAGAAGCCCCTGCTCCTAGCTTCCCTATCCATTCCTCTTGCTGCGAATTCGTTCAGTTTTTCATTCAACTGAAGTGTGTTGTGCACCTAAAATATTCCAGGTCATCTGGAGGCAGTGGCCACCATGAGGTGTCACGTCAGTTGAGTTTCCCCTCAAATCTTCGCCCTCTGCTGACTCACAGGAAGTGCACCAGGGATTCCATGTCTGATGATTATTCTAGATTCATCTCCATCTCGACCAGATCTTATACAACCTTTACATCAGGTTCATGTGATCAAAAGTAATCTGTAACCTCTGTCTTCCCACCTTTGGCAAACCACACAACACAGTCCTCTTTGCTCCCCCCAAATAATCTGCTTTTCAAGTTTGGTGACATTTTCTCATCTCCCATCATTTGTCATTACAGCAGGACATTTAAGACTCAGCCAATTCTTCTTTTTACACTTCTTCATTCCTTCTGCCCCTCAAAAATCTACTTCTCTCTCATTTGAATGATCACCACCCTTATTTCTTTATCCCCTCTTTTTCCTTTACTATATCCTACTTTTGAATTCCCCGTTCCTCAAAATTCTTCATTTTTTGTCTCACTCTCTCCAACCTCTCTCAGTGCTTTTATCCACTGGGATGACGCTTGCAATAATCATTCAATTATACAGTTGACCTTTGAACAACACACGTTTGAACTGCTTTGAACTGCATGTGTCCACTTGTATGCAGATTTTTTAATAACTATACTGGAGAAGTTTTTGGAGATTTGCGACTATTTGAAAACCTTGCAGATGAACCATGTAGCCTAGAAATTTCAAAAAAAATTAAGAAAATACCAAAAAAAATTAAGAAAATGTTAGGTATGTCTTGAATGCATAAAATATACATGGATATACATACAATATACAAAACATGGGTTGATTGTTTATGTTATCAGTAAGGCTTTCAATCAACAGTAGTTATTAGTAGTTAAGTTTTAGGGGCGTCAATAGTTATACGTGGATTTTCAACCGTGTAAGAAGCTAGTGTCCCTAATCCGACATTGTTCAAGAGTCAACTGTAATTTTAACAACTAAATTTTGTTGAGAGCTCATTATATACCTGGTTCTATACTAATAAGTGCAGACGCTGTTTCCATGATTTCATTAGATCTTTAGAACGACCACGAAAAATAGAAATTCTTACTGTCTTTTTCTTTTCCTAAGGAGAAAATTCTGAGCTTTAAAGGATCAAGATATTCTCCTAGAAGGACACCGCTGTGAGTGGAGAAACCATGCTCCAGCCCCACCTGTGTCTGAGTGCAGAGCCCCTGTTCTTTTTTTTTTTTACAATTGTATTATGATTTATTGCTAATTTTGGAGCATAAACGTAGCTGTCTTATTTACCACCCTCTTGGAAATCACTTCTTTTTTTTAACATCTTTATTGGAGTATAATTGCTTTACAATGGTGTGTTAGTTTCTGTTTTATAACAAAGTGAATCAGTTATACATATACATATGTTCCCATATCCCCTCCCTCTTGCGTTTCCCTCCCACCCTCCCTATCCCACCCCTCTAGGTGGTCACAAACTACCAAGCTGATCTCCCTGTGCTATGCTGAGCCCCTGTTCTTAACTGCTGGGCTGTGCCCTTGCCTATTGCCCCTCTGTTTACTCCCAAATTGACCTGGCCTCTCTGGTCACCTCTCCCCTCATTCTTCCCATCTTATCCAAATATCTGTTAGCCCTTTCCATGAGAAGGACACACCAGGACCTTAAACAAAACATTTAGGAAGACAAATGCTCTGCCCCTAAACTATTTTCTCTGATTTCTCTACTTATTTCAATGCCAATGCTGTCATCCTTGTCATTCATGTTCAAAACACCAGTCTTTATCTCTGGTTTTTCTTCCTTTCTGTCACCCACATCCACAAATTTACCAAGATTCAAGGGACACACACATACGCACCAAGAAACACACAAATATGTTTACACAGACATACATACAATAGCAAAAACAAACAAAAAAACAAACAAAACAAAAAACCTAGCAAAGCGTTTTTAAGATTAAGAAGCCACACGTAAGTACTGGTAAGAGCTATCTTTCATATCAATAAATGTAGTTGGAATAAAGTTAACAACTGAAAGAGAAAAACTTTCAAATCATATCAGAAAACAAAATCAAAGTGTGTGTGTGTGTGTGTGTGTGTGTATGAAAGCTATATCTAAAGTAAAATATCTTAGAAAGACTAAAAATAAAAGAGTACCAAAAAATATACCAGACAATTACAAATGAAAAGAAAGCAGGGATTATTTATTCAAGGCAAGAGCATGGGATAAAACAAAAAGCATACTTCACAATAAAAAAGGTGGATTGAGAGTTTGGGAGTAGCAGATGCAAACTATTATGTACAGGATGGATAAACCACAAGATCCTACTGTAGAGCACAGGGAACTCTATTCAATATCCTGGGATAAATCATAATGGAAAAGAATGTGAAAAAGAATATATATATATATATATATATATAAAATTGAATCACTTTGCTGTATGGCAGAAATTAACATTGTAAGTCAACTATACTTCAATAAAATATGTTTAAAAAAAAGAAAGTGTCTAATCCTTGATGATGATGATAAAGTGTACGCCCTCTGCCGACTGTCCTCCGTCTCACCTGTGACTTCATAAGTGGGCAATTGGCTGAGATGTTTTAACTGCCCTCACTCCTGACTCCATTCCCCCATCCCCAATGCAACATTATATAGTCAAGACAGGAAATGTCCTGCAAAATGACCTCTCCCCTTAAAGGCACCACAACCCAATGGTTGTGATTAATGCTCTCAAGTCAGATGCTTGAGTTCAAATCCAAGCTTCATTTTTAACCATCTCTGTAACCTTGAACAAGTTACTTAACCTCCCTGTGCCTTGGTTTCCTCACAGGTTAACTCTGGCTGGTAGTTGTACTAACTCACAAGGGGCTTATAAAAATTAAATAAATTAGTATCTCTTAAGGGCTTAAGAAAATAGTACCATATAGACATGGAGCAGGCTATACATATTTGATATTATTAAATAAATATGTATACTTCTCTGGCTAAACAACTTCTGTGGTTAATTTTTGACTATGGAATAAAATACTATTTCATCAAAACTGAAACTGAAGTTCTTTATTTTTCAGAAGGCAATCAGTCTTTCCAGCATTATATCCCAATACTCCAAAGGCTACTAAATCACTCATCTCACCCAGGGGACCTGATCACTTCTTTCTTCCATGCGATAGGTTCCATGCTGTCCTTCAGGCTGAAATGCCAGCCGTGGTCTCTGCCCACACATCCTTCAAGCCCCAATTCAAGTGCCACTTCTCTCTGAAATCCACTCCCTGATCATCCCTGTCCGAGACCATCTATGTCCTTGTAAATCTTATCCCTCCTTGTTAGCGTCCTATGAGACTGAAGGATTAAGTGATAAGAATGTCACATTTTGGCCACATTTTATTTTCCCTAAATTTTAAACTCAGTGAGTAAGGCGGGATGTGCTCTTTATTGCTTTGTAAATTCATTGTGTCTGATACATGCTTTTAAAGTACTTGGTGTTCAGAAGTAGAGTTTGAATCAATGAAGGAAAATATTTTCGTGTTCACTAAAACAGAAAATGCACACTTTTATGCCAAATAAGTTTCTAAGCACCAAATAATGAAGCTCAATTTAACTCAGTCAAGGGTCCTCATTTGTCAGTTAGTGTTGTTAGGCTCAGATTTCCCTTTCCTTTTTGTCAAAGACCACGAAGATAGCATCTTTTTGCTTTATAGGACAGCAGAGTGAAAGGGTACAGGAAAGAAGTCTGAAAAACATAGTTTGAATCCTGTCTTTACCACTGGCAGCTCGCTGAACTTGAGTGTTACATAACTTCACCCACTCTGTTTCTTCATGTGTAAAATAAGGTAATATCATCTACCATGCAAGATTATTGTCAGGATGACATAAGACTTCTATAACATGTTTGGTGCATAGAAGGAATCTAATAAAAGAGAGATAGAGATAGTTGTAATCATAATATTTTTCTTATAGGCTCCGTTGTGTCCCTTTTTTATTTTCACTTTATTGTGTTTGGATTTTTACATTACCAAAGGCACGGTTTATCATGCTTATATTGACAGTAAAATTATAGAGCTAACACTGTGCTTACATTCACTTCAGACTCCTTATATATAAAATCTTCCCTTAAAAGTAGATCACATTTGGGGAGTTGTCACATAGACGACTCATCTTCCTAACAGTCTAGGGCATCACGTATTAAAAAACTATTTTTTTCTCCAGCTAATAATATTCTTCTCCTGTAAATATCCTAAATATTCTGTAGGATCATCTACCTAACCTCAGCTACTGTTAATAAGACCAGTAGCTGATGACACAGAGAGCTTCTAAGACGATACGTGTGTCTGTTACCCATGATTATTGTATGATGTTTCTCTAATACCTTGTAGGTCATTAATCAGTGGGACAACTTTTAAGATGCTCCCTTTTTCCCCTTTCACAGCATCCCCTTTCCTATCTCTGTCTCGTTATGCTTAGTTTCTTTCCGTCTATCCACTCCCTTCTCTGCTTTCATTCAAAATGGTGGCCATAATCAACTAATCTGACCTCTTCTTAGAACTTCCAACATCTACTTAGGGCCACTTTTATGAAAAGTGTTTTGTTTCAAACACTTCCAGTGTTAACCAAAAGCAGTTTAAATTATTCTGTGGGAAGCCAACGATGACTAATTGGCAGAGTCAATGTATCTATTGAGAGATTGCATCCTTTAGTCCTTTGGTGTCCTCACCTCCATTCAGGTTCCGTGGAGTCAAGGATGTAGGATGGGAAGACTAGGGGCTTTCGGCTCAAGCAGACCTGGGGCAAAATTAAGCTCTGCTCTGTGCTTGCTTTATCTCTTTAGCCTTCCCTATTGGGTGTCTGTGTCATGAATCTATTCATCTGGAAAACGGGGATGAAAGTGCGAATCCCAACCGGGGGACCCCGTCACGGAGGGTGTTAGGAGCACTAGGTTGTGTTAAGCAGCACAGGACTGAGATGAACTGCAATAATCTAGCCTGGAAAACAAATCACCTTTGTTTCGGGCTTCCCTGGTGGCGCAGTGGTTGAGAGTCCGCCTGCCGATGCAGGGGACACGGGTTCGTGCCCCGGTCCGGGAAGATCCCACATGCCACAGAGCGGCTGGGCCCATGAGCCACGGCCGCTGAGCCGGCGCATCCGGAGCCTGTGCTCCGCAACGGGAAAGGCCACAACAGTGAGAGGCCCGCGTACCACAAAAATAATAATTTTGTTTCCATGGGAAAACACATTTTGAGTTTTAACAACTAATTTAGGAGCATGTGTTGGCAACACAAAATGTCAGATGCTGGAGAGTAGTAGGGCCTAACGGATGAGTTATGTGCAAATAATATACGGGACACAGGATAAACTGTTAACTTTCCAATCGTTTTGCCTAATTTTAAGAATAATTTCAGTATTCGAAGCAGGTGTAGGAATAACGTTGGTTATTAAAGTAAAAAAGATTAATTTTTCACTTAGCTTTCCGCAAGGAAAATAAGAGAGCTGCTCTTGGTAAGCATTGACAAACGGGCCTATGGACTCCAGAGTGTGGAGATACATTAAATTACTCGGGGATTATCCTTTAGCAGAAAAAAAAAAAACTGTGAGATGTTGATTTTTCACACCCAAAAGACTGGGGAGGCATTTTTTAATAGTAGAAGACACCTTCATCAAATGACTTTTCACAGAAATTTTTATTACGCTGTAGAACTTGACATTGACATTCGCGGGCTAAAGAAATCAAGAGATATTTATACTCACCCATTGATGGAAAGGCAAGTCAGCAAACTGACTGAAATTAGGACAAAAGACATATTTTGTCATATGCAAAGGAAAACTACAAAGGAGATAAATGGGGCATGTTTGGTAAACTGCATTCATCCTTGAATTAAACAGAACACTTACTGAGCACCTACTACGTGTCAGGCAGTGTACTGGGTGCCCAGAATTCCTGCGAACAAGACAGACAAGTTCTGTATCTTCACGGAGCTTCTAGCCCAGTGGGAAAGGCAAGTAAATAAGCATACAACTGACTGACAGCATTTAAATTCTATTCAGAGAAGTGACTTAATTCTGCCACCATAAGAAAGGACCATCAACCCAGGAATCAGAAGATTAGTAAGGGTAGAGGTGGTAAACCACTGAATACCCACATGTGTGCTAACACATCAAAGACCAGAGAAGGCTTCCATCCAAACTTGGGAGTAGAAATAGTTTGTTTCCAAGTCCCTGACATCCCTAAGTTCTTCCTTTCCTCCTTGCCCAGCTCAGGGCAGGCACTACTGTGCTGTATTCACGCTCTACCTGCAAATGCTCATCAAAGCTTCACCTTAAAGCCTTTCTACCTAGTAATGTACAAATGAGCATTTATGGTAGAGTTACTAATTCCTCAGCGTGGTGTAAGTGTTCACTGAATAAAATCCTTACATTAGGATGTAGTGAGTGTGGAATTTTATGGGAGAGTCACTAGTAGGACAAGATAGAGTTATGGTCCCTATCGGTAGCGGCTAAGTAGTGCCCAGGGAGATACTGTTTATAAATAAATCTAACTAACAGGATATCAACAAGATTCAGCTTCCTGTCACTAAACACTATTTTCTAAAATAAAAGAAAAAGATACACTCAGAGAAAACTACAGGTGTGAAAAGTCCCATTTCTTGGCCAACTAGCATCATCCTAAGTAGAAAATATGTGGCTGGACACAGTGCATCTCTTAAGTACAAGCAACAGGTGACCTCAGAAATAGGAAACCTGTCCCATCTTGAACAGTCCTTGCATGGTCAGCTTCTCCATCCACCAGCTTTTACCCCCTTCCCACACCTTTTCTTCAATGTCCTACTTCCCCTGGGAATTCATGCAGGGCAGAGACTCACCTGGACCCTATCTGTGGGTAAATTCCCATCCTTCATCCCAGAAAAGGTGAGCCACTCAACAACAGAAGGTACAAATCCTTCCAGCGCCCGTGCCAATACTTGATTTTGACTTAATGCTTAAGGTGATGCTGTGCTCTCATTAACGGAAGCAATTGAATTATACTTTAATTTGCTCTAAACCCATGCCTATTTTTTGGTAGCAGAATCATTATAAAACTCTAAATTTTGGTAAAACTAATCAGCATGGCTCACAGTGGCCTAGAGTGGCAATTATTATAATCTCATTGCCTTGGAGAAAGTTTGTTCTATGTGTTTTGACCTAAACATACAGTTGGATTAATGACTTTTAAAATAATCACATGGGCAAGACCAACTACAACGGTAACCAACTATCGGAAATGTCCAAATTATAGACCAGGAGCCTCAGTGTAGGCACAGATATGGTGCAGCTCAACAGAGTAATAGAAACTGTTATCCCTAAAAATATTTAATCTCCAGAATGTTGTTTGTCATTAACAAGACTGATGCCTGCTCTTGGGGACCCTACATGCAAAGGCAGCAAAATGAACAAATCCATATGTTACACATTCATTAAAACCAGGCAGTGTCTTACAATTACAAATTAAATTGGTACATCTGGAAAAAAGGAATACTGAGATTTACAGGTTTTTGTGATTTTTTTTCCTTATCATAAAATAATGGAAATTGTGGTCCTGATTTGTATTTGATTAAAGGAATCATTTCATTGTTCTAATTGGAAAGGTATGTAAAACTTTGGGAGTACAGACATATGGACCAGCTTTGCTGATGGTGTCTGTTAATTTGGCATTGTTAACAGTCTGCTTTTTCCCCAGTGTACATATTTTTAGTTAGTCAGAAAGTATTTAGTTGAGCAGTTTTTCTTTAATTTCCACTTTTTTCTTTTCCAGAGGGCTTTTTTACTTAAAACGTGTTGAGAATTTTTATTGCTTCTATGTCCGTCTGAATTTTCTCTAGTGACACAATTTTCCTGTGCGACTGGGGTAAAGACATTTCAAAATCCCCCTAGAATAGTTCAGTTTGGAAAACATCCTATAGACATTATTTGCTGGAGGCAAGCTCACGTTACCGATTAAAAGTCTACGCCAAGACAATAGAAAAAAAGAAATCATAGTTTCTTCAAATCAAGAGAGAAAGCTACTTTTTAATCTTTTTTCCCTGAGCCTGAAAGGCCTATTTCGAACTTTGTTTGAAAGGAAAACACACCATCATAGGCCTGGTAAGATATCACTCTCCAGCCGTTTGTTAAAGTCTCCATTTGCACAGCCGTCCCAAGTACCAGGAGGCACTGATGGTCCAGGAACATGAGGGATGAAACAAACCAAAACAACCACATCCCGCGAGTGGACGTGGAACAAACTCTCACTGGTTGGAAAATCTTTCCTATCACCTGCCTTCTGGAGCTAATTTCCTGCTTGTTTATAAACAAGTGTAGAGAATGCAAAATCCAGTGCTGTCAAAAATAAACAAATGCATTCAGGAACTCTCTAGTAATTGCTAAGTCACAAAAAGTTTTATTAGTTGCTAAAGCTGCTTTGCATTATATTACCATTTATTTCAGATTAGTCACTGAAGAAGCAAGGCAGTGGTTCATATCCAACTTGCCTTTCCTAAAGGGCATTAAAGAGTCATTTACTTGGCTTGCATTCCAACCAAACACAGTTCAATATAAACTTTTTATTTGCAAACTGAAGTCTATTTTTCTACTCTTTTGTATTGTTTACAGAGGCTAACATTTTAAATGTTCCTTTAAAAAGTTCTCATCTTTCTGTATTTCCTACTGATATGGAAGATTCTGTTCATAAAATGTCCACGTAATGGCAGGTAAATCGTAAATCAGAAATCTGCAGAAGTTCATACAGAAATATCTTTCCAAAAGAAATACTTAATTTTACCTTGGCGTTCCCAGCTTAGGTAGAATAAAAGGTAAAACAAACTTATGGTTTGAAATCAAAGTAAATAAAGCCTGAGCAAAGTACCAAGGGGCCAATTCAAGGCATCTTTGTAACTTGAACAATATTTTCATAACAGAGCAGCGTCATTGACTTAATAGCTAAAAGCAAGGTTACTTCTGCAGGGATGTGGGTAATAGCTTCTGCCTACATGCTGTTTTCTGGGTCTGAGGATGAGGACAGAGAGAAGAAGCAGGGGGAGGAGAAGTAGAGAACAGGCTCCAGCATGTTGCCTGGAGCAGCCTTTTATGACATTACCTTCCCTTTCTAACTCCCCTAAAATCCCCATCATTGGAGCCAAATGGCAAGTTCTCTATTCTCTTATTAAGTAAAGACTTCATATCATTAATTTACCATAAAGACACGGTTGCTACTCAGCTGGTACACATCAACATAGGCATCCCAATAGTTAATAGTACCGTTAAGTCCCCTACATACGAACCTTCAAGTTGCGAACTTTCAAAGATGTGAACATGCATTCACATGTCCAATCACGTAAGTTAGTTCACATGTCTGCGTACATTGTCACATGCATGCATCCTCTACAAGTGGATGTGCTTTTGTGTACTTTACTGTACGGTACTTTATAGAGTACAGTAGTACAGTATCTTTATTTCAAGACCAGGATGTACAGAAGCAAGCGTGAAAGCAGTGGTGATGTAGCCGGTACTACTGTACTTTTCAAGGTACTGTACTGTAAGATTAAAGATGTCTTCTTGGGCTTCCCTGGTGGCACAGTGGTTGAGAGTCCACCTGCCAATACAGAGGACACAAGTTCGTGCCCCGGTCTGGGAAAATCCCCCATGCCACGGAGCGGCTGGGCCCGTGAGCCATGGCCGCTGAGCCTGCGCGTCCGGAGCCTGTGCTCCGCAACGGGAGAGGCCACAGCAGTGAGAGGCCCGCGTACCGCAAAAGAAGTTTTCTTTATTTTTTGTGTTTCTTTGTTTTTTATGTATTATTTGTGTGAAAAGTATTATAAATCTATTAAGTACAGTGCTATATAGCCGATTGTGTTAACTGGGTACCTAGGCTAACTTTGTTGGACTTACGAACAAATTGGACTTACAAACATGCTCTCATAACAGAACTCATTCGTATGTAAGGGGCTTACTGTATACATTTGAAAGAACCCCTCCCCAAGGCATCATGGCCTCTACCACCCCTGCTTTGGCTGCAAATGACAGCTCCCAGAATCCTATATACCTTCCTTTGGGATCCTGCTTGAACCCAATGGCTGGCATCTTTCCTTAATGTTCAGTTACCTTGTCTTAATGGCTGTTAAATGTTTTAATATTATCCCTGATCACAGGCAGCATATTTCCTCCAGGAATTTGAGAGAGAAGACTTTGTTTTTCCATCTCTCTTTACTCATGGATGTGTCTAGGCAAGGCAGACGTCAAGCAGAATCTTCCTAAAATCCAGTAAGCCTGACCCTGAGGAAATGAGCACCTGGCAGGTAATTTTTCTAAGTGAACTTTGCAGGGATGATGATGGTGAGTACAGGAATCAGGCCAAGGAAGGCAGCCTCAGCACAATTGTCCTGGGGGAAAAGTCCCAGTGTCCCAGGGTCAGTATGAGACAAAGATATCCAGGACCCTGAACCAGCTGGCAGTGGGAAATGGTAGTGTGGGGAGAGGCAAGCAAAGAAAGAAAGAAGAAGAAACCACAGGCAAACTTGGGTTCCTTTATTACTTTCCAAGAGGGAGTATGAATTAACGAAAAGTCTTCATAGAAAGTTCCATTTCTCTTCAACAGTTTCCATCTCACTTTCAAACCATAGTTCGTGTGTCCCCCCGCTCTCTGCACTGTGGAGGGTGCGATACTTTGCTGAGTTATAATTCTCCCGTGTCCTTGTATGTTACTCCCTTTAGGCTCAGAGACCCTTAAGGCTACAGATCACATTTGAGTATTTCTGTGTATCCAGAGTCCCATACACTGTCTACACGTAGTAGGTTCTTAATAAATGTAGTGGAATTCTCATTAAGAACCAATAGTGGCCCAGAGACATAGAAAACAAACTTATGGTTATGAAAGGGGAAAGGGGGGAAGGGAAAAATTAGAAGTTTGGGATTAATCTATACACAGTACTATATATAAAATAGATAACCAACAAGGACCTACTGTACAGCACAGAGAACTATACTCAATATTTTGTAATAACCTATAAGGGAAAAGAATCTGAAAAAGAATATATATCTGAGTCACTTTGCTGTACACCTGAAACTAACACAACACTGTAAATCCACGATACTTCAAAAAAAAATAGTGGGCTGAAATACGTGGTGGTTAGGTAACAATACTACCTCTTCTTCGAATGAATAGATGACGTATACATTCTTAAGCTTTGTTGGAAACACGTTCCCAAAAGTATTTTGAAATGTCTATGTAATCTTGTTTACATTTGAATTTGCCTATCCAGAATGTACAGGTGATCTTCTCAGCAAGACAGGGACATTTAATCCTTTTCTGTTTTCTCACAAATACAGGATCAGAAGAAAATAAATGACTTCATTATTACTATATTTGTATACACAGGCAACACTCCCTTTGCCCTCAGCCATCCCACTGAGATGAGCAGAGCCTTCAACACAGGGAGGAAGACCCAGTGCACGATGCCTTGTAAGTGTCTTTGAGATATTAACACAGAGAGAGAGTTCCATTCTTGCTCAGCAGATGCAATACATGACGGAAAACCTTACGGAAAAATATCTCTCCTTTTCACTTGATTCTGGAGGGTGAGATTGAATTCTTCTGCCACAGGTAATTTCTAGAAAAGAACCTGCATCTATATGCCTCCAACATACAGGGGAAGTGGACAGAGTAGAAACGGAAAGTAAGTGCCTTAATCGGCTCAGGCTTCCAAAACACCTATGGTACCAAAATACCGGAGATGTGGTGGGCCGGGGGTGGGAGCTTAAGACAACCCAAATGTATTTTCTCACAGATCCAGAGGCTGGAAGTCCAAGATTAAGGTGACAGCTGATTTGGTTCCTGATACCAGCTGGCTTTTTAGCTTGCAGATGGCCACCTTCTCATTCTCTCCTCACGCACGGTAAGGGTGAGAGTGAGTGTGTGTGTGTGTGTGTGTGTGTGTGTGTGTGTGTGAGAGAGAGAGAGAGAGAGAGAGAGAGAGAGAGAGAGAGAGAGAGAGCGAGCGACTCTTCTTATAAGGACATTAATCCTGTCATAAGGGCCCCATACTCATAATGTCCCAAAGAGTACATCTCCAAATACCATCGCACCAGGGATTAGGGCTTCACATACATATTCTGAGGGATGATACCGAGCAGGGCCCTGTGGGCTCCTGGGCACAAAAGCCTTTCCGTGTACCCCATCTCTTGATTACAGGAAATAGGCTTCATTCAGCCTCCAGGACCTTCCCTGAGTTCCAAAGGGCAGGTTCACACACATGCTAATCAGGGAAGGGAGGGGATGCAGAGACCAGGGAGGAGCAGTCGGGACACAACAGTGCAGCCTTGGGGCAGGGTCCTGGTTCCCCTCAAGGGATACACACAACAATATCCTTTAGCTGTTTTGCAGGTACTGAAACCCCCTCCAGGCGGGAGAAGTTCACTGTCTGCTGCCCACAAGCACGGAGACCCCAGACCGGTTGGAACCAGAAGGTTGATGATGCGGACTCCCTATTACCTCACCACTAGCCAATCAGAAGAGTATCCACGAACTGACCATGCCCTCTTTGAACCATTACTATAAAACTCCTCACGACCCCCTCCAGGGTGGGGCACACAGTCTTGAGGGCATTAGCCCACTGTGGCCCCCTTTGCCTGGCAAAGCAATAAAGCTATTGTTTTCTACTTCACCCAAAACTCTGTCTCCGAGATTTCATTCAGTGTCAGGGCACAGAGGCCAGATTTGGCTTCAGGGACACAAACATTCAGTCCATAACACCCTCATATGATGAACTAATGAGCATCCCCATGAGGGAAGAATGTGTTTGCTGTTCCCTGAAGAGACCGGATCCCTGTTGTTGGGCTGCCCCCCGCCCCCAACCGCCCCACAGGCCTACAAGGCCTGAGCTTGCCCAGCCTCAAGACCGAAGAAAGAGCCCGGAGTCAGCAACAGAGACATCAATGGTTTCACGGATCGGGGAGCTTACCTGTTTGAAGCAAGGTCCTGGAGCGACAGCCCACCCCATGGGGCAGACAGCAGGCAGGACGTAGTTGCAGTCTTCGCTCCGAGGAGGAAGGGGAGACTGCCAGTTAAAGGGGAATTGAAGTCAGGTGGGCTCATTAGTTACCAGGGAAACCAGTTCACCGCCCCTTTGATGAGAACAATCACCAGCTGGGGCCTGTTTGTAGGAAAGTGAGTCATGTGCGTAGGGCGTAGGTGAAGCAGACACTGGTCAGTCAGGTGATGTACAGAGAAGAAGAGAACAGCCATCTTGAATGACCTGACCATACACCTGTACCTGCATATCTGCTTTCAGCCAAACCTGGGCTAATAAAGCCATGACACCTGAGCTTAGCACGGCCCTGCCTAGATCATTCAAGTACGAACGCAGAACGAGGAAGTGAATGCAAGAATGTTGGCGGCAGCATGTCAAAATTTATGCCATAGAATACTAGTCCCGGGGATGCTCCTGAGGCTCATAGGTCAAAGATTGGCAATTACCTAGTGAATGTGAGCACAAGAAAGGCTCTGACAAGCCTAAAGGGGCTTTTGAGTTCTAATGAGCCTGGTGGCCATCCACATATCTGATTAAGGAACCTTTTCTCTACAGGACAACTAGGAATAGTGCACAGAACGGGTATCCTACAGAACTCTCTTTGGAAAATGTTTATCTAAGGAATGCCCTTGAGTCCTGTTGTGAAATTGTCACTCCTAGTAGGGTAAGAACTGAAAAACGTGTCAAGCAGAGGGACTTGCCCATGAAGCACAAAGCCCTTGTTTGACAGGAGATTGAGGGTCTGTTGGTGCTATGTACAAGGGGTTCCCAGGTTTTTTGAGTAATAAAAAGCCCCCTTGTCATTCAGAAAGTATGCTCATCCACCCACCATCTGCCCTAGATGCTGTCAGGACCCTTCCCTACTCACAGAGTTTTGATTCATCGAATAAGCCTGAAGTGAAGAACATTCATGATGTGCCAACTCCTGAGTTTAGGACTGAGGATGCAGAACTGAGACAGAGTTCCTGTGCATACATTTCCACCTGATGGGACAATGAGAGTTCCTTGAGTGTTGCAGCTTGAAAGGTCCATAAAAGTCATCTGCCAATACTCACACAAGAAAAAACAGACAATCTGAATATGCCTGTATGCATTAAAGGAACTGAACCATTAATAACCTTTTAAAACGTAAACACAAGACCCAGATGGATTCGCTGGTGAGCACTACCAAACATTTAAAAAGGAAATCATGTCAATTCTCTATAATCTCTTTCAGGAGGCAGAAGCAGAGGGAACACTTCCTAACTCGTTCTACGAGGCCAGCATCACCCTAATACCAAAACCAGAAAAAGACATTCCAAGGAGGAAAACTACAGACCAATATCTCTCACGAACATAGATGTAAAAATCCTGAACAAACTATTAGCCAGTTGAATCCAACAATGTATAAAAAGAATTATGCACCATGACAAGTAGGGTTTATCCCAGGTAGGCAAGTCTGGTTCCACATTTGAAAATCAATTGATATAATCCACTACATGAACGAGCTAAAGAAGAAAAATCACTTGATCATATCAATAGGCTCAGAAAAAACAGTGGACAAAATCCAGCATCCATTCATGATAAAAATTCTCACTAGGGTTAGAGGGGAACTTCCTCACCTTGATAAGAAATAGCTATACAAAACCTACAAGGAACATCAGACTTAATGGTAAGAAACGAGATGCTTGTCCTCTAAGATTAAGGACAAGGCAAGAGTGCCCCCTCTCACCACTGTTTTTCAACATCATACTGAGTTTTAGTTAATGCATTACGACAAAAAAGGAATAAAAGGTATACAAATTGGGAAGGAAAAAACAAAACTCTCTTTGTTCACAGATGGCATAATCTCATATGTAGAAACTCAAAAAGAACTGACAAAAAAAATCCTGCAATTAATAAACAATGATAGCAAGGTTTCAGGAGACAAGGTTAATATACAAAAGTCAACCACTTTCCCATATACCAACAATCAAACAGTGAAATTTGAAGCTAAAAACACAATACCATTTACATCATCACTCCCCCAAAATGAAATAATTTGGTATAAATCTAACAAAATATATACAAGATGTATATGAGGAAAACTACGAAACTCTGGTGAAAGAAATCAAAGAAAAACTATGAGAGAAATATTCCATGTTCATAGATAGGAAGACTCAGTACTGTCAAAATGTCAGTACTTCCCAACATGATCTATAAATTCAATGCAATGCCAATCAAAATCTCAGCAAGTTATTTTGTGGATATCGACAAACAGATTCTGAAGTCTGGATGAAGAGGCAAAAGACCCACAATAGCCAACGCAGTATTTAAGTAGAAGAACAAAGTTGGAGGACTGCCACTACCTGACTTGAAGACAACATAAAGCTACAGTAATCAGGAGAATGTGCCAAAACAAATGATCACACTGATTTTCTATCCCAGACCTTGAAATACATGTGTCACGTAATTATGGAGGAATTTATTCCAGTGGTATTTGTCAATGTCTACCATTGATGATTCCATAGCAGTTACTATTAATTGAACACTTGCCTTGTGAAAGGTGTTGTGCTCAGCCTTTAATCCTCCAGATCACAAAGATATCCTCCATCACTACTTTACACAAGGGGAAACTGAGGCACAGAGAGGTCAAGACTCTTGTTGAGGGTCTCATGGCAGCAATAGGCAGAGCTGAGATCTACACCCAGTTCTGTCAGATTCTGAAGTTCCTGCCTTTAACCACAATGCTACCCATTCTTTATGGGGGGACCTGGGTGGGCTATAGTTTGACAACTGCAAAGACATAGAAAATCACCTCCCTAGGATGGCAGCAAAGAGGTAATAGCACAGTGTGGTTCAACTTTTGTTACTTTACAAAAGAGGAAACTGAGGTGAAAGGGGAATAGAAACAACTGTAGTGAAAGGAATAACCAGAATGTGTGCTTTTCAAAAGCTTTTCTCATGTTTCTCCCACCCTCAATGCCTAGGAGTTACAATGGGACACCTAGCAAATAGCAGGTAGCTACTACCTAAGTCCCAGGCACCAAGCAGGCACTCAATATACCCTGAATCAAGAAATAAGAAGTAAATTTCTTATGAAGGAATTTGAAAATATCTGATTTCAGTTTTCATAAGTAGTTTCTGGAATATAACTCGAGCTAAAGCCTCAGGAAATTTAAACTCGTTGAAATCTTAGTTATAAAGCAAATGAATTTAAGTTCAGGTTTCTTCATAAAGAAAATATGACATATACACACTATTATATATAAAATAGATAACTAATAAGGACCTACTGTATAGCACAGGGAACTCTACTCAATACTCTGTAAAGACTCATATGGGGAAAAAAATCTAAAGAAAAGTGGATATATGTTCACGTATAACTGATTCACTTTGCTGAACAGCAGAAAGTAACACAACATTGTAAATCAACTATACTCCAATAAAAATTAAAATATCTAGAAAAAAAAAGAAAAGAATCCAGATGTCCTTGGCATAGGGATGCTGGCTGAATCAGGACTTACTACACACAGATACACGTACACACACGTCATGTGTAATTGTCAGGTATTCCAACACGACTTAGAATAACATTTATTTTCAAGGAGTGTACTAACAAATGCCCTTGAATGCTGAGATTTCCTGTCATAATTACCCATTTAGTGAAAAAGAGTTTAAGCAAACCTGTCAATGATGTGAATTACCCATCTAACAGGGGAAAGCTGTCTTGAGTAGGTATTTCTCTTTCTGAGATCAGGCTGGAGGGTTTGGGATCTGAGAAGGAGTACGCAGATGTTTGTCAGCCCCTCCAATTCATGTTACACTGGGCTGATTATATATAAAGATTCTCAGATGTTATTCACTAATGAAATTATTACTGGATACCCGTATTTCCTCTCTACCAGGACCTATCAAATGTTCAGTTTTCTGAATTCCCCAGGAGACGCTCCCCACCCAGCGCCCTGCCTGCTGCACCCCTGTGGTAATTAGCAGCATGGAGGAGATTTCCATGACTGGTGGCACAGAGGTACAACACCAAGAAAGTGCTGAGAATCCATTATTAATGTTTTGGAGAAAAACCAAAACGTAAAAATCTTTAAAATGGGAATAGTGCCATCTCTCTGACTGTCCCAGCTAGTCACGTGTGGCTCTATGACCATGGAAAGGGAGCAGATGTAATTGCGCAAGGTGTCGCAGCCAAAGCAGCTGCAGTTGCCAGTGGAAAGACGTGCTAATGATAATTAAATGACTCAAATGTAAATAAGGAAAAAGATAGACGGAAAAATTCAAAACGCAATGTAAAATATAAATCAAGAGCCACTGGGCATTGAATTGTGCAAATCACCAAGTTCCCAAACTTGCTGGAAGCAGGGAGGAGAGTCACTAAGCTTTAAGTTTTTGTTTGTTTGTTTGCTTGTTTGTATCTAAGAATGTGGAAAGGGGTCAAAGTACCCCTTTTTAAGATAATCACTGAGGGAAAAGTCAAAGCCCAAGCAATCAAAAATAGAGGACAAATATGTACAAGTGTACAATACACGAGAAACAGTAAGCAGTCCCATGTTTTAAAACCTATATTGGGACTTCCCTGGTGGTGCAGTGGTTAAGAATCCTCCTGCCAGTGCAGGGGACACGGGTTCGAACCCTGGTCTGGAAAGGTCCCACATGCTGCGGAGCAATTAAGCCCGTGCGCCACAACTACTGAGCCTGCGCTCTAGAGTCCACGAGCCACAACTACTGAGCCCATGCACCTAGAGCCCCTGCTCCACAACAAGAGAAGCCACGGCAATGAGAAGCCCGCGCACCACAACACAGAACAGCCCCTGCTCGCCGCAGCTAGAGAAAACCCGTGCGCAGCAACGAAGACCCCACACAGCCAAAAAAATAATTAAATAAAATAAAATAAATATTTTTTTTAGAAAAAACCTACATTAACAATTTGTGAATGAATTTTTAAAGGTACTGCTCTAGTCCACTCACTTTAGGGAAAAATAAAACAGCAAAGAAATTAACTGGCCTAGTTGAAAACTAAGAGGACAAGTTAAAATGATGTTCAAAATGTGAAGTAAAGCCAGTTTGGTACAGCTTGGTTAAGTGTCTTTAACACTAGATTTTAAAATATATACAATAATAGTACATACATTAAATATATATACATATATATATATATATATATATATATATACACACACACACATTTCCACTGGCAGCTCAATTCTGTTTGAATTGGAAGGAGGTGCTGAGAGTAATAACCATCCATGATCCTGCTTCACACTGATAACCACTATTAATAGCTTATGAATATGTTTCTAGATATATAGATTCATACTGTGTACGACTATCGTAAAAATCACACTAGGGGCTTCCCTGGTGGCGCAGTGGTTGGGAGTCTGCCTGCCGATGCAGGGGACACGGGTTCGTGCCCCGGTCCGGGAAGATCCCACATGCCGCGGAGCGGCTGGGCCCGTGAGCCGTGGCCGCTGAGCCTGCGCGTCCGGAGCCTGTGCTCCGCAACGGGAAAGGCCACAACGGTGAGAGGCCCGCGTACCAAAAAAAAAAATCACACTAAACATAGTATTTGGGGGAAAAGCTCTAATAACTTGAAATCTTTTGTGAATACCCTTCTACATCACTAATATTTATCTGCAGTATTATTTGTAATGTTCACATGATACCCTGTGTCATGAACTTATCACAATTTAATCAGTTCCCTATCTGATATTTAGATTTTTTCTATTTTTCCCACTATTATCAACATAATAATATTATGAGTATTATTGTGTCTAAAACTATGAATGAATATCCTTAGGATATAATCTTAGATTTCTTAGAGATGGATCAAATATACAACCATCATAGAATGATTGATGTAATACAAAAAACAAATTTCCGGGACTTCCCTGGTGGTATAGTGGTTAAGAATCTGCCTTCCAATGTAGGGGACAAGGGTTTGATCCCTGGTCAGGGAACTAGATCCCACATACAAGCCACAACTAAGAGTTCCCATGCCACAACTAAGGAGCCCACTGGCCGCAACTAAAGGAGCTGGTAACCCTCAACTAAGGAGCCCATGAGCCACACTAAGGAGCCCCCTACCACAACTAAGACCCAGCTCAACCTAAATAAATAAATAAATAATTTTAAAAATTAAAAATAAAATTTAAGAAAATAAATTTCCATCAAGGGCCTTGACCCAATAACCCTGTCACTCACCATGTGTGAAGATGTTCTGAACACAACCACACCAACCAGGTCTCTCCATTCTGTCTTCAGTGGAAGTTTGTTGGGAAAAAACAGGATCTCACTGTTCTAATTACTAGTGAAGTTAAATGTGTTTCTTGACTATTTTTTTATATTCTTTATGAATTCCCTATCTGTCCCCTTTGTTAATTCTTCCTCCTAGAGTAGGAGAAAAGTTTGTCCTTTCCTAATGGAGCTTGTGGATTTTGAAGCTGTTTGTGAATTTTCTGATTAGCTTTTTTCTTTTTTCCTTTGGCTGCACCACGTGGCACATGGGATCTTAGTTCCCTGACCAGGGATCGAACCCGAGTCCCCTGCAGTGGAGGCATGGAGTCTTAACCCCTGGACCGCCAGGGAAGTCCCTTTGATTAGCCTTGACATGCATTGTCTGCATTTCCGAGAGGGCAGGACTTGGCTTTTCAAGCTGCTTATTAATTCTACTGTTTGATTAATTATGTTTTTCTCCTATTTTCCTTAGACTTATTTTATGGTTTCCTCTAAAGATTTTTAAGACGAAAAGTTTATTTATTCTCATTGTAATCACTATTAGAGGAATCACGTCTGTTTTGCTCACAATTAATGTAGTGTTTGGAATACAGTGAGCAAAAAAAAAAAAGGCTTTATTAAATCAATTATGGAAATTTAACAATATGAAATTTTCCTCTAAGTTTAGTAATTTCTGTAATTAAATTTAAAGACATATCATTCCCAATTCTATTATTTTCTAAATAATCTGAAATTACAGATTGATTACTTACTTGCCCTAAAATAATTAGTGTATCTTTTCTATAAGTTTCAATGTGGAATGACAATTACATTGTTGAGGTTTTTTTCTCAGAAAATATGACAGATACAACTTCAATTTTAACAAAATAAAACCATAGATTATCTTAATTTACTTTGTTGCCTGGCAAATGATGAATTTTTTAAAATTGTCCAAAAGTTGAGGAGAAAGAGAATTTGCAAAGTCTTTACCTATGTCTCCCAGGATACTTCTTAGCAACAAAGAGAAAAACAGGAAATTTAAGTTGGAGAAACTCAGCAGAAAACACCTTAACCAACTGATCAAAGTCAGTGTCAGAAGTCATTTGACTTAACCACTTTGTGAAACTCATATGAAGCACTGAGACGAATTTGTGATGTTCCTGCCAAAATTGTGTAACTTCAGTTGAATCTGAGAAAACATCAGACAAACCCACAATAAGAGACATTCTTATAAAACAACAACCAAGTACTCTCCAGAAGTATCAAGATCATGGAAGACAAGGTAAGAAGGAAGGATTATGACAGATTGAAGGACACCAAGGAGGAATACAATGTGTGATACAGGATTGAATCTTGGAATAGAGAAAGGACATTAAGTGGAAAAGTGAGTGAAATGTGAATAAGGTCTTTTGTTAACAGTATTACATCAATGTTAACTGTAGGTTAAGATGTCAGCTTTAGGGGATGCTTGGTGAGAGGTACAGGGAAGTGTCTGCATTATTTTTGCAGCTTTTTGTAAGTCTAAAATGTGTCCCCCAAAAAGGTTAAGGAAATGTCAAGTCTGGCTATATCTATCACTTTCAGACTATGTAATCTAATAATTTCATACTCTGTGAGATTTTGTGACCTTGTCAATAAATCCTCAGCAAGAGCTACATCACAGGATTATTTTGAGGAATAAATAAATATGTAAACTCTCTTGGTTCATTGAATGGGCTCAACCAATGTTTAACTGAGTCTACAATAATTGTCTCAAATACTTCTGAAGGCAATGCATATTTTTTATGTGTAGAGTGCAAAGTTTGATGCAAGCCTATTAAATCTGTATTTCTTTTTATCTACTTTATCTGCTGAAGATAGAGAAAGGAGTATCAAAATGTTCCTTTAATTTTAAATTAAAAAAAATTAAATAGTCTTTTGTGGTGTTATCTGGTGGATAAAATATCCATGACTCTTCCAATACCTTTTTCTCTGCACTCTTCTTTATCTGATATCAATAACACTACAGCTGCTTCCTCTTCATCTGCAATTTCCTGATATATAATTTCTTCTTTTTAATTCCTCCCCATTAGAAGTTTTATTTTGGTTAATAATTTATAATTATTTGTATATTTGAAAACTTAGTTTTTGGTCCGTCATGTATGTTGAAAGCATATTGTCTTAACCTTTCACCTTTTGATTTGAAGAGTTGAATACATTTCATATCCAATGTTAATTTCTTCAGCTTCATGGTTTTTGGGAAAGGAAGTATATTGGACAAGCACATGGTCCTAAAACATACTGAGCATTTTTACTGCAATTATGAGTCAGACGCAGTAAATGAATAGAGGATGCAGTGTTGTAGGTGAGATTCAATCAAAAGGAGACTGTTGCATGAGATCTTAGGTGTCCAAGAATCTAATGAGTTAATTCTGGTGGTTGAGGGGAAATTAAAAATCCACTCCAATCCGAGAATCAGTGAGCCAGGGTACTTGTTGCTGGACCAAACGACATGGGAGATTGGGTTACTCAGGGACACAGCGGTTTATTGGGAAGAGTCCATAGTCCTGGTGGTCAAAACTGAATAAGAGAGCCAAGGCTGTTGGCAAAACCTGAAAAAAATAGGGGCCCTACCAAAAAGACAGCCCCCAGCCTGGCTCTAGCCACATCTTCTTCTCCTAGGTGTTGCTAGAAGTGCATAACCTCAGGCCACATTCCAGACCTACCAATTCAGAATCTGATTTTAAAAAGATGCCCAAGTGATTTGAACACATGAAATGTGAGATGCTCTGCTCTATAAGGATCTTTATATTCCAGGACTAGTAAACATGGTGTGTAAAACTGGTGATTACAAAGATGGTGATAAGTACAAGCATAACTCTTTATGTGTTGGTAGCTCTTGGTGTTTTTCACAGAATTTTCACCTATATTTGCTCACTTGAACCTCATAACAATCCCATGGGAAAACAGCTTTAAAGGTTTAATTGTCTGGCCAAAGTAAAGTGAATTGAACAATGCTGACTGTAGAAATGATCACCTTATTTAGTTTTAAGTAATAGTTTATGGAAGTTCATCCTTTCTTCCTTCTCATAAATTCCCATAGGAATTTGCTTCTATCTTTATTATAGTGATTATCACAACCTACCTTGTGTTAACATTGTTTATGAATGTTGATCAGTCCTCGTGGAGGATCTGATGCTCCCTGACGGTACCTGACACATTGCTCAGTCATAGTAGATGATCTCAAAATTGGGATTGAATCAAGTCAGCTATAAAGTCAAAAAGTTATTTATTCTTATACTGCTGATGGGAACACAAATTGGCTTACCACTTTGGAAAACAATTTGACAGTTCCTTAAAAAGTTATGCATACACTTACCAAATGACCCAGAAATCCCATTCCTAGGTATTTACCCAGTAAATACCACAAAAAGACTAGAATGAAATTGAAGTTTTTTCATAATTACCAAGCACTAAAAATAACCCAAATTTCCATTTACTGGTGAATACATAAATAAATTTTGATATTTCCATCCTAAGGAATTCCAGCAATTAAAAGAACCATTGATACACGAACAACATAGATGAATTCCAAAGCGTTACGCTAAGTCAAAGAAGCCAGATACAAAAGACCACACACTTTATGAGTCCATTCATATAAAACAAAACAAAACAAAACAAAACAAAAACTATAGATCAGGGGTTGCTGGGGGCCGGAAGTCAGGGAGGAGAGTAACTGCAAAGTAGCACAAGGGAAATTTCTGGGGTGACGAGAATGTTCTGTATATTGGAGAGAATGTTTCATGACATATATTGTTGTCAAAACTCATAAAATTGTACATTTATGAGGGGTAAATTTTATTATATATAAATTATAAATCAATAAAGCTGGTTTAAAACTATAGCAATAGACTCTGGCATTAGGAGGTATCAAATGGTGTGCTTTAGAGGATAACATAGTTTTATACCTTTTTGACAGAAACCTTTATTACCCCAAGTTGCACTTGCTTTCCCATATGCTCCCAAATGATGTGATACTGGGAAAAGTTACAAAATGATGTTTTCATCTGAAATGCAGCAACTGCTTTAACTTAAAGGATTACAATGAGATTTAAATACAGACTTTGGATGTTTCTGGGAGGGGGAAGGAGAAAGAGAGAGAGAGAGAGAATGGAAAACTAAATAATATAAAAAGTGCCAGAGGTCCAGAGAGAAAAGGAGGAAAGAAATCACTTACATAAAGTGAAAACTGCTAGAGAAATACTGAAAAAGACTCCTGGACGACTTCTTTTTTTTCCAGCTTTATTGAGATATTATTAACATATGACACATGCAAGTTTAAGATGTATAAAGTGATGATTTGATACACATATATCATGCAAAACAGTAACATAGTAAGGTTAGTTAACACTTCCATCGCGTCACATAATTACCATTTTTAGAGGGTGATAACATTTAAGATCTACTTTATTGACAACTTTCAAGTATATAATACAGTGTTGCTGACTATAGTCACCATGCTGTACACTAGGTCCCCAGAAATTATTCATCTTATAACTGGAAGTTTGTACCCTTTGACCAACATCTCCCCATTTCTCCCACCTACCCTCAACCCCTGCCAACCACCATTTTATTCTCTATTTTTATGAGTTTGACCGTTTTAGATTCCACAAGTAAGTGAGAATGTACAAGATTTGTTTTTTCTCCGTCTGACTTATTTCACTTAATATAATGTCCTCAAGGTCAATGTCCAAAAGGTAGTATTTCCTTCTTTTTTATGGCTGAATGATATTCCATTTCACATCTTCTTTATCCATTCATCCATCCATGGACACTTAGGCTGTTTCCACGTCTTGGCTATTGTGAATAATGCTGCGGTGAACATGGGGGTGCAGATATCTCTTCAAGACTGTTTTCATTTCCTTCGGGTATATACCCAGAAGCAGAACTGTTGGATCTTATGCTAGTTTTATTTTTAATTTTTTGAGAAACCTCCATACTGTTTTCCATAGTGGCTGCACCAATTTACATTCCCACCAACAGTGTGTAGGAGGGTTTCCTTTTTACAACAACCTTTGCCAGCATTTGTTAGCTCGTGTCTTTTTGGTGACGGTCATTCCAACAGGGATGAGGTGATACTTCATTGTGGTTTTGGTTTGCATTTCCCTGATGATTAGTGTTGCTGAGCATCTTTTCCTGTACCTGTTGGCTATTGGTATGTCATTTTTCGAAAAATGTCTATTTAAGTCCTTTGCCCATTTTTTCAATTGAGTCGTTTGGATTTTTGGTTTGTTTGTTTTTATTTTTTTACTTTCTGCTATTGAGTTGTAGGAGTTCCTTATATTTTGGATATTAACCCCTTATCAGATATAGGGTTTACAAATATTTTCTCCCATTCTGTAGGTTGCCTTTTCATTTTGTTGACGGTTTCTTTTTCTGTGCAGAAGCTCTTGAGTTTGATGTTTGTTTTTGTTGCTTGCACGTTTGGTGTCACATCCAAAGAAGCTTTACCAAGACCAGGGTCAAGGAGCTGTTTCCCAGTGTTTTCTTCTACTAGCTTTACAGTTTTGGATCTTACATTTACATTTTTAATCCATTTCGAGTTAATTTTTGTGAGAGTGTGAGAGAGGGGTCTAATTGCATTCTTCGTGTAGTTATTCAGTTTTCTCATGGGTCACTTCTGATGCTACCACCCACCCCTGCAGGAGTTTATATGTGAGGATTATTTTGCCTCTTTTACTAAGTTACGAGCTACTGCACTCTCTTTTCTCTACTACATAGAGTGATTTTATGTAGTACCACCTCTTAGAATATTACCCATCTCAATCCATCTGACCCAAGTCAATTCTTTTTCCTGAATCTCCCAAATATTCAACCCAGCAAGTAATGAATAAATATTCTTTAAGTAAATTAAAGAATTAATGAATCTATATTAAGAGCTAACAGTTATAGAGGCATTCAGTCTATGAGGCAGCATATTTCAAAAGTTTTATGTAATTTAACAACCTTAATCTTTGCAAGAATTCTGTGAGATAAGTACTGTTATCCTCCTCATTTATGATGGAAGGGGCTGGATGAGGTTGAATCACTTGGTCCAGATAACTCTTGCCCTCAGGCAGAACTGAGTGATTCTCCCCCAGGCAATGTGATGCCAGCGCTGAACTGGTAGCCACCCTGTCCCCAGTGTAGGACAGGCAGCAGGCTGTCCCTCTCCTGGTGGTGTTCAGGTTTGCCTTGGAAGAGGTTATTTTTGTTTTATTGATCTTGGTAAGTAAGTTCAGAGAACTTGAAAGTTCCTTGGTCAGTAGCCATTAAAAGTAACCAGACTTTATCGCCTAGGGGTATCTGGGGACATTTTATTTCCAAAAGACAATCCACCTAGAAAATGCTAAAAAAATAAGTTTCTGTTTCCTTTGACATGTCATTTCTTTAAGCAGTCTTCTTAACTCACTGCTCTTATGACCCCCTTAGTAGCAGATACAATTCACTTCTTATGCAGACTGACAAGAAGATGCACGGTATATGGCACTGCATATCCTGCCTTCATTATTCCCTCATAGCAAAGACTCGAAACTGTAATGTGTGAGAAGGAAAAGGTGCCAGCATGACATTTACTACCGCTAATATGAATCTGATTAATTTTACAACAAGAAACATCATCTTAACTCTTTGTGTCCTACAATGAGTAGGACTCTGAGGAGAAAGGCAGGACACTTGACCGAATCATGTCTATCAGAGGATGCTTTGGGGATGAAATGATAATGTAAATACCCCCTTGGCAGGAAGTGTCCACAAAGTCTCTTATACAGAAGGACCTTTTTCCTGCAGAAAAGACTCCAAGTGAGGCAGAGGCAGGTCTGGGCTCTGGGCTGGGTTCTGAGTCCCTCCAGCTTCAAGAGGAGTTACTGGTTGATGAGAAGACAGACCAAGGTGAAGGGCGAGGCCACCGAGAGCAATAGCACTGCTTTCCAAAGCACACAGCTGCTGCTTTTAGTTTTATTTTATCGACTCCCTAGAAATGTTCCTGATTGTCCTGTGGCCTCAGGGTGCATGTTCAAAAATGATTCTACATTTCAGCAATTCTGTACTTGGAATTGCTATTAAAAAGAAAATGCCAGAAGACTACGCACACTTCTCACTTAGGAGCTGCTAGGCTAAGGACGCGCACCCTAACGCATGACCTTAAGATTCATTGTAAACACACACGCCAACAAACAAATTTCAGGTAATTCAAGATTTTGTGAGAAATCTAGTTCATAAGGAAAAGAATAAAAAATAGCAACTTATTCTAGACCTGTTTTCCACAGAGTATTTCTCATTATGGGAAACGTGATTTCTGCCAGATTTTCCCCCTATTTAACTTCCCCTCCTCTTTTTCTCCTCACAAGACACACATCTCAAAATATTTATATACATCTTTTAAAAGTCACTTGATTATCTCTCATGAACTATTTTGTAGTAAATCTCTGTGTGCTTAAAAATTATATTAAAAATCATCCCCCTGGAACTTTACATTCCTTCAGCTATTATATTGGCGGTGGTTATTGAAAGCTAAATATTGTAGTTCTCCAATCTGACTCCCCCTCCTAACAGGTTTGGCTAAAATGTCAAACATGTAGAAACTGTGAAAAATACCATAGGATGTGCCGATTAATGTATCACAAGAAAAATGTTTTTCATCAACACACACACACACACACACACACACACACATACACACACACACACCAAAAAAGAAAAAAAAATGGAAAAAGAAAGAAAACTGGCTCTGAGGATTGAAACATGCATTCGATCATGTATCTATAATTTTTTCCTTATGCATTTAGCATGTATGGACTTGGGATGCTTGGCAGTTTTAAAAAAACAGGATCACTTTTTTGAGGTAGTTTGAAAAATTCTTTCTGAAACTGTCTTTTAAATGAAAGTTCAAAGTAGCCATCTTGTGGCTTTGTAAATAGCATCACCTTAGACTGTTTATACATTTCTTTAGAATATTTATACATTTTATCCTGTAGGGTAAAGGGGTGATATTGAGCTGTTCCTGGCAAATTTGCAATGGTGAAAAAGCCATAGCTCCCCAGGCAAATACTACAGTGGGCCAGGAAAAGGAGAGAGCAGGAATCTGGAGCTGGGTTTATTTTACAAGGTAAATTGTATGCACTGTTGTTTACGGGCTACCGGTGACGAGAGCAGCCGTGGTTTGCAAATCAAAGAATACAAATAAGTCTGGACGCAGGCAAATGGCACATGGGGCAGGGTTTTAAATGTGAACACATGCTCTGGAGGAGCCCAGGCAGGAATAAAAATTGTTCCTGTTTGGTTAGTTTAGATTCTGAAAGAAGCTTTTGTGTGTAAAGATGTAACGGGATCCCAGGCTGGAGCCCTGCTCTGTGGCATCTAGGTCACTGTGTCTGTCCCAGGGAACCAGATCTAGGGCCAGGAGCACGTCTCTGCCCTCCCTCCTGGCACTCGCTTTTGTAAGCGCTAATTCGCTTCTGCCAGAAGGATTAAGAAAGGGACCCTTTTGTGTCCCTTGGTGGAGGTCTTTCACAGGGAGACCAGGAGGCTGGGGAGAGGTGTTTCTTCTCTGTGGATGCTCAGAAAAATTAAAGAGCAGTTCTGTTTCAGTATTAGAAAACTCCACTCATTGAATACCATCCAGAAATCTGCTGGTTCAATTTCTTCGCCCCATCTGTTTCCCTCTCACTGGCTATATTTGTTAATATTTCCTCAAGTAGCGTGCTGTATTGCCCTTGCCGTGCTAGAGAAAAGGGCATAGATTGATCTTTTTTTTATATATATGCAGAAAGTTAACATTTAATAAAAACAGCACTTCAATTCAGTGGGTAAAGATATATTCTTTGGTTGGGACAAGCTACATTGATCATTTTTGCGCGACGGGCAAATGTGGACTTGAACTGGGACAGCAGTGCATTGACTTAATTCCTGTCCAGAGTCAGAGACAAAACTTCTTCAAGAAAAAGACCAAAAAAAAAAAAAAAGGAAAAGAAAGATCAGGGAGGTTGTTTTGGTACTAGAGGCGGGGGTGGGAAGCATCAGCTGTGTCAGGAGTACCATCAGCCTGCTTATCAGTCTTACTACGCTGGCACGTGAAAGCTCCCAGCTCAGCACGCCATGTGTCAAATCTATCATTTCGTATGTCAGCAATCATTATTCCCTCTTTTGTCACCAGTTTTGACCAAAGGATGAAAAATTGCTGTCTTACTCAGACAAAATTATTGCTGGGGGAAAAAAAAAAAAGAGGCAACTTCAGAAGAGAGGAGTAGGCCAAGGTGAAACACAGGGAGACTCTCCTCAGATTAGGTCTGGGTTAAGAGAATATTGATCTGTGTGCTAAAAACTGTTGATCTCTCTGAGCAGAGGATATGACATATGGGAGCAAACAAACAACAACAACAAAAAAATTGAGTGTCTCCAAGGACATATGAGCTGCTCAGTGTTTTCCGTTAGTATTTGTTTGGTTTGTGGGTTTCTGCACTGGGGATTTCAACAAAAATAAGCAAATATTAAACAGAAATGAAGCAGCCACAAAAATGATACAGAGGAAAACCTAGGGGAAGAGAACCAGACCAGAAACTGGGCAAGGTACGTATATTAAATAGCAGGAGAGTTACAAGTATAAAGTACTGCTTGTCTGAGCTGGTGGGTTGTGTATTTTTTTTTTCTTTTTGTATGTTTGGTGCTGGATTGTTACAAGTAGGAGAGAAGTGTTTTTGTCCCAAGTCAGTCCCTTTAATTATGGCAAGTTAGACATCTTAAAAAAAAAATCAAACCACCTATAAAGTATAAGGCCAATGTTCATAAACCCACAAATGAAAGGAAATATAGAAGCTTGCATTCATTAAGCAAATACAGTATGACAAGGCATAAATTCAAATTATTTGGGGGTTTCAGTAATTTTTCCCAACTGTAGAAATTGAACTCCAACTATAGAGGACTAGGAAGACATAAAATACTACCTGTTTTACGTTCTGAAAGAAGTAAGATCGTGGCTGAAGGCAGGGACACTGACCCACACATCGTAGTTGGAATTCCATCTCATCCATCCCCCCGTATGATTTTGCATGAGGTTTTTAACGTTTGTAATTTTCAGTGTCCTCCTCTGCCATAATGTGGGAATAATACTCCTCTGTCTCAGAGTGCTGGTATGAGGATTAATAAATCAGCAGATGTAAAGCTGTGAGAACGTGGTGGCACCAAGTCAGCACAGCATAAAGATGATCATTATATATTTCTTCATAAACTTATGAATTTCTGTTAGAAAATCCCTTCTCTGCATATTCCGTTGCTGGAGCAGGAAACAGGCTCACCTACCCCCATCTCAATGCCCACTTGGCAACCCCCCCCCCACCTTCAGTTTACAACAGAGCTTCACATCCTCAAGGAATCCTAGCCCAGCCTATCCCTTCCCAAAACAACCTTAGACAAGCTTCCATATTCTCTCTTCTTCCTCCCTATTCTGTTCTCTAATTATCAGCTTTCTACAGTTTCTCCTGTACTCAGAGTTGAATCCACTCATTTAATAAATTATATTAGACTTACTTAATATCTTCTCACTGAGTGAAGGAAGTGAGTGTCTTACCTTAACTGGACAGAAGCGCTGTCACATGAGGGCCCTACATGCTCTGTTCCGTCCACAATGAGCACCCAACCTCTAGCCCAGTGCCTCACCTGCCTGGAGAAGATGCTCAATAAATATGTGCTAACTGACTGAGCCAACAGATGAACGAATGAATGAATAAATGACTCCCTCAGTATTCCCATGCAAGCCTGCATTCTGTTTGAGAACAGACCCGGGAGTCAGGGGACAAGGGTCCTTGCTTTCGCTCCTTGACTTTGAGAAAATCCCCAGCTCCCCAACTTCCAGCCTCCAGAAACACGTAGAGATGGCATCATTCTGGAAGGTCTCATGTCTCCAAGCACCTCATCAGCCTGATCCTCTGGGGCTCTGGGAGCCCTTCACAATTTCCAATCCCATTTTAAATTTGTAACATAGTTGCAGAGTGTGTTTAGACATGATAACAACCAATACTAAGAAAAGGTTGGGTTTATGTAGAGCATGGTCATTGCAGTGCCTGGTAGGACACCTAACACGTGAAACTATCTGTTGAAATATAGTCTTCAAAAATTATTTGTGGAAAATACCTTCATTTGTATCATTTATTTTAGATTTCACATATAAGTGATATCATATTTGTCTTTGTCTGGCTTACTTCACTTAGTGTGATAATCTCTAGGTCCATCCATGTTGCTGCAAATGACATTGTTTCATTCTTTTTTGTGGCTGAGTAATATTCCATCATATATATATATATATATATATATATATATATATATAAATATATCCATAAACCATATCTTCTTTATCCATTCATTTGTCAATAGAAACCAAACTTATGGTTACCATAGGGGAAAGAGGGGATGAGGGATAAATTAGGAGTTTGGGATTAACAGATACACACTACTATATATATAACAGATAAACAACAAGGACCTACTGTATAGCACAGGGAACTATACTCAATATCCTGTAATAACCTATAAGAGAAAAGAACTGAAAGGGAATATATATATATATATATATATATATATATATATATATATATATATATAAATAACTGAATCTCTTTGCTGTACACTGAAACTAACACAATATTGTAAATCAACTATACTTCAATAAAAAAGTAATTTGTGGAATGGATGAGAAAAAGAAAGAACTGCATTACAGCTCGGTGAATAAATCATTATTTAAATTACAGTCAAAAGAGTTGTCCAAGACCCTGTCTCCTTAAACACTGATGTTAACAGGGCTGTGTGAACTCACACTGAATGTATGCAAATCAGCTACTTTTCCTTGGATTAAAACAATGTGTCTCCATTCTCTTTCACACCAAGCAAAAGTCTGATCAGACTAAGTAAACGACCTCAGTTCAAAACTTCAGAAGGAGAAAAAGAAGTCACTTTTATTTCTTGTTCCCACAAATATAACTTTGACTGTTTGTTTCTCTGAAATAAAACCACAATTAAATACCTTGACACCAAATGGTAATCAAAACCATGAAAGCATGTTTGAGCCAGTTGTTCTGTCTTATTCAGTCGTATGTGAGCATCGGTAATAGACTATTTTAAGCATTTTCGAGTAAAGAAAAAGTTGAAGTTTATTTAAAACACAGGACATAGAGTAAAAGCCTTTTCAACATTAACCAAAAATTTAGTGCACTGTGTAAAAAGAGATGTTCCCGGGAATGTATTTTCATATTTTAGTGTCTGTATACTTATAAATTAATTGCCCCCAAGAGTAAATGGCAACATTAACTAATAGTATAATTGTAAAAACACAGGGTTTATAGTTAGGAAGACTCGTTTTCCAGTCCCAGTGGTGTGATTTCTGTTTTTTGTGGTCTTTCTGTGTTTTTTGGCAAGTGCCTTAGTCTCTCCATCTAATTTTCTCATCTATAAAACTCACAATTCTAACAGAACGCTTTGAGAGTTAAATTAAGTGATACATATTAAGTGCCTACCTACACAGTACACAATAAAAGATGCATCTTTAGATTGTTGTAAGTAGTTAACTATGTTTATATTTCAGTATTCATTGGAAATTTTATAACGCAGCCAGCATGCTAAGCAACCTGGAGATTCAAGATTCTTTTACCTGAGAACACGCTTTCACCATATTTACTGCAAAATCTAAAGGACTGTCTATGATAAGATTTTTCCCTTCATTAAGAAGATAGCCAATGTAATCAAATGGAAATATGAAACCTCATAAACGCATAAATTTGGAACTTTCCCAGTTGTTTTCTACGAATAAGAAATGTTTACTGAACCTACTTGAGAATTCAGTATCTAACACACTGTCAGGATGCTGTAAGACATGAATAATAACTCCACATATTAAAATTATTAGCTCTAAAGTTAAATTCTAAAACAAAATTGTCTATCCCCACATAGATCTAAAATTATTCTTTACTGTGAGAGGAATAAGAATGTACAGATTGGATGAAAGTTAGAAACCTGTCCTCTGCCATTGATCCAAGCATCTTCCTTCAAGTTGGTGTAAGACATACTTGTGTGTTCTGAACACATTTTCTTTTTTTTAATTTTTATTTTATGTTGGAGCATAGTAGACTAACAATGTTGCATGAGTTTCAAATATGAAGCAGAGTGATTCAGTTATACACGTACATGGATCTATCCTTTTTCAAATTCTTTTCCCATTTAGGTTATCACAGAATATTGAGCAGCGTTTCCTCTGCTGTACAGCAGGTCCTTGTTGGTTTTCCATATTAAATAGCAGTGTGTACACGTCAATCCCAAACCTTTTTTTTTTTTGCGGTACGCGGGCTTCTCACTGTTGTGGCCTCTCCCGTTGCGGAGCACAGGTTCCGGACGCGCAGGCTCAGCGGCCATGGCTCACGGGCCTAGCAGCTCCGCGGCATGTGGGATCCTCCCGGACCGGGGCACAAACCCGCGTCGCCTGCATCAGCAGGCGGACTCTCAACCACTGCGCCACCAGGGAAGCCCCCAAACCGTTTCTTAATCTCTTCTCTCTTTTGATCTCTCTTGCTATTTCTCTGACTCTCACTCACTCCTTTTCTTCTTCAGTTCTTCCTCAAATACACCTTATTCCAAAAATTTATTAGAGACAGTCCCAGCAGGAAAGAGCTGATACAATCAAATTAGGACATTTGAGGAGCTCAATTAAAGGTCTGTCTACAAAAACATGGGCAAGGTGGAAGAAAAGTACAAGATTTAGGGCAGTGCCCTGGGCCAGTAAAGGGGCCAAAGTGGGGAGTTGGAAGGGGGGGGGTGAAGGGGTCATGGGGCAGGGGTACTGGAGACAGAGGAGCCCATGCAGAGAGGACTGGCTTAAGTGATCTGAGACCCTCAGCAGGGCATGAGGCCCAAGGAGTCCCCACTGCAGAGGAAGAACCAACAGACAAATAGCCAGACTCATTACCAGTTCCCCTTTGTCTCCACCTGGGGCGTCCCACTGCCAGGGCCCAGGTAGCAAGGGCCTCTTTATTATTCCAGAGAGGTCAGCCTCTCTGGACACAGAGCAGGGGGACAAGGGTGGAGATTAAACCTGAAGGATACGTGGAGGTCATCCAGCCAGTGGTTTTAATCTCACACACACACACACACACACACACACACACACAATATTACACTCTAAAATACATTTAAAATAATTATGAAAGATGGGTCAGTATTCTAGGACTGGGACAGGAAATATACAAGGTGAGCCTGGAGCAAGTTGTAGTTCCAGGAAGTCAGGAAGTGCTCAAAACAACAACTACGACAAAAACCTACAATGGGGAGTATGTCCAAGGGACGTGGGAGCCAACAGCAAAAACACCCCAGGACCAAAGCTGGGACCATATGTGTGACAAAATAAAGTATTATTGGATTATAACCCAAAGTACAAAATAAATATCGAGTCCGTACAGATATAAAAATGATTGAATAAATAATAGATACATAAATAAGGGAGAAGAGACAAATTTCCTCTGTAGAAAATTTCATACCATTTTGTAGATTCCCCACCTTGAAAAAGGTGGAATGTGACTCCCCTACCTCCCCAGTGCAGACTGCACATAGGGACTTCCTTCCAGAGAGGACAGAATGGAAAGGGGGTCAAGAGGAGAGTAACTTACAGTGGAGGAATCAAAACCTCTGCCAGGCTGTCAAGGCAAACATGGACAGTTGATGGTAGGTGCCCTTGATAAGATGTGATGAGAGAGGTGCTTAGCCCCTGTGGTCTTCCTCCCCCAAACCCATAACTCCAGTCTAATCATGAGAAAAACATCAGACAAATCCCAACTGAAGGACATTCTGCAAAATAACTTACCAGTATCCATCAAAACTGTCAAGGTCTTAAAAAAGAAAGAAAGAACATCTGAGAAACTATCAGTGCCAAATGGAGCTAAGGAGACATAACAACCAAATGAAATGTGGTTCCTGGATGGGATCCTCAGACAGAAAAGAATATAAGGTGAAAACTAAAGGAATGGAAATGAAATATTGACTCTTGTTAATAGTAATGCATCAGTATAGGCTCATTAAGTGTAACGAATGCACCACGCTAAATCCAAGATGCTTCATAATAGGGGGATCTGGGTGTAGGGTAAACGAGAACTCTCTTACCATCTTTGCAAATATTCTGTAAATCTAAAACTGCTCTAAAAAATAAAGTTAAAAAAAGTGAGTTGGTGAAAATAAAGAAAAGAAAGGAAGATAGATAAACCAAGAGTGAGTGGCTACGACGAGTGCTGTAATAAAGTGGGTGTCCTTTGCTGTTAGTTCTGTTCATTTACAGTTTTGAAAACTGCGGTCCCTTCATTACTCATCACAGATGTTAGCACTATAGTTGCTCTAAAAATAATCAGGATTTTGAGTCCACTTGTAGGGATTTGGAAGCGTTAGATAAAAATTCTGTCCTCTCAAACACATTTTAACTGCATGCACAGATCTTCCTTCACTCACTGAAATGTGACACTTACACAGAACAGCATCCTGAACCAGCAAATACACACCACTCTCTGGCAACCTCTGCAGAGAGGAGAAGCAAGAACAAAGGGTCTCCTGCCGCGATTAACCCATGACTCTAGCTGAATTTTTCAACTTCTTTTTATTCATTTTTCACCTGCAAAATTATAGGGCAAGATTAACTTCTACCCTTTCTACCTCTAAAATTCTTTTTCTAAAAGTAGCTAAATGATTGATGTGAGTGAGAGAAGAAGCTCTTTCCCAAAGCTCTTTTTCAGCAACTAAGAAACAAAAATACAAGGTCAGTGTCTTACTAACATCCCATTGCTTCAGAACTCAAAGCGTTAATGGCTCCACGAGGACAGATCCATTGGTACTCTCCTCCAATATTTCCACTAAACACATTCTGAAAGCACACTTGTTAGATGTTTGCATTTGTATCTATGGCTAGAAAATCGAACTTATCAAGTGTCTAACATTTGTGTAAATTACTTTGCATCATGCTTCCTGATTCACAGCTTTGGGTTTTCCTAAGCCAGCTACTTCTAGAGAATAACAAGAAAGTCAGTTTTTACTCTTAACCCACTTCCCAATGTCTGACAAGGATTTGAAAAAAAATGACCACGTCTGTTTTTCTCCCCACACCAAACTGACCTTTGAAATTCTCCATGACACTGCAATGATCTTGAATCTAAAAAAGGTAATTGTATATAAACCCCTCCAGTTGTCTGGGTCTCAGGTTCCCCATCTATAAAATAGAGAGGTTGGATTAGATTATTCATAGGAATAATTAAAAGGTCACTAGACCAGTCACCTCTTTGTTCATTGAATTCCCTGTATAAGATCCTTGGTAACTGATGCTTATTTCTAAAATTCAAAGATGTAATAATTGATTTAATTATTATATTTTTGGGGTTAAATATTCCCACGTGACATAAAATATCTAGATAGATTAAAATAAACAGATATTTATGATTTCAAAAACTCATCTCTACATTTTCCAACATAGGAGATTTCATCACAGTGCTGTGGTCTGAATGTTTGTGTCCCCCCAAATTTGTATGTTAAAATCCTAACCCCCAAAGATGATAGTAGTGGAGGTGGGTCTTTAGGACACGCTTAGGTCATAAGGGTGGAGCCCTCATGAATGGGATTAGTGCCCTTATAAAAGAGGCTCTGGAGAGACTCCTAGCCCCTTCCATGTGAGGACACAACAAGAGGCATTGGTCATGAACCAAGAGGAGAGCTCTCATCAGAAGGTGGCCATGCTGTCACCTTGACCTTGGACGTCCTAACCTCCAAAACTGTGAGAAATAAATTTCAGTTGTTTATAAACCACTCAGTCTGTGGCATTTGTTATAACAGACCGAATGGACTAAGACACATAGCTTCCTCTTTACATTATTTTAGTACCAACAAACTTTTACCTCAATTGTGGCACTGAAATTAATTAGAGCTCTTAAAAGGTAGTTCCAGGGCTTCCCTGGTGGCACAGTGGTTGAGAGTCCGCCTGCCGATGCAGGGGACACGGGTTCGTGCCCCGGTCCGGGAAGATCCCACGTGCCGCGGAGCGGCTGGGCCCGTGAGCCATGGCCGCTGAGCCTACGTGTCCGGAGCCTGTGCTCCACAAAAGGAGAGGCCACAACAGTGAGAGGCCCATGTACCGCAAAAAAAAAAAAAAAAAAGGTAGTTCCAGAAATTGGAACTTAGGAAGTCCTCTTGGAATCTGATGAAAGCTGTGGAGCATGTTCCCAGAAATAATACAGTTATATGTAAATACACATGTATAAACACACACACACACACACACAAACACGTTCATCCACACATCTCCCGAACAAAGCCCATTTCTACTTCCACAGTACATATGAATGTCAGTTTAAGAAATACTGATCTAAAGACCGATACGTGATAAACCAGGGAAAATATCAAAATGTGATTATTTCCCTTATCCATTCCCATCTTAAGGGATTCAGCTTATGCACCAATTACTGTAAAAAGTTTATTGACTAGATATCTAAAACACAGCGTGTGAAGAAATAAAAGATATAAGACAATACAGATGATATATATGAGACATTTAAGTAATTTTTGAATGCCCAAGTAAAACAATATTGTACCTGTTTATAGACATATATGTATATGTGCATATGCTTTAAAGTAAACAAAATATACTAGAAGGAGCGGCTCCAAACTCCTTAATGAGGGAGAGAGAGAATGATAAAAGTAAACTAAACAGTTGCAGTATCAAGAATCCTGATTCCTGTACAGGAAGACAGCAGAAACATGACACGTTGTTAACAGTTGTTAATCCAGGATGGTCAGCACATGGGTATAGTTTGATCATAAATCTCCCACAAGGTCACCAAAACCCAGGGCAGCACAGCCAACCTCAGAACGGAGTTTTGGCTCTTGCTACAGGAGAATGAAAGCCAGCTGAGAGCAGGGGTCTGTGGAGTGGTCGTGTGGGCCAGGAGACAGCGATGTGAGTGGCCAGCAGTTTGGGCAGTGGCGGGCGTGGACAAAGGTCAGCCCACGACACACACCCAACGTAGGGCTCTTGCACTGCAGTTTTGCAGCAAAGCAAGAGCCCTCATTTGGATCACCAGCTCTTCATTTCTCGCAGTCCCAGACACCAACCCTGAACTGTTGGTTGGTCCCCTTTGCCATCTCCCTGGTACCTGGCAATATGTCTCAACCCAGACACAATTTCAAAGTAATTTGTTGCCTACATAAAAATTAGCCCTTTGAAATGATAGTGTGTAGTGTATCTTCATGCTTTATAAACTTAACTTCTCAATTACAGCAAACTTAAAAGTACTGAAATTTTAACTTATGACTAAAATAAAATTCTGAATAAATTTCAGATGGAGACCTCATAGGAACCATCCAAATTCTTTTAATGTCATCAGTGACATAAATCTTTTGCCCGATATGCCCTTTACTCTAAAATAAATTCTGAATAAATATTTTTGCAGTGAAAGAATGAGTGAATTTAAAATATTGGTGATGATTATATAGCATATACTCTTTAATCAGCTTTTGTTGTTGAGTAAGAATTTAAATGTCAAATTTCACGAAGTGAATTTCATTTTTTAAAATGTATATTGAGTACCTACCAAGCAGCAATTGCTTGGCTCAGTCAACCTGAAGTCATATACAAAATGACTTGTCATTTTGGCTTCAGTCAACCTGAAGGCATATACAAAATGATTTTTTTCCATAGGGCTATGAGTAAAAGTAAACTAACATTCTCTTCTAGAGTTATATCAGATCTGGTTTAAAATATGCTGTCTTAAGATGAATTATAAACTGTCAGGATTCATGGTTATAAAAAGGGATTTCCAGATATTTCTAATGACTTGGAATTTCTGTTTAATCTAACAAACCACACTGACTATTGAATTTGTGTGTCTGTGAATATAAAGATTTATTGTCCCTGGAGGTAATTATTGACCTCAGCATCTTATCAGTCAATATTTACCTCTCAGGCCAATAAATCTTGATATAACCTCATGAAAGTCAATATCTGTTTAATAGTATACATGGAAATCTGTAATAGTTTGATTACAGGCTTCAATGTCACACTGGCTAGTGCACGTCTTCCCATCGAAGGGACAGTGAATCATTTTTTCTTTCCAAGAGAGAGCAGCTCTGATGGCTGTGATGTGCTTATTCTCACTCTAACATTGGATTAGATATATGCATATCATTCTTTGATTCTCTTTTGCGTACAAGTCTTACCTCTTCAATCCACTGGTAAGCCCCTGTAAACCTAGGACTAAGTTAGTGTCTCTGTGGTTTCACTCTTTGTTCCAAGCATAGCTAGCTCTTCATCATTGCAAATGGAACCATTTCTGTGGCTGGACAAGTCTTCCAACACGCAGTGCCCCAGGGGTGACTTAGGAAGTCATTGCATCTCAGGATGCTTTCCAGACCAGCAAGGATTCAGTGCTATCAGATGCTAAGACAGCAGAAATGAGCATCTAATACTGAGTATGATGTTCCTCATCCCACAAAGCCAGAAAGTTGAGGCATCTGTAGTGATACACAGCTCCTGGGTTGTCTTGTAACGTTTGAAAGTATAGTTGACAAGGCACACTACTTCCTTGATGCCCATTACATATCAATTGACCAGGCCTCCAAAGAGGAAAATTTTGAAATCATTTTTGCTGTTTCATGGGCAGGTTCCGAAACATTAAGAATGTGGCACAAAGAACAATTAGGCTACTTCAAAGAGTCTTTTATGTTGATTAAGCAAAAATGGGGGCCAATGATTAGGCTGGATCCAGAGGGCTACATTTTCAGTGGCTGTAGACATCCTCAGCTGGGTTTCTGGCCTGTCTTAGAGTCTGGACAGCACCACTGGGCTCCTGGTGGCCTGAGACAAGAAGCTTCGCCAAGTTTCAAAGCCTGGCTTGATTTCCGTGTTAATAGCTACTTGTCTTCGTAAACCTGCCTGCAGTGGCAGTGGTTAGGAAACCAAATGCTTCTTCAGCCCGTGGTGGCTTGCACATCACGCAGATGCAGGAAGTCCAGGCCTGTGGGGGCAGCAAAAGCTGGGGAAACTCACGTGGACATGACCAGTAGCAGGTGGGATTTCTCATCACCCATTCATGCAAGGACAGCCCTGAGGTCTAGAAGGACTAATGTCATCACTGAGAAAGGCACTTCACCCTTGGACTGTGCAGCTTTTATGATGTGTGATCGGGAAAGTGCCACCCCTTTCCTGATATGTTAGGGACCAGGCTGCAAAAATAATACAAAATGACAGAACCTTGGCTCCTGCCGTCCACTGCCAGCTCTGTGGCTGGTGTGAGGACCAGCGTTAATTCCTCCTCTGGCATTGCATGCAGGGGTTGTGCATGGAGGGAAGAGCTGAAGTCCAAACGTTGCAGTGGACTAGGGTTGGTTTTACCATAAGCGCTGGAGCCAGTTTGCCTAGAGATTTGCAAGAGGCCAACTCTTCTGAGATCAGTCTTAGGTTAGATACATTTTACCCCTCTGTCTGTGCTGCAAACCCAAAGGATGTCCCTAAACATAATACCGCAGCCTATGGACAACTCTTATCATTTAAACACCTCAGATGCATGAGGCTTCCTACTGACACAGCCATTGCGGGCACTGAAGCATGGTTAGAAATGGCTGTGACTATTTCTAACCATAATGGCAGATAGGAGATGGTCATTTGTAAGAACAAGCTGGGAATTATACATTATCCCAGAAAGTGTCACAAGGCCATCATCTGTGGCCTTTTTGGAAACACTACTTCCAAATGTTTTCCAGTGGCTTGGGAACTTCTGTCATCCTGAAGAAAAGCAAACCTGTTCACAGGACACCCAGGCAACAGATAACAATGTCTACAGAGTGGTGCCCACGCAGCTTTTGACACAGATGGCAGTCCAGATATCCCACCTGCTTGAGAAAATCAGAGTCGTAGGGAAAAAATGTTCTCTGCACCTGTGTTGATGCAAACCATTCCCCACTCCTAACTCTGGGGTCACTAAGAGACAGAAGAGAGAAAGGGGAAAATGGACTCTTCCAGCCATAGGTATATTCAGGGATGCATCATTTCAGGCAAGTGGTCCAGCCAGTACACCAGTTTGGGACAAGTGCTGCATTGGTGCAATTTGTCTTGAGTTGGCTGTACCTGGGTTCAATCTCTCTCCCACTATGTGAGCATTAAGGGCCATTGTACCCCACATGGTACAGTGTGGTGCTCTCTGAGCAGGGAAGGGTCCACTGTCTGACTGAATAATGTCCGAGTATCCTAACTATTAATTATAATCGGAGGCATTGCAATTGGACATCTAATGTCTCCACCATGATTCTGAAGTCTTCCCTGAGGATTCTGGTGTTTCCAGAAGGTGAGTAGCTAACAACACCCAGGGATCACCCCTCCAGATTGATGCTTTACTACCTGAATCTCCTAAGGACAGAGGACAATTCTGGGATTCCTGTCATCTCTGCCATCCTGAAGGTATGCACCCTCTGTAATATCCCCTCCATATCTGGTCATGGTACCTCCCGTATCACAAAGAGCCACCAGACATGTGAGTGAAAAAGCCTCCAGAAGATTCCAGCCAGGAACCTTTGAGTCTTCCCAGCTGAGGCTGCAGACCCAAAATGGCAGAGACACGGCATTGCTGCTGTACCGAGTCTGAATTCCTGACCCACAGGTCCCAAGAGCATAATTAAGAAGTGGTCTTTTTATGCCACTAAGTTTGGAGCAGTTTTTACACAGCAGTGAACAACAGGGACCATAAAATCAAATTGTGGAAGCTTTGCATACCAGACTGAGGAATGTAAATTTCATCGTGCAGGTCAATGATTTTCTAACTCTGGTCCACAGAGACCTCTCAGTGGCCTCGAGGAGGGCGGGGCTGGGAAGAAAAGACAGAGCTCAGCCATCCACTTCTATCCCATTTATGTGCCTTCCAAGTAAGCCTTTGCTTAAGAGCTATGTGATACCTTTCTACAGATGAATATAATATATCACTTATATGTGGAATCAACCAACAAAATGGTACAAATGAACTTATTTACAAAACAGAAACGGACTCACAGACATAGAAAACAAATGTATGGTTACCAAAGGGGAAGCGTGCAAGGGAGGGATAAATTAAGAGTTTGGGATTAACATATACATACCACTAAAATATAAAATAGATAATCAATAAGGACCTACCGTATAGCACAGGGAACTCTATGCAATACTCTGTAATAACCTATATGGGAAAAGAATCTGAAAAAGAATGGATATATGTATATGTCTAACTGAATCACTTTGCTTTGTACCCCTGAAACTAACACAACATTGTAAATCAACTGTACCCCAATATAAAATAAAAGTTCAATTTAAAAAATATTAAAGCAAAAAAGAGCTATGATATCAAAAATAATAGAATAGAGAGATTTTTTCCTGTCTATAAATTATAAAGCTATGGCTTTGTAAAGCCATGTTTCTTCTACAGAATAGCTTCTCATGCACACTGAGCTGGTGCAGTTGCTCACCAGGCCCTCCAGGCGTGGTGTACCTGCATCTGCATAGTCTCCGCTCTGAGGCCTGGCCCAGTTACGGGTCCAGAGAATAACTTCTTTGCTCTGCAAGCTCATGATCAGGCCTGTGCTACCCTAACATACTGCACCTTTCACCTGATGCTCACTTTGGTCACCCTGGCCAGTCATACTCCAAATGCTGTTCAACTTAGGTTTCTGAACTCATCAGAATCTTTGGGGGTTGGAACAATTAGCTATTCAAAAGTGAGAAATAGACTCTACCTCCTGATAGGAGTAAGGATGAAGTCACCATGCAAAAGACTTGGATATCGGAAGGTCATTCATTGGGGCTGGCAATGTGGTCAGTCTACCAGAGAGGTAGAGCTTAAAAATACATATTTTGGGGAATTCCCTGGTGATCTTTCACTGTCAGGAGCTCAGGTTCAGTTCCTGGTCGGGGAAATAAGATCCCACAAGCCACGTGGCATGGCCAAAGTCAACAAATAAATAAATAAACATTAAAATACACATTTTCTAAGGTACTCTTGAGGGTGTAAGAGAATCCTTTACACCGCAAAGTTTAGGGATCTCAGAATGTACAAAGAAGTAACCAGACTCCAGAGCCTGTATCTCAGAAAATCAACTCTAAGTGGTATCCATGTCACAAGAGCCGTTGTGGGTTTCATCAATGTGTTTTTGGGGGGAGTGGCCTGTTAGCTCTATGAGGGCTGGATTAGAGCAGAGGGACACGGCTAACAAGGAGACCAGCTAGGGGATTTTAGTGACTCAGGTGAGAAGTGACAAGGCCCTGGAAAGTCAAGGTGTCAGCCAGGCTGCATTCCTTTCCAGGGTCTCTGCAGGAGAATCCATTTCCTTGCAAATTCTCAAGGCAGCCTGCATCCTTTGGCTTGGGGTCCCTTTCTCTGTCTTCAAAGCCAGCACTGCCACATCTTCAAATCACTGACTCTGACCTACCTTCCGGTCTCCCTCTTTCCCTTACAAGAACCCTTGCAAAATAGCATTGGCCCACCCAGATAATCCAGGATAACCTTTCCATCTCAAGATCCTTAGTTTAATCACATCTGACTAAGTCCCTTACGCCTCATGAGGTGACATAGTCACAGGCTCTGGAGAATTAAGATGTGGATATCTTTAGGTGTCATTGTTCTGTCTATTCTACCATCATTTTCCCTTCTGCCAACCTTCTGAGGAACTGCTGTGTAGAAAGAGGGTTGGGGAAGCAGGAGTATTTATCCATTGATTTCCATTCCTGGTTGACTGAGGGTTATCCTGGGGGCATCAAAACTCAGGCATTTCCTGACTGCCCTGTCCGTGGACTGAGAAAGCTCCTATGAGAAAACAAGCTTCAGGCAGAGAAGCAAAGAGACAGGAGTGCCTAGGTGGGATGCTATCCTCAAGGAATGCAACTGTGCCCCCAGGTTGCAATTGAGCTCAGAAGTAGGCTAAGAGCTTATGAGGCAAGGCAACAGCAATGCCTGCTATAGGCACCAATCACTTCCAGTCCAAAATGCATAACATGGTATCACCAGGCCCATTTATCCCTGGACTAATTATTCTGCCCTTTCTCTTTCCATTCCCTTTATTGAAACCACATTTTCCAGTCATGGACCAGCAGAAATTTAACCTTCCTCATGGAGTGTTTGAAGAGTGGGTGACCTCCTCTGCCCCTCCAGGGAGTTTGTACTTCATAGCCTCTGTGATCTGACATTATCTGTCTTGATTCTGTAACAGTATCTCCTATTTTAGCACCATCTCCGCTCTGTAACTAGGCAGCTAATTCCTTGAAAGCAGGGGGTCTAGGTTTTAAAATAATATCTTTTTTCCAGCTAGAGGAGTGGTGCTCGGTGGATGGTTGGTGAACAAGGACTGGGAAAGTTCAGGGCTGCCTTAGGTCAGGAGTCACTACAGAACTAGAGCATAGGTTTAACTAGCTGGTTAGCAATGATTTTTCTGCGCTGAGTGGGTATTTGTGGTTGGTTTGGGAATGACAATGATGGAAGGGGTTTCACTTGAGACCTTCCTTCATCTTCTCCTCTCAGTTTGTTTTCTTGTACTTAAACCTCAAGCTTTACAGAAAGAAAAAAAAAAAGTCATGGGTTGGTAAACCAAGGATCACACATGCTTTGAGCACTGAGTATAACTGGACCTAAAATTCTGCCCAAAATTTAAGCACAAGAGGATGCTACCATAACTGCTGAGTCACTCAGGGCCCTTCCTGCCCAGAAAGCCACCATCTCAGCTGGGCTTTCGTCCCTTGAGCCCATGTCCTCCACATCAGTGGATGGGTCTCTGCCAGGAAAGCCGTGGGGAACCAGAGTTTTAGAGGCAAAGTAGGTAGGAGACCACAGCGGAGACTTCTCAGCCTATAATTATTTTTAAGAGGTGTAATAAACCCTTCCTTTAATAGAGGCAAATGAATGCGACAGCAGTGATGGGCTTTAGGAAATGCATTAGCTCTATTTTAAGCTATGGATGGCACGATTTGGATGTCAGCAAGTTGGCTGTTTTTACTTAGACATTATTATAATGATATCACATCTCATTATCTACTTATTTAAATAAATGCACACTCACGATTTTACTGTTCATGGGAATTGCAAAGTGTTTACTTAGAGCTTCATCTTTTAAATCTCATGCATACTGCTCTTTGTCTAATAAGTTTAATAGTGTTCCAATGAGTTTAAATGAGATATACGCATAATATCCAGAAGGCAAGGTTTATCATTTTATTCTCCTATCCTTTGATCTTGTTTTCTCCACGTCAGCTATGTACTAGAATGAAAGATTATTTCAGGGAATAAGCAAAACTGACATGATGACCTGATGTAAGCCCAGGCTGAAGATGAGCTGACTTTCCAAGGCCATTTCCATGGGTTGTCAACGTGGCTTCACTTCTCTTCCTATGTCAGGTTCTCTGAAGGAGAAATAGATGGCAGATATCCCTTTATGCATGCATTCATGTATTTCCACTTAAGAAACATTTATTAATGTCTCTCTTCCCATTTTATATCACTGTCACTACATATGAATTCACAAAACAGTTGATATTGGCTATATCATTGGATTAAAATTATCACTAGAACAATGATATAATAAGAAATATAATTATTAAATTATATTGAATTTTATTCAATATGAGTTTCTTCCAGAATGTAACATACTTATCTAACTCTATTAGGTTAGACTTGAGTCATAACTTATGTGCAACCAGACAACATTGTTGGTGTTTGGGAATTGCATTAAGGTAACAATTACTTCAATCAAAAACCACATTTATGCTTATGATGATCTCACTGTTGGGTTATAATTCCTCCTTTCAGGTCTTCCCAAAATCCACCACTTATCTGCTTTCTCTCACACTGCCAGTATATGCTTGACCAGGATTTTTTTCTATGCTTTTTGACTTATAATGCATATTACTTACAATATTATTTTGGATATCATGTATAAGACACAAACTTCTTATGAATATAAAAATAATGCAAAAATTTTAAATTAAAATAAATGCATTTGTCATTGTTCTCCCAGTCAACAAGAGCAGACCCTTTGGTGTTATCTCTGATTCTTTTCTCTCTCTCATCCCATATATTCGGTCAAGCCTTGTAAGTGTTGATATCACACAGGGCCGGATAACAAGGCCACAGTCAAACTACTGATTTTACAATTCTGGACTTAATATTATTTACTTTCAACTCTACATGGGTAAATTGAAACCGTACTTAGAGCAATATTGGAGAGAGCAGTGTGATACCGAACCACAGAATTAACATAATTTTAAAAGATTAACTCATGTGCGTGTGCGTATGTATGCATGCGTGTTTTACTTTTTACAATAGTCTTTCATTTACAAAGTACATTTATTCTTTAAAAATGTATTACTCACAGTTTCACGGTGGTCCCTTCCAGGTCCTTCCCTGACACACATACATATGTAACCATCATCATCCTCATCTAGTCCTGGCCATACCCCAGACATCAGCCTCTTGCAAACTAGTGTACACAAAACCTCCCCTTATTTGCACCGATCCTCAGTTCAAAACATTGCAAAGTCCCCAGGTTCTCAGAAAATAGAGATTTCCTCAGCCTAATTTTCAAGTCTTTCGGACTCTGTCCTCAGCCAAAGTACCATCTGAAACAAATAAACTTCTCCAACAAGAGTGGCTGACAGCCTGGCCTCTGCACGTCATTTGCCTACTTTAACCCTCATGCCTTTCTTTACAGGGTCCACCTCCCACTCATCCAATGGGCCCTTCCTGAATCTACAACCTTCCAGAAACTTTCTCTGATTAACACAATCCATGGTATCACTCTCGATTCTAAATCCCTGTGGTCATTTTTTTCCTCAGTCATTCCACTTAGTTATAAGCTGTCCTTTCTTACAGGCAGTTTTTCATGAGTACTAATAAAATCTCTATAACTTGGACTTAGACTTGAAAGTGAGATTTTATCTTTCTCTTTGAAGTCACCAGTGTGCCTGGCATCTTACACATCACTTTAGCACTTTAGAAGCACAGCCTATTGAATTGCTATGGCTCAAAATTAAGCAAAATCATTCAGGATATTTTTCCAAATTATGTCCTAATGTGTATCTTTTTTATCCTTTATTCATCTGAATAAATCAATCTATGTTTCAACCAAAGACAGGAGATGTTCAAAATGAAAGAACCAGGTTCTGTAATTTGATATGCTATTGAATAAGCAAAGTCTTTGGTGACTTCTTTATTTGTAACTGAAATATTTATCCCTGCCTTATTCATGAAATGGTATATGTCTTAGCCACTTGAAAAGTGCTAAAAAATGCTAAAAATGATAAATGTTAAAATGCTAAATTTTTTAATGCTAAAAAATCAATAGTTTTGTTGTGAAGGACAGTGACATAATGGTTGAGGCATGTTGCCTCATGGAAAATGCCCCTTCAAACTCAAAATTGAGACCTGCAGTCATGGGTGGCAAGTCCATTAAGATGGGGGGACTTTGTCATTCTCTTTGGGTGAAAAGTCATTGGCCACAGCAGATTTTTATCCCAGTCCCTAAATCTCACAACATTCCATTATATAAACTCAACCCTCAAGAAGATCATGAAAAACTCAGAAAATTAGGAAATTGATAAATTCTATAAGAAAAAATATCCTATTAGCAAATGGAAAAAGGGTATGACCAGATATTTCACCAAAAAAGGATATATAGATGACAAATAATCATGTAAAAATAGGTTCAATTTCATTAGGCTTTAGGGAAATGCAAAATAAAACCACAATGAGACATCACTATATACCTATCAACATAGTTAAAATAAAAACTAGAAACACACCAAATACTGACAAGGTTGCAGAGAAATGGAATCACTCATATTGCAGGTAGAAATGAAAAATGGTGCAGTCACTCTGGTAATCAGCTTGAAGCCTTTTATGAGGGCACCAATCCCATGGCTGAGGGTCCCATCCTCATGACCTAAGCACTTCTCAAAGCCCCTAACCCTCTTAATACCATCACTTTCAGGGGTTAGGATTCAACACATGCATTTTCAGGAGACACATAAATACCATAGCAAACTAGCTATTGATCCATCCACCTACATGGATGACTCTCCAGGGAATTATACTTACTAAAAAAGTCAATTTGAAAGGCTGCATACTGTGATTCTATTTAGATAACATTCTTGAAACAACACAATTATATAAAAGGTGAACAGATTAGTGGTCTCTGGAGTCAGGATGGGGGTAGAGTGATGGTGGTCGGTGTGTCCCTAAGACAGTAACATAAGGGATCCTGTGATGACAGAACTGTTCAGCATCTTGACTATCCATGTCAGTATCCTGATTGTGATCTTATAGGATAATTTTGCAAGACGTGTTTATTCAGGGAAACTGGGTAACTGTTACCTGGATTTCTCTGTAATGCTTTTTACAGCTGCGTGTTTATCCCAACTTATTTAACTTCTTAATTAAACTACTGTCTAAGGAAAAAACAAAAACACTACAAGACAATAGCTATTGATAACTACAATTATCTCCAAATAGCATAATTTAAATAAAAAAGAACATAGGGGGACTTCCCTGGTGGCACACTGGTTAACAATCCACCTGCCAGTGCAGGGGACAAGGGTTTGATCCCTCATCCGGAAAGATCTCATATGCTGCGGGGCAAATAAACCCATGCGCCACAATGACTGAGCCTGTGCTCTAGAGCCCGCGAGCCACAACTACTGAGCCCATGTGCCACAACTACTGAAGCCCGCGTGCCTAGAGCCCGTGCTCCGCAACAAGAGAAGCCACTGCAATGAGAAGCCCGCACACCGCAACGAAGAGTAGCCTCTGCTCGCCGCAACTAGAGAAAACCCGCACACAGCAATGAAGACCCAACAAAGCCAAAAATAAATAAATAAATTTATTTTTTCAAAAAAAGAACATAGGAATGGGTGATGTTGCAGCCACCACTGAAAACACTATCGACCATACTGTCCAGTAAGAACTGAATTCATAGAGTTAGAAAGTATGTTGGTAGATGCCAGGGGCCAGGGCCAGGGGCAGGGGTGAGGAATGGGGAGTTACTATTTAATGCGGACAGATTTTCAGTTTAGGAAGGTGAAAAACTCGGGCGACGGATGATGGTGAGAGTTGCACAACAATGTGAATGTACTTAGTGCCACTGAACTGTACAGTTAAATATGGTTAAAATAGTATGTTTTATATTATGTGACTTTTACCACAAGAAAAAAACATTAAAAAAAAAAAAAAAGAACGAACTGACCGGCCAAAGATTGCTGTCCATTTTTTGGAGCAACACCACTCGGAGGAAAATGATTGTCCTGGCAGGAACTTGTGACTTTCTTTTAGCAAAACTGTCATCAAATTCTGCTGCTTTCTCTAGTCTGCCCTATGCCCTTAAATTTCACCACTGTTAATTCTCTAGGACATCTTGGATTCTTCTTTGATTATTTTCTCTTATCCCAAAGTAGGAGGAGAAGAAAACTTGACAGATGACTGTTCTCTCAGCACCAATGAGTTCAGCTCCTCCTGAAACTGGCTCTTTGTGAGAGCCATGGAAAAGAGGAGCCTGCTAGGAAACCCACTTTTCACACCGTATATTTTTTAAGCATCTCTGACCTTCTCCCCTGGACAAGCCCACCTCTTCCAACCAGAGGACTGGGGATTGGAAATAGGGTATGGGAGGGTTCACAGATGTGAGAGCCAGCCTCTTTAAAAGGCCACCAGCCCCAGAAAAATAAGCGGGAAGTCTTTTGAAAGAAACCTCGTTGTATGTCCCTGATCTCACACTTTGTTTTCTGATCCCCCGAAGTTCTTTCACCTTTAGTGGCTGCAACAATGGGAGAATGCAACAATTGCTAATTTGTCTAAATTACTTTCCCCTCCCCGGTTTTTCTAACTTTGAAATACAGAGAAATGTATTATTTTAATCTGGTTTTCACGTGTTAATTGGTCAGATTTCTTTGAATTTATGTCAGACTCTTTTGACCTTTCTCTAGTGGCTGTGCTTGGGAGGGAGACCATCACACATTAACATAAGAAAGTGGGGAAAAGGGACACAAAACACAGGTGTCACTCTAGGAAATTATGGGAGGGTGACAGGATTTGCCTTTAGGAGGACTCTCCACACAAAACCGTATCTCACACGTTTGTAAACACGGAGAGCACTCCTTGAACTGTATGTTCACGGGTCTGAATTTATTAGGACGCCTGGATGTTCCTCTCAATAACTAATCCTAACTGCTTCAAGTTTCAACCCCATTCTATTCTATACCCATGATGCTTTGTACAAAAATCACTAGAGGAGCTTTCAAAGTATACAGACACGCAGCCTCCACCAAAGGCAGTTCCCATTTAGTTAGCCTGGGTGAGTCTGGGGCATCTGTGTATTTAAAAGACTACAGGAGGTTCCACTGTGCAGCCAGGTTTGAGAATCAGTGGTCTCTAGGGAAGAATGACCTTCCCCAAATGCAACTGTGATCCTATTTCTCACTTGCATAACACAGGCAATGACTTCTCAGCACCTCCCTGGTTCCTAGCCTGGAATATATGACAGACTCATTTCTGGGGATTTTTAAAAGTGCAGGTGCTCTACTCTGGAGCTACCAAATCAAATCTAAGTCAGAGGACATCGTTTAAAAGCTTCACAGACAACTACAGTGCTCATGCTGTTTGAGAACCATTGATGTTAGACTCTAAAATCTAAATGGCTTTGACATGTATCTCAAGACATGAACCGTCTCTAGCTTCCTCGATCACTGCCTTGTATGCAAGTCAATTTCCCACCTGGTGAAATGAACCTCACTTTCTCTAAACTGAAGTCCCAAGGGGGGGTCCCCCTCCTCCCTTCCTCTACCTCTCAGGCCACTCCTTTTCTGTCTCTGCCACAGCCTCCTGTTCCTCTAAAAAGGAATTAAATGAATTCTCAAGGCTCTTAGTCACAGTATGTAATTCAGTATTTAATTAGAATGAATTAGTAAATATATGTGCCATGTATTTTCACAACTTTAGGCTTTGGTGCATGCTTTCCCCTACGACTACATTTTCTCCCTACCTTTCCCAACTTGTAAACTCCTATTTCATATTTAAAGTTCAATTTGTTTGTTTGTTTTTTACTTCTTCTCTATAATGTAGGTAGTGAGGTTAGACATCCCCTCCATCGTGTACTAATAGTAGAAGCTTTACTGCAGAGTCTATTATAAATGATTCCTGTTTACCTCTCTGTCTCCACCCAGTAAACAGAAAATCCACAAGGGTGGGAGGAGAGAAGGTGTCTTCTTGAACATTGTGACTGGAAAATTATTATTAGCCCAGTGACTGAATTTAACAAATATTACTTTGGACTGACTATGTGCAGAAGTCTATGTTACTTAGTTATGTTACTTAACTTCTTGTGCTGTTGCAACAAAAATGTGATCCAATTGTTCCTCATATTTCGAAGAGAAACAATATAAATGCTTATTGACAAACATCTTCTCAGAGATGTAGAAGAATTAATTAAAGGAATGGTCATGATGTATGCTTAAACTCTTAGAAATCTCTTTGGAGGAAGACAATGCTGAACATTGATATGAGTTGGAAAACAGGGTTAATCCAGCTGAGGGGAAAAAATGAAGTATTTAGTATCAGAATAACCTGGATTTGTTGAAAATAGAAGTCTGATGCTCTGCTGTTTGGGGCTTTTACCCATTTTGAACAAATTTCGGAACATTCCTTTGGATTCATCTAGGTAACCTTAAAAATCCAACTGCCATTAGATTACCAGGGCGGTATAAGAATCATAGCTTTGATGCAACTTTTAAATATTAAAACCGCAAAATAAAAGTCAACTTAGCACTGTTTATTGCTATAAGAAAAGAAGTATCCTGCAGGATTACAGGTTTAAAGACTAAAGGAAGAAGCATCGGCATTTGGAGAAATGAAAGGAGTAGGAAGCATTAATAATGACAAAAGCACTTCAGATGATATCTGAGAATCCCAGATTCATACTGAAACTGTTCTCCTTCACCAACAAACACAGGAGATGGTAACACTCCTATACGATAATGACCATAACACCCTTACCAACAACAATAACAACTAACTTACTGCAGGAGAAAAGAAAGGCATACAAATTTACCAGATTCAAAAATCAGAGACTATATCCTGAACAACAAAAGAGCACGAATAAAATCAAGTTTAAGGATCTAGATTTATCCCAGTTTTATAGACCAGTTATATTAAACAAAGAAGGGGCAGGGTCTCTTCTTCCCCCAGCAATTGTTTTGTTGGTTTAGCAATTGCAGTGTCCTGCACCAGGAGCTCTAAGTGATTAAACCACATAAATACAATTTCTGCCCTCAAGGCGTGTGCAGCATCAACAATACACAAGATGCACAAGGTGTTTGAGCGCAAACAGATGACATGGGTGGTCAGAGAGACCTGTGATTGTTTCAGGAAAAGGCCTCATGAGGTCAGTAGCGTTTGGACAAAGGAACTTGATGGGGTAGAGGGTAGGCTAAGGAGAAGTAATGGCAGGAAGAGGAAGGACAGGTGAATTTTGGGGATGGATGCTATATTAAACCCATTTTGGATAATGGTTAACGATGAGGCTAGAGAAGGGATTAAAACCTTCACAAAGCATGCTGCTTACAACTTTTTGAAATAGTTTCATAGCAAGACAGTAGAGGTTTCTGGTCAGGAGAATGATAGGATCAGATGTAACCTGGGAGGTAATGAATCTGACGAATGTGTGTTTTCGAACAGAACAGAATAGTCGGAAGGCTACTAACCAGACCAGAAGGAAGGATGCTGCAATGGTGTAGAAGTTACCTAACTGGGACCTGGATTAATGATGGCAAGGCAAGTCAGGTGGACAGGGTGATGACTTCCTGGTGGATCAAGAGGGAAGGAGGAATTAAAGAGAGAAATTTTGAGCCTATGCAATTAAAGGGAAAGCTAGGGCATTGACATGAGCTTTATTGGAGGGACAGAGGGATGCAGGGAGAGAGAATCCTCCAGGGATGAGCAGAGTTGAAGGAAGATGTTAAGCTTTTACTCTTAACATGGTGGTGAAAGTTGGCCTTTTGCCACACAGAGGGGAAGGAGCCAATTAAAAGATGGTGCAGGAAGGAAGGAAGGAAAGGAAGGAAGGGGATAATCATACAGGAGGCAAGAAGAAATAAGATCAAAATCCAGCTGATAGGCATAGACTTGGAAACAAGTAGGATGTTTCCTTCTCTAAGACAGAGGAGAGAGAGGAGAGAATGAGCAAAGATGGACGGTAGGCATTTAAATGATTGGCGTTTAATGAATGAAATAACTGAACTCTTCTAACTTAAGGCAATAACAATAAATTTGCAGGATCAAGAAAGAAAAAGAGACCAAAAGGAAATAGAATTTCTAATTTAAAAAAATAATAATAAGGAAAACTATGTCCTCGTCTGGCAGTTTCCTTTGTCCTTTCCTGAAAAGTTAAAACACACGCCGAAGGACTTTTTGCACAAACCAAACAATGTCAGTGTCAGTGTGGAGTCAAGGAGGGTAAATGAACAGAGCTCTGCTCCATCACAAGGTCAAGGTCTACAGCAGACACAAATGAAAGTGCGTAAACTTCCAATTGTGGAGTGAACTAACTGCAATTTTGAGGGAAAAAAGTTATAAGAAAAGATTTGCGTTATCATCCTTTTCCATCTTCAAACTTCCTTATCTTCATATTTTCCAAGAAAGTACATGTGTTAACAGAGACCACCATAAATAATAGACTCAGAGACTCCTTCAGTTCGAAATATTCAGAGGTCATTTACTTCACTCAGTGCAGAAATTCACTCATAATATTCCCAACAAACAGCTGTGCAGCTGCTGTGCGAATGACTTCACATATGTAAGCTCACTGTATTTCTGAAAGCACCATTCTATTTGGAGGTAGAGGCTTCCTTTTCCCATGAAGCAGAATCTGCCAGCCACATCTAGTATAAGGAAGGATAACTCTGTAGCTAGCTGAAGAAGATAGTTGGGTCACATCCCCAAGTGTTCAAACTAACTACCCCTCTACCTCTACGGGGTCTGAAACTGAGCAGGACCCTGTGGGGGTCCTGGGAACAAAAGCCTTTCTGTGTCCCCCATTTCTTGATTACAGGAAATAGGCTTCGTTCAGCCTCCAGGACCTTCCCTGAGTTCCAATGGGCAGGTTCAAATAGTTGCTAATCAGGGAAGCGAGGGGATGCAGAGACAAGGGAGGAACAGTCAAGAAACAATAGTGCAGCCTTGTGGCAGGGTCCTTGTTCCCCTTCAAGGGATGCACACAACAATATCTTAGGGCTGTTTTGCAGATACTGAAACCCTTACCAAATGGGAGATGTTAACTACCTGATGAAGCACATTCCAGAGAAGGTCACAGTTGCCCGTCATCACCTGAGGCCAGATGATCTCTGGATGGAAGGAATGCGGGCCCTGCACCCTGATCCTTACCAGCGACCCCACACCTGGAATATAAGACTTCTCACAGTCCCCCCCACCCCAGGTTGAGATACACAGTGTTGAGGGCATTAGCCCACTATGTCCCCCTTTGCCTGGCAAAGCAATAAAGCTATTCTTTTCTACTTCACCCAAAACTCTGTCTCTGAGATTCAATTCGGTGTCAGGGTCCAGAGGCCGGATTCGGCTTCAAGTCCTCATAGTGAGAGAACCTTCACTCCCTAACCCAGTATTTCCTCTTGTGCACTCAAGTCAGTCACATTTCCATGTGGCCAGGGGGTGGGCAACCTATCCCAGTGATGAAGGCAGGGTTCAGCCAGCCTGCTTCTCACCTTGATCCTGTCTCTGTATCCACTACTTCAGCCTTCCATATGAATTTGCTACATTATCATTATCAGCTCCTCCAGCAAAACCAAACTGTCCAAATATTCCATGGGGTCCCTGTAGCTTCTCCTTCAGTTAGATTGAGCCTAGCGACTACTTCCTGGCAGAGGCTGATAAAAGCCACCATTCTCTCTTTTTCCTTCTCTTCCACGCTCGTGGCCACCTTGGAGATCTCAAGTCCAAAATGGAGACAGGCCACCTAACTCACCTGAGCAACTAATTATCTTATAAAAGCTACTGGTGTCTGGAGGAATAATTTATTTATATATTTTTTAAAATATTTTTTTCTGCTTATGCCATCCTATCCTGACTGTGATCACAAAATACCCATATCATTTTTCACGTGAACTTCTTTTAAGCTACCTCTTCCTCCTTTTTCGTTTGAACTTGATTAACATTTTATCCTAGTCCCAAGACAGCAAGGAAGGAGATATGAGTTTCCCCATAAGGTAAAAATAAAAGTTTTTCCTTAGAAATGTTGGCTAATAGTTATTAAGATAGCACCACATACCCTCACTATGCTGATTTATAGTGAACCAGAAATTGTTTAAAACGTTTTCAGTATTACAAGAATCCTGGCTGTTGTTGGGTTTTGATGCTGAGAAAATACTTTGTAAAGTAAGTAACCACTCTAACGCTTTTATCAATCCCAAATATTCCACATAGACTATAAACTAGATAATTTCCATGCATGTTCCATAAAATGCTGATAACACTACTCACCTTTTGCCATTTAGCTTTTTTTTCCTCTTTCTGCAACCCTAGCCCTAAGAGTGGGGTGTTCTGGAATAAAAACACCTTGAGAATGAGACCATTTCCTCTTCTTCTTTGTCTTCATCTCTGCCTAAGAAAATGCGGGCTCTTACTGACAAAGGAACCAGTGAAAGAGCACTGCTTCAGATGGACGTGGGTTTATCCCAATTCTACTACCCAACAGGTGTGTGGCCCAAGACACAGGTAACATTTTGGGGGCTCAATTTTCTCATCTGAATGTTTAGGTATGATAATCTCTGCTTCACAAGGTCTCTAGCTCATTTCTGTCCTCTGAGTCAGCACCCATCACTGCCACTCCCTTTCTTACACCTCCAGTGAAATGTCTAAACACTCTCTCACTAGCCTTGACTAGCCACACCTGAAACCTGACCCTCTTCTCCTGGTTCCCACTTCATTACCTGACACAGTGAAGATCCAGCTCCCCAAGCTGCCTTTCCTCTCTTTCTCTTACATCCACATCTAATCCGTCTACAAGCTCTGCTTATTCTACCTCCAAACTACATCTCAGTTCATCCATGTCTATTTTCCAAATCATCCTTCTTTCTTGCATTGTTTACTAACTGAATTCTCTTGTCTCCATGCTCACTCTTCCCAAAACAGTCTCTTCAAAGAAGCCAGAATAATATTTCAGAAACAGAAATCAACAAATCCTGCTTATAACTCATCAATGGCCTTTGTGAAAGTTTCACAGAGAAGGACAGAAAGAAAAGAAAAAAGAAGAGTTCTAATACAAAATTAATAGGAAGCAACCCATCTGTGTCTCTAACCTCCTGAAGATAGGAGCTCTGATATGAATGGGAAAGTCGTTCCGTAGAATTAGCCTAAAAAATAGGACTAAGCAGGCTTCTCTGAGATGATATGGACTTGATACTCAGGGAAAACCACTGACAGAACTAAGCGTCAAAATGAATTGAAGTAATATGTGGTCATTTGAGGTGGGTATAGCTGTGCTAAAGAAGTAGGCTGGACAGGAAGCTGGCAACGGTAATCCAAATAGAAAAAAAAAATTTTAGTGACACTGAAAACACAAGAACTGGTGATATAGATAAATCTGAGAAAGGCACTGAGAAACTCAACAGTGTAATTTGGTGAATACATAATGGGATGTGAGCAGTTCAGTAGTGTCTCTTCAGGACAGAGTCAAGGATGCAGTTGGAGGATCTTTGCTAGGACCCAGGTCACTCATTTCTACAGCTGGGCACACACACCACGTGCAGACTCAATGAATGCTTAACACTTAGTGATAACAGCAATTAAAATACACTTACCAAGATTATTTTAAGCTTTATTTATTTTTCTTCTCATTTTTTTCTCCATTTTTTCAAGAATTTGAATATAAAATATTTACAATCTGGCCCTGATTCAAAATAATTCAGAAATTAATTAGCTCTGCTGACACTCACCTCCTCACCACCAATAGCCAATTTTCTGCAGAAGTTTGTGGGTCATTAATATCTCTCCATAGAAAAATACATTAACATTTTTCCTGAAAAATAGTGATGGGTAATCCTAACCTTTTGATCCCATAATAGCTGAGTAGTCCAGACTCTTGAAAAATACATTTCTTAAAAACTTGGTAAATTGTCAGATTGGACATGGTTAACTGGTGCTAACCTTGAACCCTGTGTTAGATTTTATTCTACTCTCTGTTAACTCCCATCTTTCCAGTGAGCTCAGGTCTGAATGCAGTGATGACACTGACTCTGACCGGAACCATGAATTAATCCAAAATAACTCTCCTTATACCTTCAATGCTTCATCTTCACTCTTTGACATTAAAGATGGGGCTGCATCCTTAACTAAGCAATGGTCTTGCCTGGAAATTGCAATTCCCAGAATTACAAACAGTTCTGTTCAGGTCTATCCTATCTGAGTTCCTGGTGTTCTTGAACATTGAGCATAGTGCCTGGTGGTCATTAAATATTCAACACATTGTAATAATTATAGTAATAGTAATAACCATAATACTAGTTAACACCTACTGAGAACTTTCAGACACATAAGGATTTTTATTATCTTAAAAACAAAATGCTGAATGAGGAGGGTCAAAGGTTAATAATTCACTTGTGCAATAATATCAGGCTTTTGGATCTATTTCTCTGTGCAGGTTTTGACTTTCCCCTCATGCTTGCAAGGTGGCTGCTGCAGCCCCAAGCATCTACTCGTCACACAATGCCTCCAACAACAGAAAGGAAGAAAGAGAGCTTTCTTTTTCTAGATACATCTTATTTCTTTATTTAAAAAAAAAAAGGAACATTTTTCCCATACATAAGCCCTCTGACAGTCTTCTCCCAGGTACCGTCAGGCAGAATGTAATCATGTGCCTATCTCTTAACCAATTCCCAGCAAAAGGTAAAGGGATTGCTACGAGTGACTTAGTCCCTAAAAAGTCTCACACCCTGGTATTAGGGAAGGAACCCACCTACCATGAGCACCTTATTATTCAAAACCTGATTGTCGTTATTATTCAAAATCAGATTTAAAATCTGATTGCCTTAGCTAGGGATAATGGCAGGAAGTTCTCGGCATTACAGGCAGATCCTGTCTGCCCCGGGTAGATCCTATTAGTATTCTCATCGAATTGATGAGGAAACTGAGGCTAAGGGAAGTTAAATAACCAGCTCAAGGTCACACAGCGAGCAAATGGCAGAGATGAGACTTGAACCCAGTCTCATTCAAGTGATTTCAGAGTCCAAACTCTCATCAAGTAAGCTGTGCTAGTTCTCAATTAGTGTGAAGCATTTCCAGATTATCCTCTGGGAAACAGAGAAAACCATTGCTTTTTATTTCTAATCCTCCATAAGAAATATTCTATGTTGTCACTGAAGGGCAGAATTCCAGAAAGAGAACAGCATGGCATGAGGTCCTTATATCATCCCTTGGTATCAGGGAAATGAAGGAGCACCTCTGGAGAGTGAAGCCAGTAGTCAGAAGAGCAGGATTGGGAGAGGACCTCCCTGCAATTCCTGGGGAAAGAGGGAACCCTGGGCTGGGAGAGGGTCCCCAGAGCTCTTGGTGTGGCCCTGGGAGCAGTGAGGTGGGGGTGGGAGTGGAAGTAGAGTCCATAGGCTTATAGTGACTCTTGGAGAGCTTACGCCACAGTCTCAACCCTGGTGGAGACCCTGCCCCATGCCAGCACCTGCTCCGTCCCATTCCTGTGTGATGCTCTGTCCCTTCACAATCTCTAATCTCTAGAGAAGAAAAGCCCAGAGCACACCTGCCAAATTGATCTTATGCTCCTTAGTCATTTAAGACCTTTTATCATCTCATCCCCTTCCTCAACTTGTTTTCTACAATTCACTTCTAAGAATGGACCAGTTCACATGAGTAGCCCCTAAACATATTTTACTTATTATCTACCCATTTGTGTTTCTTACTGGACTTCCCATGACAAGCAGGTCTACGCTGCCTCTCTGCTTATAATAATTCTATTTATCCATGAAAATATTCAATGGCGGTCACTTGTTCAACCAGCTAACCATCTGCATGTGTGGGTATATCCTATACAGACACTCACACAGTGAGGTTAGACTTTCGGATGCACTTTAAACAAATAAAGCAATAAAACTTCTAGAAAGAAATAAAAGTAAAGTTTAGAGAATATTTTTTGGAATAAATTTGGTACATGATACCAAAAACAGGAACCATAAAAAGAAGGGTTATAGAGAAACATAAAAATTAAACATGTAAAAAATTATTATAAAATGAAAAAAACTAAAAATATTGTGACATATATCAGATAAATGGCTATTCGTTTTGATATTTAAAGAGCTCTTACATGTCTTAGAAAAGATTAGCAGCAATAAGGAAAAGGGACCAAGGCTTCAGAAACACTCATTCACAGAAAATAAATATATAGAAAAAAAGGTCAGTACTTTTTGTAATTAAAGAAGCACCAGTTAAAATTAGGTATGAGCTTTTTAACCTCAAACTGAAAAGTAAAACTCACAATTGCAATAGCTATGTTGGTAAGTGTTCAAGACAATGTGACCCTTAAAGTAAGAAGACCGTAAATTGGTTCAGCTTTTCCAAGTATGCAATTTGTCATTATAGTCATTATACTAAAAGCTTTTAAATGTAGATCTGTATACCTTGTGATTTAATTATTTCACTTCTAAGAATTTATCTTTAAAAAATTATTAGCAAAGATTTGCTTGCAGAAATTTTTTATTGCACCATTAAGACAGGAAAATAACTTACCTAAATATCCATCAATAGACAGTTAAGTTATTTATGGTACACAACATTAGTTGGAATGTAATGCAACCATTTAAGTGGAAAGTAATAAAACTATTTACTTTTGTAGAAAATGTTCATAATATGTTGTTATTAACAAAATAGTGTCCACAAATACATTTTTTAAAAATGTGTGTGCATATAAACACAGTTAAAATGAAGGTCTTTTGCATGTTTTTCCCTTTTCTCTAAATTTTCTGTAATTGAAATGAATTACTTTTGTAATCAAAAAAAATTTTTTAAAGCCTTTATGTGATGCATCTTTCCAGGCCCTCCTTACATATGATCTTCACAAAATGTTCTCTGATTTCCCCCAAGTGGGCATCCCTTCCTATGAAGAATTCATAAGAATTCTTTGTTCATTGTCTATAAAACTTATAAAGTATTTACAGAAGCCCGCCTGTGTCGTAGGTTTTGTTGTGTTGTTACTGTTCTCTGTACATGGCCCATCTTCCTCACTATACCATCAGCTCTTAAAAGGCCAGAATTTGATACTTGTGTTTTATTATTTTCAATAAAATACTTAAGGATTGAGATGTGTTCAGGAAACTGAACCATTATAGTGAGGTTTTATCTTTTCATAAAGCTTTCTGAAATATTACGGGACAAAGAATCTTTACAAATGCAAGAGGCGCAAAGGCGATAATGGCCTTTCACCTGGGAGGGAAATGGAACCCCAAAGTAAGTGAAGTCAGCCAAGACTGAACCCAGCTTTACAAACCTCTAGACCTCATTCTTCCCCAGTGTATCAGAAATAGCAGCTGCCTTGTGTGCTGGGGGACAGGAGGATTGTTACATTGGTGGCACCCAGTGACTCCTGTCTCCCAGTCGCCATGCCTTTGTACAGTCCCCCCACGGACATTGACACTGATCTTGGCCACATGAGTTGCCCTGGCCAATAGGACATCAGAAAATGGGGTGCCAGTGAAGGCTTCATGAGTGCTTGTACAATGAGGCTTGCCTTCTTGGAGCATGCCAGCATCCTTTAAAGAAAAGGAAATCCCCGCTATCCAGCTGAAGAGGCCACAAGAAGACAATCAAGTTGTTCCAGCCAATAACTACCATTAACGGCCAGCATGTGAGTGAGGCTATCTTGAATCAACCAGCCCGGGACAAGACACCCACCGGCTGAGAGCAGTTGATTAAGTAGCCCCAGGCCAAGGACAGAACTACCCACCTAACCCACAATGAAGTACAGATCAGAAGCAAATAAATAGTTGTATGTAAAGACTATCACCACCTCCTGTCCCTGCCTGCTGCCCAGGTAGACCTGGGTCCCCCACAGAGGGTTCCTGACCTGTCACAGCCCTCTTGTCACATGGGTTCCTAACTGGATTTCAGAATCCTTCTCAATCAGGGCTCTGATCTACTCCTTCCAGCCATAGGAGCTGTAGTATAAATTTAAAATTCTTTGTAATTCCTAAACAAGATGATATTTTCTCTTTTTCCTTATACGTATATCCACTCTTTTAGATTCTTTTCCCATATAGGTCATTACAGAGTATTGAGTAAAGTTCCCTATGCTATACAGTAGGTCCTTATTCATTATCTATTATGTATATAATGTGTATATGTCAATCCCAATCTCCCAATTTATCCGTCCCCAGCCTTTCCCCCCTGGTAACCATAAGTTTGTTTTCTACATCTGTGACTCTATCTCTTCTCTAATGGGGCAAATTAAGACAAGCTTTTGTGGAAGATTTCAAACCTGTGTCAGATACTATCAAAATTTAGTCTGATTTGGATTATGTTTTACAATCAAGGGAGTTCTGTTCCAAACTCACCAATCCAAAATTGTACTTTAAGATAGATCAGATTTGCCTTCATATTACAGATGGACTGGTAAATGGTGACCTACTGCTCTCAGTTTTGGAAGGAAGGAACGAACGAACAAAGGAAGGAAGGAACAAAGGAAGGAAGGAAGGAAGGAAGGAAGGAAGGAAGGGAGGGAGGTGTAGGTTGAGCAACAATTACCATTTTCTGTATATTCTACACACCCTACCCTCCCATTGAACAAAGAATTTAACCAAAATCATAAAAGTTTCAGTGGAAGCCAGTATGGTGACCCAACTTTACTTTAGGCAAAGTTGGCCATCTCTGCCTCGCTTTCCACATATGTAAATTGAAGGCTGTTACATCTGTCCCTTGCAGGGATATCATAGTAACAAATGAGAGGACATACATGAAAACATATTCTTCAGAGAAAAGTAGCCATAATTATCCTAATTTAGGAAAACACAGAAATCAACTTGCATTTAACAAAATGTGAAACTTCTTTTAATTGTTGTCGATTTAATTCCTACGAGGTATGTGGTTTTAAATCTTGTTGACAATGATTTCAATGAAACCATAATTTAGTTATTATAGTATCCGTCCAGCTGTTTTATCATCAGTAGTTTTAGTTCGGGTAGAATCCTCTTCAGATAAATTATATGTGTATTGGAAACTAGTGATTATTGTATTTCTCTAAGAAATCTTTTTGTTTTATGCCTTAAAAGCTCTCTGAAGTCAATGATAGTTTGTAAAACAAAAGCTTTATCAATGAAATTTTGCAAATAAATTGTCTTATCTACAACTGAAACATGTTTGCTTTTTAGCCTGAATTAAAATCTTAACTTCTTTAATAGGTAAACTTTTCAGCTATCTGTGACAACTGGAAACTTTTTCTTAAAATGAAAACTGAAATGTAAAAACATCCCTGGTGATTAAAAAATCTTATAATCATCATAAATCATAGAGATTTTGTCACCAAAAAGTATCTAACTGATCATTTCAGAAATTTCCAGTTTGCTCCTCTGAACAAAATAATAGGAAAAAAAGAAAAGACCTCCCCGTCACTGCTTGTCTTAAACACTTAGTTTAATTCATAAAGTCAGCAAAATATAATAAAAAGTCATGGCAAAACATAAATAGTTCAACCTCAACTCCTGTTTCTTCTCAGATGATTTGTCTTCATTCTGCAGTTAAACCAATTTTCAAATTCCTTTTTATCCTGTATGAACGTCAATCCCCAAACATAATTTTTGAAATACAACCTGAATGCAAGCAGCTTCATAGCAACTCTCCTTTTTAATAAATTACTTAGCTCTCCCGCAGCCCACGTACGCGTAGTTGGGCAGATACTAGTAGTATTGACATTTTAGGGATTAGGCAGTTGAAGTCTAGAGGGATTACCCTAATTCAGTGAAAATCAGCAGAACTAAACCCAGTTGTCTGGACCTGTAGCCTAGGAGAGGTCCATTAGAGTAGACCACCTTCGGAAACGCTGAGTCATGGAAACGTGGAAGGACCTAAGAAATCTTCTTTCCAGGATACTGTGGTGAGCATTCAGGCGGCCTGTCTCAGCGGCCTAGCACCGAGCAGCATTGGACACAGCACAGCTTCCTCTGGGGTCAGGGGCAACAGCTGTGCTCCAGGAGAGGCTCCACATCTGAAATCTCTTTCCCCGACTTATTCTGTCAAAGCCCAAGAATCAGATATTGACCTTTGTTTCCTAGCAGCTATTTTCTGCCTTCTCTCCACACAGTGTCCTTCTGAATTGCTAGATCAGACTCGGTCGGGTAGAGAAGCCTCCTATTCCAGAGCCACTAGAAGTGTCTACCCCTCTCCCCAACCTCCCGTTACCCAGACACAGATCGCCTGGAATTGAGGCCAGTCCCCTTTGGACCAGTGTGCAGTTGCAACCTCTCTAAGGTACAAAGGTCATTCTGCAGGGCTGAGCAAGCAGAATAACTTGGGGTGATTGTGTCCCTTCTGTAGGAAGGAGAGGCATTTTGTAACAGAGTGACCGAGTGGCTGCTCTTTGTGGTGCTGGATTTGACCAAGTGAAACTCTGCTGAAGCAACAAGGGGAAGGAGGTCGGGAAGGGAATCGAGCAGAAGGTGCGGCCAGAAGGGCAAATCCACCAAAGGGTGGATGGGACAGCGTCCAGGCAGGAGCATCTCTGTGCCCCAGGGTTGAGCTTTCTTGTTGGAGAAGAAGGGACAGGTCAATGGACCACAACTTGGCTTGTCTGAGACCCTCCTCAAACCCTAGTCTGACACTGGATCCATCAGAACCTTCTGATGAAGCTTCTCTGAGTCACTGAAGCTCAGGCAACAGCTCCCCAAACCTACAATCCCCACCCCTATTTAGTTACCTGCTGACCTTCAGTATTCACTGCAAAATAAACTCAAGCCATGTGCCCCGCAGTTAAGGAGAGGACAGTCTGATGATAAAGTCTTATGGCCAGATACAAATGGCCAACAGGCACATGAAAAGATGCTCAACATCACTAATTATTAGAGAAATGCAAATCAAAACTACAATGAGGTATCACCTCACACCAGTTAGAATGGCCATCATCAAAAAGTCTACAAATAACAAATGCTGGAGAGGGTGTGGAGAAAAGGGAACCCTCTTGCTCTGTTGGTGGGAATGTAAGGTGGTGCAGCCACTATGGAGAACAGTATAGAAGTTCCTCAAAAAACTAAAATTAGATTTGCCATATGATCCAGCAATCCCACTCTTGGGAATATATCCAGACAAAACCATAATTCAAAAAGATGCATGCACCCCTATGTTCATAGCAGCACTATTCACAGTAGCCAAGACATGGAAACAACCCAAATGTCCATCAACATATGAATGCATAAAGAAGATGTGGTATATATATATATATATATATATATATATATATATATATATATATGCAAGGGAATACTACTCAGCCATAAAAAGACAACAAAATAATGCCTTTTGCAGAAACATGGATGGACCTAGGGATTACCACATTAAGTGAAGTAAATCAGAAAGAGAAAGACAAATACTATATGATATCACTTATTGTGGAATCTAAAATGTGACACAAGTGGACTTATCTGTGAAACAGGAACAGACTCACAGACAATAGAGAGCAAACATGTGGTTGCCAAAGGGGAGGAGGGGTGGGGAAGGAATGGATTCAGAGTTTGGGATTAGCAGATGCAAACTATTGTATATAGAATGGATAAACAACAAGGTCTTACTGTACAGCACAGGGAACTATATTCAACATCCTGTGATAAACCATAATGGAAAAGAATATGAAAAAGAATGTATATATGTATATATATGTTTAACTGAGTCACTTTGCTGTACAGAAAATTAATACAACATTCTAAATCAACTATACTTCAATTTTAAAAAGTCTTATGGTCAGGAACATGTTGCCATGTGCAGAGCCTATGAAAGTTAAAACATGGAGATCTGGGGTCTGGATGGAGAGGTAAAGGCACCATCATTGTCAACCAAAGGCATCTGTTCTTGGAAGGCTGTCAGTCAACAGTTTTGAGCTCCTGTCTCTACACTCACTGCTTCGTTCCCAAGTGTTGTGTTGAAAGCTTGTGGAGAAGCAGAAGAAAGTAACCATACAATTACCAATTATTGTACCAAAAATACAATGTTTGTTTTCTCATATGGAAATTATTCTGTGGGTTGGGTGGGAGGAGATAAATAAATCTATGAATTAGTCAACCAAAACTGGTAACTGAGGTAATAACTTTTTTAATGGAAAATGATTCTAGTAAATACAAATGTTCACCAAAACTAAGTCATTCTCTGAGATCCTGGTTGTAAAAATCACTATGGCATGATTCAGCATTAGAAACTGTGATTTGTGGGGACATCTCTTCTCTGGGCACAGGTCTGTGTGTGTGCCTGGATGGCTTGTGGGTGGGGTAATTCAACAAGGGTGAGGAACAAAAAACTATGACAGGGGTCAGACCATCTGACCTGTTGAGAGAACTCAAATTCATGTCATCCTGAAGACTGGGGACCTGGTCAATAAAACAAAAATTCGGGGATTGAATAGCATGCCCCCCCCAACACACACATAAATAAGGGCAAGTTAAAACTGAATGATAAGGTCTCTCTTCTATTTAACAGTATGATACCAATGTCAATCTCTTCGTTTTACTATTGCACTATGGTCGTAGAATGTCACCACTGGGAGAAGCCGGATGAAGTGTTCACAGGCCACAATGTACTTTTTTTTTTTTGTAACTTTCTGTGAGTCTATAATTAGTCCAAAATAAACGTTTTTTTAAAAGTAAAAAAAAAATTCGGTATAATGGACTGTGTTATTATCTATTGCCTTTTCCCCTCACTTATGGAACTTAAGCCATATTTTCTAATCCAAATCTTTGTCAGGGAGAAAATAAAGGAAAACAAAGTTATAATTTAGAAATTAAACATGGTGGGCTCTGTCAGATGCCCCATATCTGTCAAGGGGTTCCCTGGGTTCTGGAAATTTCATCTTAGACAAACTAGATCAACGAAAAAGATCTCATCTAAAAGGGCTCCAGAGAGATAGTAAAAGGAACTTAAAAACAGAGAGTTTTCACTCCTTTTTACTTGGGAAAGTACAATAAACTAGACCTGAAAATTATCCCACATTCCCTAAAGTGTAGCTATAGAAGCTGGTATGTTTTCTGCACTTTCCACTTTCTCACCCAGTCCCACCACCAGTGACAATACCTTGCAAATAGAGATAGATCTCATAAGCTCTACTGACGGATTCTGTATTTAAAGCACTCCAAAACTTCAAGGGCAAAGGGCCTCAAGTTACAATTCAATATCAACCCCTCCAGCCTAATCTCACACCACAGAACTCACACATATGCAATGCAGAACCAAGTACAATTTGCATAAACTATGTGATAAGCATCTGGTTCCTTGAGAATTCTCAACACAGAAATAGGAAACTATTGTGATTGTCAGTCTTGCTTCAACCATACTCTGTCAAATTCTCCTTTTTGATTCTGCAGTGTTCTAGTCATTATATTGAACCCTAGCCCAATACAGGACAGTTTAAAAGTTTGAATATATCATCTGGTACAAAGCATCCCCACTCCCTGTGGTTCCATGAAAGTCTAGACTTGTTCCAGGAGCACAGAGTTGTGAGGAAAGCAGTGCCCTTCTGCCTTCCACTCTTCTGAGTGTGTCCTCCTCCAGATTGGGCAGCCCCAACCGGGAGGCTTCCCCTTGGGAATCCCCAAGGAAATGTACCTGGAGGTGGTGATGCCTGACCTCTAGGTGAAGAAAGGCAGAGAGCCAAGGTCCAGAGGTAGAACCCACCATGTTCTGAGAACTGTCCATTATTTCATATATGGCGGGAGTGAAGGGTCCACGTGGGCCTCACATAGGAGACACAGGTATATCGCCAATGTCTCAGAGACTAGAAACATATTTAAATAGTAAAAACCATGCAAAGTTTTCCATATAAATATTGAAATGTATCATGGTTCTATTTATTTTTCCTTCTGAAGCTACAAAAATACACATTTTTTCATAAAAGTAGAAATTGAAAGCAAAGGAAAAGTGTGAGAACTTAAGTAAAACTGGGCTCATGATGACACTACAACTTTACCATCTCTTCTTTTTTTTTTTTTTTTTTTATGGTACACGGGCCTCTCACTGTTGTGGTCTCTCCCGTTGCGGAGCACAGGCTCCGGATGCACAGGCTCAGCGGCCATGGCTCACGGGCCCAGCTGCTCCGCACCATGTGGGATCTTCCCAGACCAGGGTACGAACCCATGTCCCCTGCATCGGCAGGCGGACTCTCAACCACTGCGCCACCAGGGAAGCCCTCTTCTTTTTTTTTTTTTATAAATGTATTTATTTTATTTTTGGCTGCATTGGGTCTTCGTTGCTGCACGCAGGCTTTTCTCTGGCTGCAGCGAGCAGGGGCTACTCTTCCTTGCAGTGCATGGGCTTCCCATTGCGGTGGCTTCTCTTGTTGTGGAGCACGGGCTCTAGGCACACAGGCTTTAATACTTGTGGCACACAGGCTCAGTAGTTGTGGCTCGCGGGCTCTAGAGCACAGGCTCAGTAGTTGCTCCGCGGGATGTGGGATCTTCCCGGATGAGAGCTCGAAGCCATGTCCCCTGCATTGGCAGGCGGATTCTTAACCACTGCACCACCAGGGAAGCCCTTACCATCTCTTCTTAATCGATTTCAGGCTCAACCTCATGCACACACATTTCTGTTCATGTTGATACTTGCAAAGCTCTTTATTTTGTACTCACCTCCATTTAATCAAAATTTCCAGCTTGATTTATTTGAGGTTTATTTTTTTCCTATTTCTATTATTTGAAAACTATTTCAGACATAATTGGCTGTTGTCTCATTTTTCCACAAATATCTCTAATAGTTCACCAAGAGAGTCTTGATATGGGGTTAATGGAAATACTGTAGAAACAACAGCGTTTTATCATCATCATAACTAGTTCATGTGATATGAAAATATAACTAGAGAATGGAGTATATGCAAACTAGGATCCTGTGCATAATTGGAATTATAAAAATTCATATCAAATTTCATAAAAATTTAGGTTAAGGAAAATGTAATTTTGAAGTAAAAAAGTTTAAGAGAAATCTCTTAAAAATTTTGTTTGGTAAAGTTTTAAAGAATCCTGTATTTCTGACTTTCAGTGATTGGTTTAGAGTGTTATAAAGGTTGTATGTGCTATTACCAGGCATATTATTAACCCAAAAAAATCATTTGTAGAGAAGGGTTACTTACTGCAGAAGGAGTTTCTGATGAGAAAACAGCTCTGGAAAATTTCAGAAAACATAGAAAGTTAAATGCTTTTGAAACATTATAATTTCGGAGCCAACATTACTTTTTATGACATAAATATTTCAGACAAATTACTGTCTGCTTAATTAAGTCATGATCGGAAAAGTAGACTTAGCTTGAGATCAATAGTTGTTTATTTTTTAGGAAACAAAATTTCTGGTTAAGAAAGCATTATAAATAAAATTTTGTCTAGGTTAGAGTGGCTTTGGTGTTGTTAGAAATTATGATGAAAGTTAAAGAAGTTAAAGTATTTAGTAGTAGTAGTATTACAGTATAGCTGATTTACAATCAGAAGAAATATTTCAATGTGTGCACTCCCAAATCATCTTACCAAATTGTGCAAATTCAAAACCAAATTATTTAAACAATAAAGATTTAGAAATCTCAGAACCTTACGAATGAGATCAATCTTTACTCAAAGTGTTCAATAAACTAAGATTAGATTGTCTGAGACGTTTGAAGAATCCTAGACTATTTTAATTAAAAAGAAGCACCAGATTCAGCAGTGCTGAAGATATGGCCAACAACATCTTACACAATACAAGACTTATCTGTCACTAATCAAAGTTCATATTATTAACATTGTGGCCAGGCTGCATTAATAAAAAGTGTGAGTGGAAATTTTAATGGGTTTGTAATGAGCTAAAAGAGGCAGAGTCAAAAGTACCTATACATGCTTCCATCATACCTCTCATACTTAAAAGTAATGAAGCCTTATGTGTAAGCTAAAGAACACCAGAATGCTCTTAACCTACTAACTCCTGGTACGGCACTACTATCCCCCACTTTGTGTGTGTTTGCCAGGGATTATCAGATGTTTTCAAGGAAAAAGAATAAATATCATACAGGTGGTTCTGTACTTCTTCAAACACACGACACTGGCGGCATATTATTGAGAATCATCATCCTCATTAATTTAATTGAACGAACAGAGATTATGGTCACATCCCAAGTATTCCAGTCTCTATGGACAGATTTTCTTTTTTTTTCTTTTTCATGTTCAAAATGAGAAGGAATGTATCGTTTTTCATTATTTCACTTTACGTTATTATATACTGATACGAATAATAAATACAGAAAAATAAATTGGGGTAGGGAATAGAAATTATGTCAAAATAATCTCAGAGAGCTTAAGACTTTTCCTTCAAAGGAAAAGAAAGATTTTAAAAGAAAAATACACCGTGGCAATTAAGGTAGTGCTTTTTTCCCCCTACACCATCAGAAAAAGAGCAGAAAATTTAAAGTCCTTTGCCAAAGATTGAAGGCTGTTACTAAATTGAAATACATGACTTTTGAAGGATGAATTTAGCAAAAGGAAACAAATTTTAGAACTCCTTCTGAAAAATAGAATGAACTGGGGCTTCCCTGGTGGTGCAGTGGTTAAGAATCTGCCTGCCAATGCAGGGGACACAGGTTCGAGCCCTGGTCTGGGAAGATCCCACATGCCGCAGAGCAACTGGGCCGCAATAGTGAGAGGCCCACGCACCGCGATGAAGACTGGCCCCCGCTTGCCGCAACTAGAGAAAGCCCTCCCACAGAAACGAAAACCCAGCACAGCCATAAATAAATAAATAATTTAAAAAATAAATAAATTTTTAAAAAGTAAAACTAGAATGAACAATTAATTAATTAATTAATCTAGTTAATTTAGTAACTAGAATGAACTATTAAATAAAGCAATGGTCAAACGGGCCAACAAATTTGATGCCAATCCCAGAACTCTGATTTTTCTTGCAACTTGAAAAGCTCATCTTTATCTATGATTGTTGATTCAGTTGATTGTAACTATGTGTTTATTCAATACGCCCTTCACAACCATGCTCTTCTTTCCTTCAAGTTTCCAGCTATTGCATTGGATTGACCAATTAAGACAATACATTTTCTATTCTGTGCTTCTCAAAAATAAACTTAGACAGCGCTAGGAGCAGAGACTCAGTAGCTGGGCATTGATAGCCCTGGAGAGGAATGGCTTTGCGATTGTGTGCGTGCGTGTGCACGCGTGCACACACACACCCTGATCAGGCCTGAAGGACCTCGCCCTCTTGTGAAAATGTTGCCACCGCACCACACCTCCTGGCTCACCTTCAGAGAGACAGATGATGCTTTACTACTTGAATCTTACTGCTAAGAACGTTTCGCATTGCTCAGAATGCTATCACACTTTTCATTTTCAAACTTTAATTCCGGGCCTAAAAAATGTTTTGAGTTGACCACACAGTTTGCAGTCTTGTTGGCATGGTCTGATGAGTTATGAAAATGTCTTCACGTTATTCCGAGGGAAATGCCACAGGAAAACTGGTACCTGAAATATGTTATGAAGCTGCTCACTTGCTTAATGAATGCCTCCTCGTGCAGAGATGCATCTCTGAGACCGGCCAGCAACATGTGCCCCTCCCCACCCTAGAGTCCTACTCCGCTTCATAATAACATGGTTAATTAAGAAGTATGTATGGAGCTGGAAAGGTGAGCAAGAATGCGGTCCAGGAATGTGTGTTTATACACAAATAAGGAAGGTGTGTGTGAGGATGCGTTTAACTTAGACTATGTAAAACAGACAGACAGACATACAAACACACACACATGTGGGGAGTTGGAGACAGAAAGGGAGGTGCTGCAGTGGGATGGGGCAGAGTCATAAGGACTGTGGCCAGTGGTTGGATCTTCAGGCGGGATGGTCAGGACAGCCTTTGCGGAGAAGATGGCATTCAAGACTTGAAGGAGGTGTTCAAGTCATTTATGCTCCAGAAGGAGAGAGAGACTGTCACACTTGCAGAGAAAGTAAATGATGTAAATACAAGTCAAGTTTATAACCTTTGTTTTAAAAATTAAACATTTCCTTCATAAAATCTAATTGAGTGATATAATCAAATAATCTGGGGGAAGTTTTTTTTTTCCCTCCCACTATATTAGACGATCGAGAGATAGACGATTCTCATAGGAGTTCTCCTTGGCTTCTTTTTAAAATACATCCTTCCATTCTTCCAATGCCCACTAAACAACTGCTATACCTATTAGGAGCTGCAAAGGTAAGTGAGTTTCAAACCATGATCCCCCAGGAGAAGGTAAGGCTTCAAATAATTTGAGTGAAATATTAGTGTAATAACATAAAGCAAGTGTCACAGAAATGCACCAGAGAGAGAAAATGGTGAACTAGGAAGAAGCAAAAAGGTACCCTGGAGGTGTTCATCTGTGATGGGTATGATACTGAAAGGCTTAGGTGTGGAGTGGGCATCTCACCTGGAAGGGGTAGTAAGAGCAGAGGAAACATCAGGACTTACCTGGGGACCTACTTAGGCGGGAGGATGCCGAACGAAATATGAGAAGAGCCTGAAAATATAATTTCTAGTCACGTACGGATGACCGAAAAGCAATCTGTCCTTTGGGTGGGCTTTCTGACACCCTCACTGCCTCCTATCTCCAGCTCTGCCCCTAACAGCTCTGTGACCACAGGGCCTCTAGGTCCCCAACTGTGGATGGTGGAGGCTGGTGTTCCTGAAAGTTCCTTAGGTTCAGAAATTTTTCAGCCTGAAATGCCAGTGTCACTCTATCATCAACACTTCAAGACGTAGTATTTGTAACTTAAAATTATAGACAGCCATCCCCCTGTCATCAGCCTGACATTCACCATTTCAAATTTTCTAAGACCTGACTGAAACCTTTCTACTTCAAACTGACGACTGCTTTTATTGTTCGTACAGTGCTTATTCCTGTGACTCCCCTTGCTGTGTAAGTGAAGTCCCTCTGTGTTCTCATTTATTTCATCTTTCTTTTGAGTGGATTTCTGGTTGTGCTACTGAACCAAAGGAGATTTGACCTAAATAAAGTGCCAATTTGGAAAAGAAACATGAGGAAAAGGGAGCAGTGGTGACAGTCACAAATGATAGTGAGCAAAGGCAGTACTGGGGAGAAGATGTTATTCAGTCTCTGCTCTAATTGAACTGCCCACTAGGGAAACATCCTTCTATCAGACTTTCCAGTGTATCACTTTAAAACACACACACATGGTCGATTATGGATCCTTTAAGAAAATATCTGGAAAACCATACTGTTTTAAACATTGGCTTATATTTTTGTAAAGATATATTCCCTTTCTGTTTTACTTGAAAACTCATCATTTCCAATTGGTTTTTCTTCACCAAACTTTCTGATTATGAACAGCAGGGAGTATCACACACTATGATTTCTGGCCAGGATCACACTTTCTTCCTAACGGGAAGCCTGAGGCTCACAGAGGTATCAAAAGCCATGCTCCACAAACACAGTCAGATGGTCTCCAGGTTAGGTTACTTTAAAAATAAAATTACACAGTTCTTTAAAAAATTAAAACTAGAGTATGATGCAGCAATGCCACTTCTGAGTATACACCCCAAAGAATTGAAAGCAGGGTATCAAACAAATATGTGTACACCCACGTTTATAGCAGCATATTCACAATAGCCAAAAGTTAGAAGCAACCCGTGTCCATCGACAGACGAATGGATAAACAAAGTGTGTTCTGTACATATCATGGAATATGATGCAGCCTTAAAAAGGAAGGAAAGTCTGACACCTGTTACAACATGGATGACCCTGAAGACGTTGTGCTTGGTGAAATAAACCAGTCACCAAAAGACAAATGCTCTATGATTCTACTTATGGGAGGAACTTGAAATAGTCAAATTCATAGAAAGCAAAAAGTGGTTAGCTGGGGCTGGGGAAAATGGGGAGTTATTGTTCAGTGAGACAGAATTTCAAGTTGGGAAGTTGAAAAAATATTGGAGATGGACAAGGGTGAGGGTTGCCCAGCAATGTTCTTAATGCCGCTGAATTACACACTTAAAAATGGTTAACGTGGGGTTTCCCTGGTGGCGCAGTGGTTGAGAGCCCACCTGCCGATGCAGGGGACGCGAGTTCGTGCCCCAGTCCGGGAAGATCCCACATGCCGTGGAGCGGCTGGGCCCGTGAGCCATGGCCGCTGAGCCTGCGCGTCCGGAGCCTGTGCTCCGCAACGGGAGAGGCCACAACGGTGAGAGGCCCGCGTACCGCAAAAAAAAAAGTTAACATGCTCATCTTGGATTCTGTGTACTCACCAGAAGAAAAAAACATAATAAAAGTACGATGCATCTTTTTAGAAGACAGAGCTCATGGCCTGCCAATCCTGTCTGGTGCCATATTGTGGCTGTGACATTCTGATAAATAGACTGAAGAAATCATTTGCTGGGCAGCATTGAGAGACAGCTGTGTCAGGTGAAATACTCGAGTCCCATTTCTGGCTGCTGAGAAACCCTATCCGGATGTTTTGACTCATTACCCTGAGCCTTCATCAGCTGACGAAACTAAATTTTTTTCATCAGCTGATTAAGATTCAAGATAATGAGTCAAAACATGCCAGTAGTAATTCCCAACAGCAATGAAGACAGGATGTTAACTTTTCCACGCACATAGACGCAGGCAGACAGACGCGAAATGAACCAGCGTGGCTTCCCCGCACGCGGGAAAAGTTGATTTCATCAAGGACAGGGGCAACAATTACCATATACACCTAAAAAAGAGAAAAAAACAAAAAAAATAACTGACCAAACAATTGAATGGATTGCTCATAATTTTGATAAGAAGCGACTAATAGCACCAAATGAACTCATGGAAAACACAACTGGAGGAAAGAAAATAAAAATCACACAGAAAGTGACCATGCAGAAATTTGAACGGATTCTAGGAAAACGAAAGTTCCAAATGCTTTGCACTTCCTCTGGAATCAACAAATGCACTTCAGAATGTTTTTGATGGCAACTGTATCTGAGCTTAAAGTTCCAGGAATTTTCCACAACTGTTCTGCATTCTGTGGGCCTTCTGTCTGACTATGGAATATTGAGTTTTACCAACAAAAGCATGTGACTGAATACTCTACCTCTTGATATCAGATATATATACGTATTTTCAATTCCATTAGGCATTCATTGGGGAGGTACCTAATATTTGGAATGCACTGCTTAGTGTGCTAACTTATTTGCGCGGGGTCTCAGCATCAGAGAGACCAAAAGCACAGAGAGAATTATTGCTGTTGAAAGGATTCTGTTGGGGATGAGCATAATGGTTAATAGGCCAAGAGTCAAGGGAGTTAAATAGTTCCTCAATCTGGTAATAGTCCAGCGTTCCAAAAGCTGTGGAAAATCGGACATAATATCTTGTACATATCGGCCTAGGTTTCTCTCTTTCAGTATTTTGAGTAAATCAGCTTATAAAATCTGCTAAGAAAAGCGCCCCCTCTAAAAATATGATAAATGCTGAAACATGGCATGAAATAGTCTCAGTGGTAAACTGAAAGCAAACTGTATTCTGGGAACAAACAATGGCTGTGATCCTAATTCTTTGAATTGCAGCAACTGAGTATGCAATGCTTTTAAATGCAAGATTCAGAGCAGCAGAGAGACAGATCTCCCATACAAGATTAAGGAAAACTTCCACCTCCAGCTCACTGCTGATGGGCAGGCTCTAGGAAAGCCTTCTTACAGGAACACTTTGTTAGAATTTTGTCTGAGGTTTTGGGGGAGAAGGGAAGAGCATAGTGCTAAAAAGATGAAAACAGTCTTTTTTTTCTTTTTTGCTGTTTTTTCTTTCTTCCCTGACTGCTACATTTCTGCTCTGCCAGTACCTGTCACTTGCAGGAGACACCATCACTCAGCTTATTAGGAAAGCATCACTCCCACTACTGTTCAATTTAAAATGTGCTACTTAGAGATACCACCTCTAAGAGGTGCCACCTCTAAGAGACCAGCTCATGCACGTATTCAGAGAGGGTCTTAATTGATGCAGGACTTACTGTTCGAAGCAAAACTTTGCTTGGATAGGCTGAGAGGAAGAGCAAATTGAGGAAGAGCCCTTTGTCTGGTTTTATGGGCTTGTCTTCTCATTGGGAGCCTACATTTACTAACTGTATAATTGGTGGCACAATTCTTCCATCATAAACATTGTTATCAGTTAATTAAACTTGAAATGCAGCTTTGTTCCCCAACATGTTTTGTCAGATTGTTTTCCTTATTTATTTATCATCATAAAATTTTACTTGGTGACTGGCAGCTTCTCAGCCCTCCAATAATCATATAAATCAAAACATAAGATTTTAGTCTTCATGCAATTTCCTTTTGGTCTGAAAATATGAAACCAGATGTTTTTGGCATGCTAAAGATGCTTTTCATCTTTTTTAGATTCTTTCAGTGCAGTCAAAGTAAATGCATTTTTAAAACCAACTTATGAAAGTTAAATTCCCTTTGTTCATCTCAGTGTGGTCTGGTTTGCATTGATGCAGTGGCATTGAGAGACCTTTCAGATAACGTACTGAATTTCTTGGAGGAATTACACATGTGGGGCTAAAAGCTCAAAGAGCAACAGAAATTGTATTAATAGCAGATCAGTAGACCATGAACCATGATTCACAGAGGGTCTGACCAAGTGCAATGCCGAAAAGTGAAGGTTCAGGTTGGACAAGGACCAATATGATCTTGACTGTCTCGATATCATTGGGGTGATATGCCTAATTTGTTCACGTAGTTATCACATACTTGTTCCATCTTGAAAAGGTGAGGCCCATGAAAGCATGGCCATTGGAATTTCCTGCGATGGTGAATCTCATTTCGGTAGATATTACCATCTATCTCAGCCTAAGGCTATCACTAAAACATCTAAACATTCCCAGATGGAACATACTTCACTGATATTACAGGGATTTGATGTTACTGGAGAGACTTGGGGTCAGTAAGCAGGAGCAGAAATAGAGTGGCACATAGGCTAATCTCATTTGTACGTTGTCTCAGGTTGCCATTACGTCCCTGGGCTATTTTGTGGTTTGGGTATTGGAACTCTTAGGACAGACTGAAATACTTTGGGATCTTGGTGGGGTGGTGTATGGAATTATTTATAATCAGCTTTGCTATCTAAGCTTTGATGTGGTTCCCCATCCTCAGCCCCCAGCTTCACTGCATAAATTCCACCGCCTTGTGGACACATCTACCTCTTCACCCAAACCCCCAGCAATCATGGCAACCCCTGCATTCAGGAAGAGCAGAATGCCTCCACACCTTACTCTGCTTAATTTTTCAAGCAAGTTTTCCCAGTGGCAACACTTTTCCACAATCACAAACTTCATAAACGTCCTTATTCCCCATGGCAATCGGCTTTCCATTCCCCACGTTCCACTGAATTTGCTGTCAGAAGTCACCAGTGGTCCCTCAGTAGTCAAATCCAATCCATTGGCCTCTACTCCACTGACCTCTTCCTTTTTATTTTATTTTTTTGTCTGTATGTCTCTCCCTTTTTTATTTGTGAGCTTTTTATATTTTTATTTATTTATTTTGCTGCACCACACAGCCCGTGGAACTTCCCCAACCAGGGATCGAACCCATGCCCCCTGCATTGGAAGCACGGAGTCTTAACCACTGGACCACCAGGGAAGTCCTGACCTCTTCCTTTTTAAATTTATCTTCTCTTGGCTCACACGAACTAAGCTCTTTTGGTGCTTCTCTTTCTCTGAACTTCCTGCCCAATATTTTCTGCTCCTTCCTCTTTCTCTGCCTGACTTGAAAACATTGTCATCTGTAAGGTTCTGCCTTTGGTTCTCTTTCACCTTCACTCATAATAGCCTGGGTGTAATATTGACTCTATGATTATCTATCTGCTGATGCTACCCAGAATCCTATCTCCCATCCAAGTCCTGCTCCTGTGCTGAAGAACCCAGGATCCACCTGCCTAGTAGAATCTACACACAAATTCAGCATAAAAAAACCCATGTTTACCCTCAAATTACTGTTTTCTCTAAAGAGTCCAGCCTAATTAATATCACTCTGACATCCAAGTCAGAAACCTATTGCCCTAGGATCTCTTTCACACAGATTACTATCCACTTGCTCACAGCCTTCAAATCTACCTTTGAATTATCTTTCAAATGTGTCCAATTCATTCTGTTAATATTTTTTTAAATAACCAATATTTAAATTAATTAGGGGATATTTGGTTCTCTGGAAGTGAGTGAGAATTTTCTCACATATGGACCCATGCTTGACTGAAGATTCTTGCCACACTAATTTCAAATCATGTAACACAAACCACCACCTTCTCTCAGGTCTACTTAGAGAGACATAAGAAAATGAAAAATGAGATACAAGTTTAACAAAATGGCAAAGGGAGAAAAGGCAGGAGGATAAGAAAAAAGGCATTACCCCAAACCAACTTTTTCTCCTATTTTCTTATTTTGAAGGCTGGCTCTGAAATCCATTGTTCTCAGCTCATTTTTTTTTTTCCTATTTCCTCTTTTTCTCAGGCCCAGGGACAGTTATATTGCCAATACTCTAGTTCCACTTCCAAGGCAGTCCCAGTACTCCTGACCCATCCCAGGTCCTCACTATTTCACACCGAATCTACGGCTGCCGTGCGCCACTCCAATCTCCTTCTTTCTGCTCTTGGTTGCCTCTCTAAAAACAAGACCTCCTTCAAGTCCTTTGATGCCTCATTATTGTCAAGATCAAGTCCACCCGTCTTGGTGAAATGATCATGACCCCTGCATCTCTTTGGTGCTTGTCTCTGCCATCTCTCCTTTGGCACCCAACATACAGGCGTGCTGAACAACCTATGTCCCTAAGTACCATTCTGATCCCCACTCATCTTTGCTATAAGCTCTCTTGACATTTTCTCTCCCTCATCATCCTCTGCCACCTGCCCAGCGAGCTAAGCTCCAGGGCTCAGCAAAAACATCACTTGCCCGAGGTCTCTCTCACTGCTCAGGTAGAACCATCCTAAACATCCTTTTAAAAATGTCTCCTTTGGCAACTCTTACCATCTTCCATCTCTCAGCATCTGTAGCACCATTGGATACATCTTGTACACTGTCTCACGAATTAGACCGCAACTCTTATTGATCCAGAGCCATTCCTGGCTATGCTTGGTGTTCTGTTTCTTAGCACAGTGCCTGGCACCTAGTAGACCAGTGTAATATGGATCAGGATGCCATGCTGACTAGTCATGAGCTGACACCACACCCTATGAGTCACAAGCCTATTTGTCAGCCTCTGTTCTTGGAGTTCTGACCCTGGCTCCACCACCTACAGACCAGCACAACCTCTCTCTGTTTCTATTGCATCTTCTGCCAAGTGATAACTACAATATGACACACCTAAAAGCATTGATAAAAAAAGAAAAGAAAAAACAATAGCATGTCAAATGCTTAACACAGTGCCTCCTACACAGTGACTGCTTAAGGAATGTGAACTGTTATCAGCTGATCTATGTGTGCTTATTAAATGAAGAAATTATTAGAAAAAGTACGAGAGGATGTCAAGATCTATCAGCTCCCTGAGACTAAGAATCATACCTTGAGTTTCTTTTGAATTTTCTTGTTGGTTTGGTTTTTTGAGGGTCCATATTCTCAGCAGTGTCAAACTCAAAATAAGAATTCCATGCATGTAGTTGAATGCTAGATCAGAAAGATAATATGTAGGCAAGTTCAAACTTGCAAGGATCAGATAAACACAAAGGGTAATAAAATCCAGTGGGGAAGGAAGCTCAGCAAAGTGTCCTGAACCCAGTGACCTATGAGTCTCTGAATGAAGGAGCACTTTTCTCGTGATGTACGCAGGAGAGCAGAACAATGGACTGGTGATGGTAGGAGGGGTCTAGCCACCTTTTCCTTTGCCCCTTTTCTTCACTATCATTATTTGAATCATTTATTTTTTCAAAATTTTACCATCATGCATTAATTATCAAAGTCTGTCTCAGGGTTGATGTTGCCTCTTTGTAAACGGACCCAGAGTTCTGCTTCCTTAAAATCTTTGTTAAGCACCTCCTCCTCAAAGATTAAGTCTCTCCCTCAGTAATGAAGAGATCTCTCTAGTTAAAGGAACTTTGAGATTTGAGCTCTAAATTTGCTTTCAGACTTCAGAAGGGACAAAGATAAGAGGGCCTCTGTGTCCTGATCATGCTTAGATTATTCTTTCAGCAAACTTTATTGTGCACCTACTGTGGGTAGGAAAACAAAACCATACCCCCTGTTAAATAAACTAAGCATGACTTGTTTGAACTGTATTTATAAATTTGAATCATGGAACAGGACACTCATGGGAAACTTCTGAGACCCTCTGATCTCATGATGCAATAATTTTATTGTCTTCTCATTGGAAACAGACAAGTTGACTGCTCTTTTTTGACCTTAGGAAAGATGTGTCATGGTCAACTGTGAAGACCATCCTTATTGGGAAGGTTATTTGTCTCTCTGCCCTCATGTACCCCCCTCCCTATCCTTCTGCTCTGTAGCACAGTGAGCTAACACCGGCAGACTAGACTTCCCTGAATGCCCTGCCCACGGGATTCCTGCTTGTTTCAGCCAATGGAAGCCATGGCAGGATATTAGGCGTCTGGAAGTGTGTCAATGGGGAGGAGTGGGGTGAGGAAGCCATAGTAATATTTCCAGCCCACGTCTGTTTCCAAAGCCTCCTCCAACAGTGGCTTTCTCTCTCCCAGAAGTCTGTCCACAAAGCAGACTCGTCCTCCAAGGCTGCAAACCCTCTTCCTCTGACCTCTCCCTTCCTTGGGGTAGCAGCCACTTCTTACAGTTGTTGGCTTCTGGATTGTTTTGCTTCCCCCATTTTCATATCTTCCAACACCTCTGTAATTTGCTTCTGTGTTAGACTCCCATAATAAACCACCTCGGCAGGAACTGTTTTCCCGACAGACACTGACTCACAGAGCCAAAGTCCCCTGTACAGTCTTCATGACCACACGGGGACCTCTTCTCAGTGTGCACTTTGAGGACCAGCTGCCTTGCTCCAAGCTCTTTAGAGACCACCTTTAATCCTGGCAGAGGAAAGCTTTGGATTGGTTTGATTCTCCAGCCTCACTGGGTTCGAGGGGGTCTCCACTGAGCCATGCTAGAGGGCAAGAACAGAGCCAAGAACAGGCTGCCTGACCGTCAGCTTCCAAGGGTCTCTTCTGGAAGGCAGTCTCTCTGTGATGAAATATTGTTTTGAATGTGATCATCTTTTGGAAAAATAGTGTTGCCATCATCTGCCTGAGCTTTCCTCAGCAGCGTTACTTAGGAGTATTCAGCACTTTTAGGGAGAAAAAGAAAAATCCTAAAAGAACACACACACGTGTTTGGGGGAAACTTCCAGGTACCGAGATCTGGATCACTGTCCTAGGTAACTCTGTACTGCTCATTGGTGGTGAGTTACAAATGGTTTTCCATCCATTAATCACCTTGTCTTCGGTCTTACCTACACCCAGCCCATTTTCACTGCTGCTGAAACAGTGATCACTGCAAAAACCAAATTTGATCATTTAAAATTAAAATTTTTATTGGATTTTCATAGCTTTCAAGATGAAGACCAAATATTTTAACATGGAATTGTACCTGGTCCTTTGGTAGAAACCAAATATGTGGTTTATACCTTTCTCTGTGGTCATCCACCTGCTACTTCTGCCCTTCTCTTGTTCCCCTGCTACCAGAAGTGTCCTAAGTCAGACATAGTCTTTCATAGGTCTATACTTTAGTGTCTGCTGTTCTTCTGCTGTAATATTCTTCTACCTCCTAGTCTGCTCAGGCTCAGCTGATACACCACCTAAAATCTTTCGTCTCTTCCACCCCTCGCCCTATTTGGCTAAGGTGCCAGCCCATGGGCTCCTGAAGCATCTCCTGCATAACCTACATCTGACCTGAGGGTGTGATCATTTGCCCACCTGACCAGCTCCCCCACCAGACCAGCCATCTCACGGGCAGGGCCATCCTCTTAGGATTCCTTGTTTTTGTCAGTGCCTAATTTTGGGCTTGGTATATATTAGACATTTAATATGTGCCCTTACCCTCAGTGCATAAGAGCTCTGAGTATTCTACATTCTTACCAACTCTTAGTATTTTAAGTCACTTTAAATTTCAACCATACTAATACATTTGTCATAATATTCCATTGCCATTTTAATTTGCATTTCCCTGGAAACGAACGATGTTGAATGTCTTTCCACATACTTATTTACCACTTACCTATTTTCTTTTGTCAAGTATTCAGTCAGGTCTTTTGCCCATTTTAATTTATTTTTTAATTTTTGTTATTGACTTGTAAGAGTTTAATACAAACAATTTTGATAATTTGGGAAGTGCAATCTATAGGTTAGTATTGTATTAGATTTGATAGAACTTCACAAGAGAACTTTTGTCACAATGTCTCTGAAATTCGTTGAGTTTAAATTTTTAAATAAGAGATATGCCATTATTTTGACTTATATAAATCTCCGACTTTAAAATAATCCTATATTTTATAGAAAAGGGAAACTCCAATAATATTTAACTACAAAATATTGTTTTACATTTAGCATACATTTTATAATATACACATGATAAAATTTGGGGGCTTTTTTTTTACATCAGAATGTAAGCGACAACCACAAATAATGTACTTCTTCATAAAACAGAATTTACTTTAAATAGAAATGTTCCTCTCACATTTTAGCAAAATGTACAGTGGGAAAACATGACACTAACCATTTTCATTTGTTATAATAAACACACACACACATCCACGAAAGGAATTTGGATCTAAATTATTTTTTATAGGAAATGGATATGTTTATCACAGATTCTGAACCCACCATACAGATAACAGAATTGGTTCTTAATGTTTTGATCACTGCCAGAACAAACACATTTCCGGATTGATTTATTTTTTTTCCCCAAAGGTTGAGTAAGACATAACAAACACTTCCTGCCACAGACATGGCATGGTGGTAGGTCGGATACCTGGGTTATATAAATCTTTATGCTGAGCATTTATGACATTTCAGCTTAGAAGTTCATTCAGTTTAATGATTGAGGCAGCAGGCAATTATGACATTAAACAGTTCACAGACCTTAACCCAAGCCCCAAATGGTTTAATTTTTTTAATGGCTGACTTTGCCTCTCCCGGTGCGCACAGACCAATGCAGAGTTTAAAACCCTCACCCATCTTAATTGCCCCTGCTTTGTTGCAAGCACCACTGACTGCCTTCTAGTTCCAAATGTCTTCAGTTATTAAAAATTATCAATAGAAAGTAATCCAGACTTACACTGGCGATACAATTGGCTACATATGCCCTAGTGGAGCATAAAATAAGAAAGACTGTTACTATTACTACTGAAGTGTCATAGCGGAGAACATACTTTAAAAGTGAATCACATTATGCCTGTTCAGTCAATTATTTCTACTTGCAAAGACAAAGCTTTTTCCTGAAGATAACTTTCCTTTCTTAAGTAAAGATATTGTCTTAGATTCGAATACATATTTGAGTCTGAAGATGCTACTCACTGAAATAACAAGATTGGGGAAAAATATTAAATTAAATAAAAGTCACGTCGAATTTTATTGTGATAACTATATCTGCACCCAATATTTCCTTTGTTCCTGAGCTCACTGCAATTAATAATTTTGTGTCATATTAAACTCTGATAATTTTTATAATTTCCTAATATTGAGTTGCTTTTCCAGAACTGCTTAGTAAATAAAATCACTGTTGCTTTTGAACTCTAAGTAGCAGCCATAGGCTTCTAGAAAGAAGGTTGAAGAATTAGGGCAATGCTTATTGGGTCAGGTGGGGTTGGAAAATGTTCAATATCTTAAGAAATGTCTCTTACAACTATGAAAAATCCCGGAGATGGAATGCTTTCACTGAATTACCACATTTGATTCTCAAACAATGCTAGAGTATTTTGATCCTCATGTCAAAGTTGAGGCATCTGAATTTCAAGAGGTTCAAAGTTCCACATCTTATTCTTCTCAAGTGAGCTCAGGTGGCTTTTCCTATAGGAAGCCTCTTCTGAGCTGGCAGGCCCAGGTAGGCACTCCACCTGCCTTTGGAAGGATGCGCATGTCACTGTTTGACTGTCATCTATGTGTGACCCAGAACTCCAAGTGACATTCCACGTTCCTGAGGATGGGACCATGTTTTATGAACCCTTGTAACCTTGGGGCTGCTAACAGTATCTGGTACTTGGTAGGAGATCAATAACCGCTTGTTTTGGTTTCATTTTTGTTTTGATTGTTTTAAACAACTGTCTCTTGGCCGTTGGCTCATGGTCTTCCTGTCCACTCAGAATCTCTGAGGACCAGACATTCAACACTAAGATCTCACCCTAGAAGGGCCTCACCTTTGTCCTCACACCACCAATCCACTTGGCTTTTCTCCTTGTACTACCAGATGGCAAACGGTGCTAAGAAAACACCTTACTTATGCCCCTTTCCTAGTCCAGATCCATACACAGGCAGACACGTGGTAAAACAATTAACAGTACAGACCCTACAGCCATGCGGCCTGGGTTCAAATCTCAGCCCTGCTACTTACATGTCAGTGACACTGGGTCACTCATCAACCTCTCAGAATCTCCAAATCCTCATTTATATAGTGGCAAAATAAAAAGATTTGCCACACGGAGATGACATGAAGATTCAATGTCATGAAATGTCATTAAATTGTATATATATGGACACATATCTATGTGTTTACATATGCAGAGAATTCTGATTATTTGCAAGAGTTCTGTTCTACAAAGTTGCTGAAAACACTGAATTAACAAATATGAACCATTGCTCTCAGGGGAGAATGCAGAGCTAGGTTCCTATGGGCCTCTGGTCACAACATTTCCATCAACTGGTCAATACCTAACCTTGTGTTGTGGCTGTTTTTGCTTAAAGACATCTTCCTTAATATACACATTGTTGGTTCATTACCACTGAACTCACAGTCCACGGCACTAGAGCTCCCGCCCGAACGAAGCTCATCTAACACACAGGTTTTCTCTTAGGACACGTCACAGCTTTCCTGTGCTTAGAAACTCGCTCCAGCCAGCACTACAGCACTACACTTGGGGGTCATTTTAAACAGCACATTAGGAAAGAACACAAATGTGCAGAAAACGTGTTACTAAATGAGACTGTGAAAAGGACACTCGTTTAAGGTGTGGGAGCTGAAATGAACAATGTGCATGTTCTCGGCTGGGAACATGCACATTGGAGGACTCAAATTTTCCATCACTCTGCATGTGTCCTCAAATGACTGTACAGGCACTGTAAGCGTTGATTCTGGGGGGGCGGGGTTACAAATCGCTCATAGCAAGCCAACTCACAAATATGGAATCTGCCAAGAAGGAGATCTGGCTGTACACACAAACACACACACACGCACGCACGCACGCACACATTACCAGCCATTTGTGACACGAGAAGTCTCTGCAGTTTGGGTTCAGAGTCAATCTCTCTACCTTTGGCCTCACCACTTCCTTCAGCTCTTGGTTCTGTCCACTATTCCCTTTCCTTTATCACCATCCCTTCTTTTGGTAAATATGCTCAAACGTAGGAAGGAAGGAAAGAAGGAAGGAGGGAAGGAGAGAAGGGGAAGAGGAAAGGAAGGGAAAGAAAAGGAAAAGAAGAAAGAGAGAGAAAGAAAGCAGAGCCCTGCACCCCTTGAGCTGTCCTCCACTTGTAGCAAACAGTCCCATCTCTCTCCTCTCCTCCTACTGAAGGGTCTCCATAGACTCGTCCTCTCTCCCTGGCTCAGATCCTCCACCTCCCACCTGTGTTTCAAACCTCCACAATCTGGCTTGTGCATCAACCACCGCCATGAACCTGCTCGTCCTGGGACCACCCAGATCTCCGAATGGCCAAACTCTATGGACACTTTCCTACATTGACCTTTCTGGGCTCCTGTCCTGCATTTGACCCTGCAGGTCACTCCCCACTTTAGAAACCCATTCATTCCATAGGATCCCCCCACACTGTCCTCTCACACCTCGAAGGGTGTCCCTTTACTGTCACCTCCTGGATTCTGCTTCTCTTCCTATTTTTCTCATGCCACCACTCCCAGGCCTCCCACCTCAGCCTCATCCCCTCCTGCGTAAATATTCCTCTAGACTTCCAAAGTCCTGATAATGCTCATTCATGCACCGGCAGTTCAGCCCACCCCGATTCCTCACCACACCTGTGGTCATCCTCTCCTCTCTGCTTGGACTGCTTTCTCTGCCAGCCAACAGCTCCTCACCTGTCCAATTCCTAAATGACATTTTAGAATCAACCTGGACCAATGTAAATTGGTACAACCATTATGGACAACAGTATGGAGGTTCCTTAAAAAACTAAAAATAGAACTACCATACAACCCAGCAATCTGGGCATATATCCAGAGAAAACTATAATTTGAAAAGATTCATACACCCCTATGTTCATAGCAGCACTATTCACAATAGCCCAGACATGGAAACGACCTAAATGTCCATCGACAGATGAATGGATAAAGAAGGTATGGAACATGTGTACAATGGAATATTACTCAGCCATAAAAAAGAATGAAATAATGTCATATGCAGCAACATGGACGGACCTAGAGATTGTCACACTGTGTGAAGTAAGTTAGTCAGAGGAAGACAAATATCATATGATATCACTTATATGTGGAATCTAAAAAAAATGAACTTATTTACAAAACAGAACTAGAGTCACAGATGTAGAAAACAAACTTATGGTTACTGGGGGGAAAGCGGGGGAGAAGGGATCCATTGGGAGATTGGGATTGACATGTACACACTACTATATATAAAACAGATAACTAATAAGGACCTACTGTAGAGCACAGGGAACTCTTCTCAGTACTCTGCAATGACCTATATGGGAAAAGAATCTTAAAAAGAGTGGGTATATGTATATGTGTAACTGATTCACTTTGCTGTACACCTGAAATTAACACAACACTGCAAATCAACTATAGTCCAATAAAATTTTTTTTAAAACAATAACATTTATAAAGTGCTTGACACATACAAAAGAAAAAAAGAATCAACCTGCAGTCTTATAAGATTTAAGGGCTCTTTTGATGATGAGCCACACAGCACGGTGACACTCGGAGAAATGAGAGGCAGAGCTCTCTGTTCTTACAGCTCTCATGGGAGAAGGTCACCAGACAGGTCCACACAGGAGCTTCCCCCCAGGGACAGAGTCACAGGAGGCTGGGGCTTTAGGGGCAGCTATGCACTGCAGACGTGGCATAGCTCCCTGTACACTGACCACCTTGAATATTTTCTGGAGCTCTGGGCATCTGGCTGTCCCTAGTTATCCGGTACCTGGACCCAGGGAGATTAGGGTGGGTGCCGAGTGGCCCTGGAATGAAGGGCTTGGAGTATGGACTTAATCATCTGCTCAGGAAGGGGAATTGACCAACCTCTAGCCAGAACCTCAAAACTGGGTCAAAACAGCATTTTTTTTTCTGTTGTTATTAAGCACTCATCATTTTTTTTTAATTTTTACTAGAGTCAGTTTACAATGTTGTGTTAGTTTCTGCTGTACAGCAAAGTATATCAGTTATACATACACATATCCACTCGTTTTTAGATTCTTTTCCCATATAGGTCATTACAGAGTACTGAGTAGAGTTCCCTGTGCTCTACAGTAGCTTCTTATTAGTTATCTATTTTATGTATAGTAGTGTGTGTATGTCAGTCCCAGTCTCCCCAATTATCCCTCCCCCCCACCCCTGCTTTCCCCCCTTGTGACCATAAGTTTTTTTCTACATCTGTGACTCTATTTCTGTTCATTTGCACCATTTTTTAGATTCCACATATAAGCAGTATCACATCATATTTGTCTTTCTCTGTCTGACTTACTTCACTCAGTTATGACAGCATTGAAACAGCAACAACTACATTACACCTCGCATCAGCTTCTCCGGTGGGATTAGGAACTCCCCCAAGACCCAGCGTCCCAACACCACTCCCCCGCCCGCACCTTAGGCATCACATTTCAACTACCCACTTAGGCATCTGTGCCTTTACTTGGTTGTTACTTTTAGTGGCTGGAACTGTGCTTGTCCATCTTTGCACCCCAGGAGCCAACACACTGTTCAGCACATAGAGGGTGCTTAATACGTATTTTCTCAGTGAATAAATTAAATGTAAAACATAGGCAATAAAATAGAACATCCCCTGGATCTTAGGGAAAAAACACCTATGTGTAAAAAATGTGAACTTTGGGAGAAAAACATTCAGACAGAGAAAAATGTAAGCAACAGTAAGGGTTCTAAAGTAAAACTTGGTGTTTGAGTGAACTATGTATTCAGTTGCTATGGGGAAAAATTAATTCATTCGAGGGAAGATGAGAAGGGTATAACGGAGATTAATTAAAATTTAGTTTATCAGATTTTTCTCAGGAGATTGGCAACTGAGTCAGAGGAAAATCTTATTTAAGTGCATAAGTATATTTCAGCTTCTAAGCGCATTGCATGAGAAAATGAAAACAGAGAATAGCAGTGTACGTTAAGTAATTACCACTTTGGAATTTGATATGCCCTGAAATTCTAAATAAAGAAAATAAAACTCTCGGGGTAAAATGTTTGCAACTATCTCAGTATGATGAATTTTGAAAGGACCAGGTGCCTGGGGCCTCCAGTGACCTTCATGTCCCTAAAGCTGACAGACACTTCTTGGTGTTCATCTTGCTTATCTGTAGATACGTGCGTGGGATGACCCTGTCCAGAAGTGTTCTCTTCTCTTGCTTCTTTATATCCATTTCTCCTGGGCCTTCTTGTTCTCTGACAGCCCCTTCTGGCTTCAGTTCCTGGCCCCTCCTGCAGTACCCCGTCTCCAGATGTGAAATTCCTGAGGAATCAGTGTTGCCCCCCACTGTCTTCCCTACCTCCATCCTCTGTGGAGATCTGCCCCTTCTCTCCCAGCTTTAACTCACATCTGTCTGCCTACAGCTCTCACCTGTGTTTCCAGTTCAAGGGGCTCTCAGGGCAGCAATGAAGAGCCCAGGCTCTCAAGTAAACAGCCCGGTTTTCAAAGCTGGTTCTGCCACTTCTGCCTCAGTGTCCACAGCTGAGAAATGGGGATTATAACTAAGAAGGCAGGAGCCTGTAGGAGTCAATCCAAGAGGAGCAGTGCCTGGCACAGAGTAAAAAGCTCAATGGGACGTACACACACTACCGTATATAAAACAGGTACCTAACAAGGACCTGCTGTACAGTACAGGGAACTCTACGCAGTACTCTGTAATGACCTGCATGGGAAAAGAGTCTAAAAAACAGGGGATATATGTATGTGTATGGCTGATTCACTTTACTGTACCCCTAAAACTAACACAGCATTGTAAACCAACTCTACTCCAACAAAAGTTAAAAAAGAAAAAAAAAAAGCTCAGTGGAATTTGGCCACCAGTGTCACCAAGCGTCCCTCCCAGTCTCTGGACACGGTGACTTACCTCCAGTCACGGCCACCATCCTGTCCCACTGGGGTGTCGCCACAGCCCCTAAATGGCCCCCTCCCTTTCCTTCTCCTCTTGCCAGTAGCATCCTCTGTCAGGTGGAGGTCAGGATGCTCCCCCGCCCAAAACCCTTCCAGGTTGCTCACGTCTTCGGGATGAAGCCTGATTGTCTTCGCATCGGTCCTGCCCCTCTCCTTCCCCCTTGCTGTGCTGCAGCTCTCCTGGTTTGGGGTGTGGTTTCTGCACCAACGGGTGCCCCACTGCCCACTCCTGCAAAGCCCCTTCCCAGCCGCCTGCGGCTGGAGCCTCAGCTTCCCCGCTCCCTACCTCTGGAGCCCGCTCAGACCCTGGCTCTAGACCAGCCCTCCTGTTCTTAGGATCTTCCACACCAGCGCGGTGCCAGGCGCTGGGATGCAGCGGGGAACAGAGTGACCGCAGCCCCTGCACGGCTGCATCTTCAGTGGACTTTGGACGCAGCACAGTGTCTAAGCCCCAATCCACACTGTAAAGGGAAAGTAAAGGGCACTTTGAGAGGGGTCACAAGGGGTCCTAGTTTGGATTTAGGGAAGGTCTCAGGACGGAGGAGACACCAGCTGAGACACGAAGGGCAGGTCGGAGTGGTCCAGCGAGGGACGCCCTGGGCGGGACCCAGGCTTCAGGACTCGCAGCTCGGACAACTGCTCGCAAGGAGCAATCCAGTGACAGAGTGGGAGAGGCTGAATGTTTTGGAGTAGGTGTCTAAAAACAATGGAATAATCACCAAATCTAAGAATGGCACTCAAAACTTAACATGTCATTTTACAGAGGAAGACAAAAGAAAGGTCCTTTTGCCTTACATTTAAAATCAAAATTCCAGGGGAAAAGAAGAATGAAGGAAAAGACCACATATAAGCTTAGCTATGGGTCAGAGTAGCTATGCTGAAGCCACCTGCCACCCGGGACCCAGTCCTGGCTGTCCCACCTCTCCAAGGTGGGGTCTGATGTCATCTGAAAACTTGTGAACATTAGCTTCAGGGGCTCACATATAGGAGTAAGCGGTGGGCATGAAATCATGAATTGGATTCATGATGGCCTTCTGCTGTCAGCTTAGGGAATAGCTCTTTTAATATATTTTGAAGCATGTATCAGGATTTCCCTGGTGACCCTAACCTCTCTGAAGTTGCAGGGTCATTGTGAATACCCAGCCATGATCTTGGGTGATGGCTGAGATCCAAAGCTCCATTTGGATGGAGGAAAGCTGCCTTCATGAAGTGCTGTGGGTAACAAGGATGCCACGAAGTACATGCTGCAAAATATGTTAAACGTGCTATTTTCTAAACCGAGAGCAGAAGGGCCCATCATGTAGATAGCTTTAGTATTTGGGGAGAAAGGAAGAAAAATCTCTCTGGCATATGACGTCATTTATAATAAGGAGGACCAGCATCTGTCGGTGCTTCCTTTGTGCCAGGCCTGAAATCAGGGGGGTGGTGGACATGGCACCAGCAGAGGGAGATGAGCAAGCAGATCCCCACCTAGCCCGCTGGCCCTGGCAAGAAGCTGAACGGGGAATCAGGAAGCCTGAGCGCCGGTTTCTAATCCCACCACCAGGAGGGTGCCTATGACTTTGAACGTATCAGACAACTTGTCTTTAGCTCCACTTCGTGTCATTAGGACGAGGTAAGGACAAGCTTCTTGATGGGACACACAGGAGAAGAGTAGAAAGGCATGAGATTCACTCCGGGACCGAACTTAATTCCCGGGGAAAATGTCAGGTCTCCCAGAGAGGACGAATCCTGGAGGGCTAAGAGGAACCAGTTTAGGGGAAAGGAGGACCCCTGGTTACACATCAGGAAAGCAAAATTGAAACCTAGCCAGAGTGACTGGTTGCTTTGACCTCTGTTGGGGCAAGGAAAAGCAAAGTTGTTCCACAGACTGTGGTGAGGATTACACAGCTCTGTGAATGCACTGAAGACTTTATTTGTTTTTAACTTTTTATTTTATATTGGAGTATATCCGATTAACGATTAACAATGTTGTGATAGTTTCGGGTGCACAGCAAAGAAACCCAGCCATCCATATACATGTAACCATTCTCCCCCCAGACTCCCCTCCCATCCAGGCTGCCATATAGCATTGAGCAGAGTTCCCTGTGGTATACAGTAGGTCCTTGTTGGTTACCCTTTTTAAATACAGGGAATATTTTAAATAGCGGGGAATCCTTTTTAAATATTTATCCTTTTCAAATAGCAGGGAATACACTGAAAACTTTGAACTGATGAACTTCTGACCTTTAAATGGATGAATCGTATGTTACGTGAATTACATCTCAATAAAGATGATAGGTATACGGAAAAAAATTGCTTCAGGAAAAGCAAGAATCACAGTGCGTGGACACTAGGTCTTCTTCGGTTTTTTGCCTCAATTCCTTGATCACCCTAGAGGTTCTCCTTTGAAAAATGCCCTTGGCTAGTCGTCTTTTCTCCCTGAGGAATTTTTTTTAATTGGAAATTAAATTAAAAGTTTTTTAAAATTGGAAATTCATAATTTGAAAGCTGTGATTACCCAGCTTCTCCCCCAATCAGCAATGGGAGGTTTATTGTTTTCTTACTCCTGTGGGTCATCTAGACAATTAGATGAATAGACACACCACCTTGTACCATTTCCCTCATCAATCTGTTGGTCAGAAAGCATTGATTGACCATAAAACTATATACATGACATAAACAACCTCTGACACACCCAGGCCCTGGAAGATTTGAGAGGCATGTGTATTCAATGTGGAGTTATTCTCTGCAACTTGAAGCTGAAAAGGAAATCCTAATTTGGATTTCATAGTCCAGACATTTTCCTTAGCATCTCTAAAACACACCCCAAAATGGTATTTCAAGCACTTCAGAGAAAGGATGCCAAGTACAAGAATGCAGTGGAGAAGAATATTTTTGTCCCATTAACTCAACCTACAGAACATACCGCAAAGACTCCCAACTATCTCATGATCACTAAACAAATTTTGAAAACTCATACCAACAACGTACTCTTCGTGCTAATTAAGAGCTAAATTGACATGATTTATGTTCGATTCTGGACTACATTTTTAAATAACTTCCTCCTTTGTGCTCACTTCCATTTTAATGGAAAGATAAGATGTTTTGTTACATTCGTACATTAACAGACTGCACAAATATTTATTGAGTGCCGGTTACATATGGAACCCTGAGTTAGCCATTGAATGAGCTGTAAGACTGTGGCTCAAATGCTCCCCGCTCCCTGATATGATTTAGAAATAGTCACTTGTTTAATCATCTCATCTGTTTATTTCTCAAGAAGATGGTTCTACACAGTAACTTTTAATACAATGTATGTCAGGATAAAAAGCAGTGTGCAATTATCCAATTTTCATCTACTTAAATTTTAATGACCATACTTACTTGCCCATTCCGTTTTGCAACTTTTAGCCTGTAGGCACTTAAGTAGCAGTTTGAGACCTGAGATTCTCCCAGATTTAGTTCTACATGGCCAGTGCTCGTTGGACCCTAATTGTTGTGTGGTAGGTAGTTTTTACTCAAAGCAACCTTCCGTTTAAACTGCCAGCATTCAGAATACTTCATAAGCATGTGGTTCATGATTTTATAGTTAGAGAGTAACACCCATACCAAAAAATCTAGAATGCTTTACTACACGTTTCCCCTCAGGAGCCTGGCAAAGTGAAAAATTGAATGATTTCTACCAGACAGTCTATTACCGACCAGGGTTCTTGGCCTTCCTTGATCAAAAGAAATCGATAAGAGGCCAGGCGAGAAATTCAGGCCAGGCTTTACTAGGATCCCTGCTGCAGCAGGAGGGGGAGCGAAAACAAGTAACAGGTTCACTTGCTTGCTTCCTCCCCAAGGAAGGGCGAGCTGGTGCCTTATACAGGGTGAGGGTAGGGGTAGGTCCAGAGGTCGGACATGACGGACGGCTTAGGTGGTCTGCCCACCCCAAGGGCACGTGCAGTACCCTGGTTTTGCTTCCAGCTCTTCAGAAGCGGCAGTTGGGATTTTTCGGTCTTCTTGTAGTTCATAAGTTGCCCCAAATGTGCATGCACACCTTTATTTTTAGTCCCTTATAGTTTCTTTGTATTTAGTTGCTGGAGGAGATGTTTGTCCAGGTGCAAGCACTGCAGCAAGGCATCCCAGTTCCCAGGTCCCAACCTGTTTAAATTTGCCTCAACAAACAGGTAAATTAAGCGATGATCTCAGGCCTTGGGTATGGAAGCCCCTGACCTGGGGCACAGCGGACCTCAAGTACCCCACGTGAAAATGTAGAACACACATGAGCAGAGTCCGACTTCCTTCTCTCCAGTGGGCTTTAAAAAATATATCCATGCAATTGTTTTCATCGGTTTTTAAAGGAAGGAGATTGTGACTCAAGGCAACTCCACACGTAATCAATCAGAGATGTACTGAGTACAGGGCATTCACTTTGGTGCTGTGCAAAAGACATTATGAGTTCTCATCCTACGGCAGGCACCCTCACTTGCACATGCTTCTGCCAAGAGGTGTCTCCCACTGCCTTTCAGGCCTGTCGAATCACAGCACATTCATCCTATCAGAATCCACAGGCTCTGTCCAGGCACCTGGACCCGTTTATTACTTGCTATCAGAACTCCGTGAAGAAACCGTAATCATGACTGCAGCTCTTTAAAGGCAACAAAGATCAACTGAAAACAAAAGTTACCAATGGTTAGTAGCTAACAATTTGATTTTGTAAGTTGATATTCATGGTAGAAATAACTTTGAATGAAAGAAAATGTGACAAGGGCAGGAAATGTGAGGCAGGACACGTGGAGTCAAAGCAGGTGACTTACAAAGACGACAACTGACCTCATGTAGGACTTGACTCGGGAGCTGCCTCCTCTTTCCTTTGCACAATGTTGTATCTCTTCCCAGAACAATGCTATGTTCAGGCATCTCTTAGCATCTCACATGGAGAAGATCTGAATTTTCTAGTTCTGATCCAGCTTCTTGTGTTTAATACAACATTGTATTAGTCTGGATAAGCTATATTTTGCTGCAGTGACAAATAGCTGCAAAATCTCTGTGTCTTAATACCAAATATATATATATATATTTCTTACACACATTACGTATTTAATGTAAAGACAGCAGGGAAGCTTGGCTTATCATAGACAGCTGAGGACCCAGGCTGATGGAGGCTCCATGCAGATATGTTCCTCCACCATCACCTGGACGTGAAAATGGGATGGTAATAAGTGACATGCCAGCTCTATAAACTTCCCTTCCAAAGCGAGATAATTCTAGGCTAAAGCATGGCCACACCTGTGATGGTTAATTCTGTGTCAACGTGACAGGGTATGCAGATGTTTGGTCAAACATTATTCTGGGAGTGTCTGTGAGGGTGCTTGGGATGAGATTAACATTGGAATCGGGAGACTGAGTGAAGCAGACTCCCCTTCTCCCCTCCACTCAGGTGGGTGGGCCTCATCTGATCTGCTGAGGCTCTGAACTTCTCCTAAGTCAGAGAGAACTCTCCTGCCTGACTGCCTCTGAAATGGGACATATGGTTTCTCCCACCTTCAGAGGCAAAGGGAAACATCAACTTTTCCTAGGCCTGAAGGCCAAGGCTGTTGGCCTTAGGACGGGAACTGCACCACTGCTCTCCTGGGTCCAGACCTGAGGGACTCACACTATGGACCTTGTTAGCCTCCATAATTGTGTGAGCCAATTCCTTACAATAAATCTACAGAAATGTCTGTGTGTGTGTGTGTGTGTGTGTGTGTGTGTGTGTGTGTATTCATCCTATTGGTTCTGTTTCTCTGGAGGACCCTGTGTAACACATAAATTAATGAAGTAGGGAAATGCAGTTTATCAAGTGCCTGAAAAGAGAACTAGAAATATCTGATGGAAGGATTTTCAAAAGTATACCAATAGGATGATGGGTGGACTTTTCATTTTGAGTTGGAAGGTGCTCTAAGATCCCCAACTGACAAGTGAGTGACAAATCATACAATCTCTATGGCCGGACACCATCTTTTGTCTATTAAGAGATGGAAGAACTCATCCTGCTACCACTCCAATGGCATCCCTTCCTTTCCAACTATATAAGAAGGATGCAAAGGAGAGAAGAGTGGGCAGACCAATGGAGTGGGTGGCCTTCCAGGCACAAGGGGTTAGAAATAAAGAAGTTTGTCCCTCCCCTCTCCAAAGCCAGATAAGTGAGTGTCTCAGAGAATCAGAGGTTGAGATAGGAGTGCCTGCAAGGAGGGGTCACCAGGGCTTCACTTCTCAGCTGGAAGCTTGCTGAGTTATTGAAGATGTCAGCCCATATGGGGCCACCACTAGAAGGAGAACAGGAGGGCATCCTCGGAGAAGCTTGACACGTATAACCTGGCTGTAATCAGCATAGAGAATGGCAGGACTGGTGCATACAACTGGTCTGGTAATTTCGGGGTGGAAAAGGGTGGCAGGGAAAGGACTACTGGGGTAGCAGCAGAGTAAACCTGATGTAAATCCTTCCCTAGTTCCCCGGGCCCCCAGAGGCAGGAAAACAGGTCACGGCTCCATGGAAGGAGCTCAGAGATAAAAAGAGGGAACTCCCTTCCCAGAGAGGGAATTGGGGCCATGGACCACTGGAGGGACCCAAGGGACTGCCTGTCTTTGGAAGAGTCCTCATCTGAGTGCCACCATATAGAAACTCCCACACCACCTACACAGGGGACACCACAGGGGAAGAAAATCCACACCATCGGATGAACTAAGACCAAGTGAGAGAAAATGGGACCACCTCCTCAGCCCCAAAGGACACCACGTGTGTCACTCTCATTCCCCGACTCAATCCCAAACTTACACAGCCGAGCCAACCCAGAGAAGTGAGGGAGGGGGAGAAGTAAGGCAGATCAGCACCCCCTCCAAGCGTTGCAGTGCTGGGGAGTGAAAAAGCAGAGGGTTTCTCCAAACTGTTTTACCCCTGTCCTTTTTTCACAATTCTTAATAAAACGTGATCCTTATGGGAGTATCAAATGTTACAGTAAAATACCCAGTCACATCCACTTACCTTTCACATCTACTAAGAGACAAGGTCCTTCTAGTTCAAAACCGTTCCCTTGGCAAGTCTTTCAACACCAGCCATGGCACTAAGAAGCCTGCAAATGTGTTCTGCTATTGTGGACTACGCATGTTTTAATTTTGTTTTAATCAAATTAACTCCTATCACATTACGTGAGCTCAAAATTATAGTGACAGCCTTCAACTGATTGTAAATGCAGAGTTTGATTAATCTTTAAAAGGGCAAGTTCAACAGTGTTGCACGGAGCAAAGAGGTGAAGCAGAAAAGTAATTGTAGTATTTCTGTTTATCAAAAAAAAAATGCTTCACCAGAATTTCACATTCCTAGTAAATAAAGGGAAATGTTAGCATTTATTTATGCTGTATAATATGTAGCAGATATTTCCAGGTTTTCTCCACTTTTCTATAAAACTTGGGAAAAGTACAGGATCCTGGCTCACAAATACAGACCTTGAATTTTTTAATTAAGAATCACACAATCATACATATGTTATATTCAATTATTTCTCCATGAATTTTCAGTAGCTGAACCAATACTAAAACGCTGCAAATATTCCAGCAAATGTCCAGGTGGTGTCATCCTACTTGGTACACTTGGCAATTTGTCTTTTACGTTGAAGCTTTCTTGCTGTGTCAGAAGCAAAAATAAGTCCAGATGTAAATATTTAACCTTGTTACAGGCTTTAAAGATGTTTCAAAGTAACAGTCATCTTCTCTTGACGGATCAAATTCTGTTCTCAACATTTGCTTTGGTGTGTCTTACACATTTCAGCCTTGCTCGCTCTCCTTTCTTCCCTTTAGTAGGGCAAAACATATATCTACTTTTAAAAACATATATGCATATTTTAAATATATTGTTCAGGACAAAGTCTCCCTATAACACAGAGATAAAGAGGGAGAAATGGAACAAAAACGAAAGGGTTCAGCTGAGTTGCATTTCCTTTTAGGCTTATAACTTGGATTCCCTAGAGCAGCTCTGTCCAATAGAAATATAATACCAGCACAGACGTGAACCACATCTATAATTTTCAATTTTCTGGCAGCCACATCCAAGATAAGTAAAAAGACACAGGTGAAAATAACCTTAATAATATATTTTAAGTCAATATTTTCAAGTTATTATCATTTTAACATGTAATGATACAAACATTTATTCATGGGGTGCTCTAAATTCTCATTTTCATACTAAGTCTTCAAAATCTCGTGTGTATTTGCCATATACAGCACGTCACATTTCAAGTGCTCAATGAGGGACTTCCCTGGCGGTCCAGTGGTTAAGACTCCGCACTCCCAGCGCAGGGGGCATGGGTTTGATCCCTCGTCGGGGAATTAAGATCCCGCAAGCCACGTGGCACGGCCAAGAAGAAAAATAAAATAAATAAAAGTAAAGTGCTCAGTGGCCACACGAGGTTACTGGCTACCTGCAGCCAGCACAGCTTTAAAGAGTATAAGAGGGCTTCCCTGGTGGCGCAGTGGTTGGGAGTCCGCCTGCCGATGCAGGGGACGCGGGTTCGTGCCCCGGTCCGGGAAGCTCCCACATGCCACGGAACGGCTGGGCCCGTGAGCCATGGCCACTGAGCCTGCGCGTCCGGAGCCTATGCTCCGCAACGGGAGAGGCCACAGCAGTGGGAGGCCCACGTACTGCAAAAAAAAAAAAAAAAAAAAAAAAGAGTATAAGAAACTATTCTAAGAATCTGATCATGTGTCCATAGGCAGCTTGCACACCCACATTGGTGTAATGCCAGTGCTAACCATGCTGACTCTAATAAGGATAGTATTGGAGCACCTCTAGCTAATCTCTGCTATGACTGAAGCTCTGGGACAGTTTGTCACGACACTGTTTATCAGGTAACTATTATCTGTAGTTTATAGACTAAGAAAACTGAGGTTCAGAACTCGTGCAAGGGAACTGAACCCAGATCTGGCCCCAACACCCCACACTGGTGCCCATCCCACGATGTGGTCCAGGACATGACCAGGAGGTGGCTAGGTTGGGCGGCCAGGTGCTTGGATACGCTGTGAGGGTTTCCAGTAAGCCTGGGCTCGGGTTTGTGTCGCAGGTACCCTGGGATTTCTCATAATGGTTGCAGAATAAGTGATGTTATGGCCTCTATCAGGACTTGAACCATCTCTGCTGGAATTGCTGAAAGGTTGGATCAAGTCAAGAATGCCTTTTTTCCCAAACTCTCAGCAGTCGCTGTAGATCCTGACCCCTTGGGGGACACGTGGAACATGCAGTGATTTACCTTGTCTGATGTCAACCAGATGATAACTGGAAGAGCTGGATGGACAGCCAGGCCTGTCTACTTTTGCACTACATCGGGCAACCTCCTATAAATGTCCACTCTGATCTGCACCTCGGGGAACTGGATCTCATGCTCGCTAATTTTCACCTGGAGAAAAATAATCCCGATGAAGCATAAGTGAGCCGCACAGCCAGGCATCTCTTTGCTCAATGACATAGAGAACAGCACCCGACAATGAGTTGAGGGCTGCCTAGAAGAAGCACAAACCATGGAGTGCGGATATACCCACACGTCTGTGGGGTTGGGAGCTGCGACCTATGGACACAGAGCTGGAGAAGCTAGTAGGGAATGTCCTCTGGGATGGGGAAGCAAGACAGTCATCTGAGCAGAGCAGGGTGCTCAGTACTCCTGACCCAGACCCAGGGTACAGGGCTGCAGAGCCTGAACCTAAAAGCTCAGCATCACTAAGTCTCCAAGGTCACTGACCGTCAGCAGCTTTGGCAGGAGACCCATTCGCAGGCCCAGCCCAGGCACTGTACCCACCAAAGCAGGCAGCCCGGAGGGCAGAGCAGCAGAGCAGGGCCAGGCCCTCAGGGGCTCCCCGCTGTGGACATGCTCCGTTTGACATCTGGAGCTTCCAGAGGCTTCATCACGGCAAGTGACAGCAGGAATGGAAGAAAGGGCCAGGCTCTGAAGGGTAAGTGGGGAAGAAAGCAACGATCCTCAGACCTCCGTGACGACAAGAGGGAATTTTCCAGAGGAGGAGCCAGAGATAATCTACTTTTCCAAGCTCTTTCTGAGGGCATGCGGACTAGGGTGGCCAGGTTCAGCAAATAAAAATACAGGACACCCAGTTAAATCTGAATTTCAGGTAAACAATGAATTTTGGTTTTAGTGTTAAGTATGTTCCATGCAACATACTACTAAAAATATTAAGAGTTGTTTATCTGAAATTCAGATTCACCTGGAGTCTGCATATTATCTGGACTCTGTAATCCGGCTCCCATGCTAGTCTGTACACAAAAGGAGTTCCTGATGCTTTCATTGTGAAACTTTGGATGTGAGACAGCACAGCAGCTAAAGGGCTCAGACTGGTGTCATGGACTCCAGCTTGAAGTAAGCTCTGACATTTCCCTGTTACATGGCCTGGAAAATGGAATTGTTTCTCTCAGCCTCACTGTCCTCATCTGTGGAATGGGGATGACATCTCTCCCTCCGGCTTTTATTAGGATGTAATGAAATAAGTGCTTAGCAAGTGGAGAATATAATTATTTCAGAAAGTGTTCTTGTTTAAAAGTATCAAAAATAATCAATAATGCCAGATTGAATTATTGTGAGACCATCCTAATTGTCTTTGAATGTTGGTTACTTTTTTTTAATTCATAAAACTGGGAACACTTTAAAAAATGAGTTTAGATCTTAAAAGGTCTATAATGGATACCTTAAAATTTTTAGAAAACTGAATCAAGTGAATTAGAAATAAAGATGGCACGATGTCTATTTTTAATAATAAAAATAAAAGTATATTACCGAAGTTTAAACAAAAAATCGTTGCAATCTTTGAAAGAGGATCACACAATGAAAATACTAAACGATGGCAAATACGTTTTTTAGCATTTATGAAGCACACCAACTGCTCACTAAATTCTAGACACATCTATAGTGTGTGTTCAGTGTTCAGACAAGTTCAGTTACTGATATAATCATTTATAAATTAGACCAAAACATAAGTCACCCCTGGTGTCTGAGAACACACACACAAAGAAACACAAACAACACATACATAGACAAATGTACTTTTTTTTTTTTAAGCCGTAGAGAATCTCAGAATTTGAAAAGGAAAAGATGTGCCACTGTTTGACAGCAACACTTGGCAATAGCGCTGACAGTTTGAGGAGAAGCCAATCTCAGTGGTAAAACCCTTTTATGGGCCCTTGGCTGGGACATTCAGATAGGAATGTGCCGTGTGGGAGAGCAGGCTTGGCGAGAACACACGAGCAGGCTTCACTCTGTTTATTTCTGCCGTCACTGTAAACTGTGCTCAAGGCTGAATGTACATTGTCCCAGGCTTGCATTGCATCCTAGAGCACAGCCCCGGGGACCAGCTGAGGAAGGTGGGAGAGAAGAGATGTGAGCTGGTCACTCCTTTAATTTCAGCTCTCAGCGAACTTCAAATTCATCAGACGGCTTCAGCGTTACCATTATTGAGTACCTACTATATATCAAGCACGATGTTAACCCCTTGACCTTACTCATGTGTAAAATGGGAATAATAACTGTATCTGTTTCCTGCGGGTGCCGTGGTGGTGATGCTGATGAAGTGCTTGTCACCATGGCTGGCACAAAGTAAACATTCAATAACTGTTAGGCCTAAAACTGAATGGTAAATTTAGAGTGTTACAATTATTGAACTGTTAGTCTGCACAGATCCAGGATTCAAACCAGGCATCCTGGCTCCAGAGCCAGCCCTCTTAATCACTATCTTACACTGTCGCCATTAATTATCCATTAATTTTCATAGAACATTTGAAAATGCATCATTGTGGGTGTTCTTAATATTGATAAAATGAGGCACAGAGAATTTTCACGACTTGGCCAAGATTTTCAGGAAATGGCAGCTTCATCTAACAGCTACTTTTCCCCCAGTAGTTCAGTAAATAAACCTTAATAAATGCTTTCAGCACACAGAGTATGAGAGAAAGTATTGTAGAAAAAAAATAAAAGAATTGCAAGATATGGTTCCCACACTGAGCAGGCTTACGTTCTGATCAAGAAGATGAAGCAGACACCAAGGACTCAGAAAGAAATCAAGGCGTGGGTGCCATGCGAACACACTGATGTCAAATGTGCATACAAAGGATTGAATGGAGAAATGGAGAGGGAGTCATCCCAGGAGCTTCCAGGAAAAGGGAGCTTTGGGGCCAAGTCTAGAAAGAAAAGAGGGGTCTGGGTTAGCAGAGTCTTTCCTCTCCAGCCATCTTGCCAATCAACAAACCCGCTGCGTCCAAGGGCGGTTCCCAAAGAAAATCATCAGAGCCTGTGAGCATAGCTCCAACCCCAATCCGGGCGGTAAAGACAGCCTGACAGGTCAGTGCCACTCAGAAAAGGGCCAATGACAAAGGACCAAAGAAGTGTTCCAGGAAGGGAGATGGTGACCTATTTAAGGGGAAGCAAGAAAGAAACTTTATAAAGACAAAGTGCTGTAAAAATCTTAACCTTTTTTTTTTTTTTTTTTTTTTTGCCACTGTGAATCTTCTTGCCAGTCTGAGAACCACAATGGCTTTTCCTCCTTCAGTGTTTGGATTGACACACAAGACACTGTGGTCCTCCTTTTACACCTTCTCCCATCTCTGCTCTGATTCCCACCCTTTCTTCTTCCCACACATACCCCCCAAGACAAGCATAAATAAAACAAACAAACAAATATGTGAAACTTACTTGGAATGATGCTAGAGTCTCTGTACTATTAAGACACTGAG